>NC_036463.1:1460591-1831530 GCF_002775205.1 Xiphophorus maculatus
AGTTTACAAAATAAAGGGGTAACAAACAAATTCTAAACATTTTGGAGAGTATAATTTCTTCAACACGTACAGGCCACAATAAATTATGTTATTTTGTGATGGTTAAGCACCCACTAGATTGCTTCTCTTTAGTCAGGAGGGCAACATTTTGATTTGATAAAAAAAAAAAAATCTTAAATCAAATGAGAAGAAAGAAAAACAATGGTGATTTTTTTATGGCTATATTTACTATTTGTCCCATGTTTTGTCAACACTGTCGGATGGTTAGAAAAAAAACCTGAGAACCTTCTTTTCATCCTCTATGACAGTTAAGAGCAGAAGTGTCAAAAGCGCCAGAAAGTTTCCTATGTTAATTATATTTATGAACTATAAACTGATTAGATTATTGTAATATCCTGCTGCATTTAAACAGAAAAAAATATTTGTAATTATTTAATCAATATACAAATTTTACTTTCAGACCAAAGCCAGTTAGCAACTGAGATGAAGCATGGTTCCACTTTCCAAGTTGTTTTATACCAATGTGTCTAACACTGTTATCCGGGTGACATGTTGCTTAACAGTGGTGATTTGCCTTACACAATTTATTTTAACTAAGCATGAAACTAATAATAATAATAATAATAACAATAACAATAATAATAATGCATTTTATTTGTCAGCTCCTTTCAAAACACCCAAGAACACTTTACAACATCAAAAACACAAATTAAACAGTAAACAAATAACTAAATAAAAAGAATGAAAAATTCTGTGTAGCTTTAGTGAGGTCTGTATCTCATAAAGCATTTAGTTGATACTTTCTGGAAGTTGAAGGAGTCTGAACAGTGAACAGTGTGGTGCATCGATAGAGAGCTAGCACCAGGCAGTGAGCTTCTGTATATATATTATATATAAACAGCATGACAGAGCAACACGTGCCAACAATAGATCAAAGTACTTATCAGGGACTTTGACTTTTGGATAATTTTTTCCACTTAATACCATGATGTTGGAAGTGGAAACACACAGCAGAGCATTGTTGTTCATCAGTTTTATCAGACTGCATCTCAAGCCTTTCATCCCACTGTGAATGACCCAGTCAGACAAACTAAACACTGTAATCTTTTACAGTGTCTGTGGTCCACTGTTACATTTCCATATAAAAAGCCCAAATTAGTGGAACGTAACTGTAGGCACTGCATGTCTATGAGCTGACATAGAGCCGCTGTTATTTTGGAATATCCTACAGGTAAATTATGCCCAAATGATATCGTCAATAATCAAGCATCCCTAGATAGTTGTAAAAATGGGATTTTCCATCATATCCTCTCATAAATAATGATTTGTGTGTCCACCAGGCTTCTTCCAGGTCACCATCCCACATGACTAATGTCCTGTTCATTAAAAACCTTGTCTAACTTTATTAATAGCTACAGTGCGCAGTTCTATTTCAGCCATGTTATGTTTGCCATAGCTTGCACCTCCACCAGTGTCTCAGGATGCATTGTGGGTAGTGGGTGCATATTATAATCAATAAGTTCTGATCTTCTCTTTGAGCAACGTGACTCCAGTGCTTACACAGAATTATTACATGAAATAGGAAGGAGGCGCCACCCTGTGGTCTAACATGAGACTTACACACCACTGAGCCTGTTGCAGGTTTCAGTCACATCATACCCATATGCCTCTCCAGCTTGTCTTTGATTTCAGTTCATTGTAATCTGCCAATCAGTTTCTGTGGTACAGCCTTTCTGCTTGGACTTAACAACAAATAAATATGATTTAAAGAGTCACTGTCCAAGACTTGAAAATTACTTGGCTAAAAAGAAACCAATGCTTTTAAAAAGTGAAACCTAAATTTATGGGATGTTAGTGAGTTAGAGTTAGTTCTCTTTCTCCTCTGTGAATCAGCAGTCATAGATGGGAAAGCTGCTGGTTTCAGCTTCTGCTTATAAACAACATCAGCTCTTATTAAAGTGATGATATTCAGACTGGCAGACATTCCAAACATGCACTTTCCTTTCAAATAATATGAAGAAAACACTGCTATGCGGACTTGGACTCATGATGTCAAGACGAGTCACTTTAAAAAGGACAAGGGTGCTCTGCTTTCGTGTAATGCAATACATTTCAGCATATCCCAATGTGACCTCTGTTATTTTTTGCCTGCTGATTGTCAATAAACTTGAAAAGATTAAAGCCAGAAACATTAAAACAAAACAAAAAGCACAAACTGAATGTAATTAGAATATTTGATGTAAATAACATAAATCTGTCCTGAAAGAGTTCTTGATCCCTATGATGAGATAAAAAATCTCAACATGGAAACATTCTGTATTGTCTTACAATACAGTACATCATCATCTTTTATTGACCTTATTTACAAATAAGGTCAATAATGTTTCTTATTTACAAATAAGGTCAATATTTCAAACAGTTGAGGCATTCTGTCCAGCAGTCAAAATTTTGATCATAAACAGACCAATGATCCACAAGCTGCAAAATCACTGCTGATATCTAAATAAACAAAATCAAGGTGTTGCAATAATCTGTCTGGTCCAGGGATCTACCTAGTACAACCCTAGTACTTGAAAGTTAGTGTCCTGCAGATTTGCGATGTTACCCTGCTCCAAAATAACTAAATTAAATGAATGACTAATTACCAGATCTTTGCCAAACTTGATAACATGCTAAATAAGTCATTCAATCATTTGATTCAGCTATGTTGGTGTAGAGAATTATTGAAAGGTTGCAGGGCAAGTTGTTCCTGAGGACTGGAGATGGAGATCTCTGATCTAGTCAAAGTCCAGAACTCAATGAACTGAAGCAGTGTGAGTTCAATTTCCTTCCGAATGCCCTGCGGGACTGTTACAGGTGTATACCAAAGCTCTACTTCTAGTAATGGTGGGATATGGTTGTTCTCCACTCTGCATGTTACTTAGCTTTCCCCATGACTGAGCTGACAGAGTTGAAACTGCCTTTTCCCCCCCTCAGCTATATTTTACCACTAATCTAGAATCAGGCTGGAAACATTTGGTGGCTTTTACACAGATTCCTGAATGTATTTAAATGTAATGTAGATTTATTCTTACTAAGCTCAGTTTTAGAAACATATTTTGGTGTCACTTTGTGTCTTGATAAAAGAAATGCTACATTATGTTTCTCACTGTAAATTATCTGTATTTTTTGTACAATGCTTCAGTTGGGCAGACATAAGAAACAGTGCAAAAGTTCGGAGAATTGAAAATCTATGGAACAGATCTTATAGTTACTTAACTATATTTAACATTTTAAAAAGATAATTATTTATGCAGAACAATTCTGTTTAGTTTATCTAAAAAGCACAAATTTATGATAAAGATCACTTTCAAGCACTTTAAACAAGTTACCTTCAAGATGAAACAAACATAGATTACTTCAATTTAAATGCAATTCAGTTTTATATATCTACTGTATATTCAAGTTGTCTGTTTCCTACTTAAGGAAAATCCCAGATTCCAACAATTTAACTTCCTTATCAGAGTGAGCAAAGGATGCTCCCATGGCAACAGCTCCAACAAACCAGGACTCATGAGAAACATAATATGTGAACTGATACGGCAAAGACACAGATAAATACGAAAACATCAGGTTGTGCATTAGTGGGAATAATGGACTGAGAAATGCACATAAACCTGGAGCAATAATAGCAGACACAGTCAGTGGAAGAGTAGATAGTGAGAGAAAAAACATGAAGCTCAGGGTAAGTCAGGACAATCTAGAGACTTTGTTTGAAAATATAAATCAAAGGTTCAGAGGGTGTCAATGCCCAAGTCCAAACTTGGAGCTGGTTATACATATAAGAAATCAGAAGGTTGTGTCTGTACTGTACTTGTGGGAACAGTAGAAACCCAAGTCTGGGAGCAGAGTGCAAGATGTAGATAACAAGGAATTATGAGGCATTTTATATCAGCTTCTATGGTATATGCTCCAATCTGGGCATGTCCTGCTGATCACTGTTCCTTAAATTCATTTGAATAATTAGGAGAATTCCAAATATCTTAACTGCAACTCCAGTTTTTTGGGGATATTTGGGACCCATTAAAAAAATACTTGTTTTTTCCCATTGTAACTTTTCTACTGCATTTCCAAGAAAGGAGGAAGGAAACTTGCTGAAAGAAAAATCTGTCTTATTAATTCTTGATGTTTCCAGCTCCTCTGACAAGCAAAATCCTTATTGGACTTTACAGTTGTCTGTCTCAAAAAGATTTGCTATACATTTTATGTTTGTAATGCTTAGTTGTTAGAAGTGCAGCTTTTAAATCTCAAGCAGTGCTTGTTGATGTTGCTAAAATGCGTGAATAGTCCCTGTTGTGGTTTTTAGAGCTAACTGGGTTCTCCATGAAGAAATATGCAGGGACTATTCACTGTGGATTTCTCCTCTGTGTTTTGATGAAGTTTGTGAAACAATAAATAAAATGTATGTGAAGAATGTTGACTAGTTTTTATTCTTGTTGCTTTTGTGATGATCAGGAACAACAGACTACAACGTAGTGCTACAACATGCCACACTGAAATGTGACGCTGACCTCGCCATAGTAAAAATGCATTTATTTTCAATTGCCTGTACTACAACAAAGATATATTTTTATTAATTTTTGTTGAAAATAGAGACAACATTAATGATGTGTGAAAGATAATGGATGTCATGTTATGACAGAGGAGTTGCATGGCACAGCAATAACAGCACATGTTTAGCAAAAAACCAACACACAGCATGTACACCCTCAAGTAAGAGACTGTTAATGACTGGTTATGTAGAAATGCCTCCGTATCGTCCTACAGTCAGCCGGCATCCTCCTGTACACCTGCAGGGGTTCTGTGGTTACTGAATATTTGGGGCATCTTTGAGCTAAAGCCAGAAAATCTAATAAAAGTGATGGAAGCTGGTAGCACCCGTCGATTGATGGCACAGGCTGGCAGAGAGACATGGACCGTCTCCCTGCTGGATTAGAGGTGCTACGTCCATTCCAAGTGCTTGTTTGATCTCTTACATCTCAAAAAGATATTCTTTCTATTAAACCTAAGAAGGCCAGAAATGAAAAGTTTTATTTTGTGAAGTATGTTTAACATAAATAACTAGTTAATACCAAAATACAGCCATACTGATTATGTAATAAATATATATTACCAAACCAGAATGTAGCATTGTGAATGGGGTTCTGTGTTGACTACTGAGTTCAACGCTCCAACACCACAATAAACCAACTACTGAGGTTCTGTGGTCTACAAATTGTACATTGGTCAAACGCAGCTGTTCAGTTCTATCAGCATTTCCTAATCCATCTGGAAACATTATGTTGCATTGAAATGGTGACATTATGCAAGCTTGGAAAAAAAAAATCTTTGTCTGGCAGTCTAAGTTGAAATCAAATCATAGAGCCTGCAAACTGTGATACAGCTGGCAAATAAACTAGATGAAATTCTGCCTGATAAAATTAGAATCCCTGTCCAAGGTCATATTTCAATTTTTCTTTGCTTGTTTAATGTAGACGACCATTAAACCTATTAACAAGGCTCACCGTGTTAATAAGTTGCAAATGCTGATATGTGCCAATTGTCATACTTTATAATTGGGAAATGTGCAGGGTAAATGTCAAAATGTTATACAGGAAAAGATGCCTGAAACGTGGGTAAACTGTCTAAGAACCAGTACACCGAACGGCCAGGGTGTGTGTTTACACAAGACCCGCACCCGTCCGGGGTACGACCATTCTCCAGGGGTTACCCAGGAATAGGGGCCCGAAACATGGATAAAAAAATTTGCAATTATCAAATTTAGCTGTACATAATGTCTAAAGAAGGACAGAACCACCATGCATGCTTGTTGCTGAGGGATGATTTTTTATAAAGATAAAATTAAAACACATGTCTATGCAAACAACAATTCTAACAACACAACCAATTTAAGCTTTAGATTTTAATATACTTATATTTAAAGCTTCTCTCCTGCTGCGTCTTCCTCTTCATCAGGTGGGTTGAGAAGGATACACTAGACCCGTAATTGAAAGCAAGAGGAATTTGTGGGCTGCATTTTACATTGGAGGAGGCTTTGAACTGAGACGCACTTCATCATTTCATCATTGTGACGTAATTGACCTTTCATAAAACCTTGGGTCACAATCATGAGACTGTGTTATCAATATGGTAATGATTGGTCAATGCACAAAATTGCTTATGCACAAAAATGTGAAGAATATTTTTGTATTGTATCAGAATTTTGATTCTGATGAACTATAATGTTCATCAGAATCAAAATTCTATCCTATGAAGTTAAATCAAACTTTAATTGTTAGCCTTCAACTTCAACTTTCTTCCTTTAAATTCTGACAAGACAGAAGTTGTTGTTTTTGGACCAGAACCTCTTAAATAAAAAAACTGCTCAGTTAATCACTTGATCTGGATGGCATTAAATTGGCGTCCAACATAAAGTGAAGAATATCTGCGTTACTTTTGACCAGGATATGCAATTTAAATGTTATATTCAACAAGTTTCTAGGACTTTCATTTTTCATCTCTGGAATATTGCCAAGATTAGAAATATATTGTCCAGAAGTGACATTGAAAAACAAGTCACTTCTGTTTTTCAGTCACTTTCAGAAGTGAACTTCAAAGCTGGACTACTGTAATTCTTTACTATCATGAGGTCCACATAGTAAAGCTATAGGCCTCCAGATGATCCAAAATGCTGCTGCAAGAATCCTGATGAAAATTCAAAATAGAAAACATACATTTCCTATTTTAACTTCTCAGATTTAAATATTCTATGATGACTTTGAAGCAGAAAAAACCTGAGCTTTAATCGTGGAAGTCACAAATTTAGCTCTCTTTATTTTGTTCTTAGAAACTTATCTCCTAAATTTAACTCAGTTTTGATGAAAATTTATCATGAAACAGGATATTTGATATCCTGTTTCATGTAGAAGATGTTCACAGTTATGGTTTAATGCTATTCTGGAGCCTCCGATAAACAGTATAAAAATTCTGGAAATCTCATTACTGGGTAACAATAGCCATTAAACAGACGGAGCAGGAGCTTCTCAAATAATTTTCCCTTATCGGTGAAGATGTCAGTCATGGTGTTACGGCCCTGGGCCTTATGGGCTGGGTTGCAGGTGTCTTGTTGTCTGTCTTTGTGCTCCTCCCCTTTACAGGTGCTGCTGATTTTATTCATTTGGAGCACAGAGCATTTAAACCTGGCTGTCTCCACCTTCTGGGTCGCCATCGGCGTCCACTCTGCCTTGATGCTTGCGGTGTTTTGTTGCCAGGCCTCAGCTCCCCTCCTTTTGCACATTTGAGTTTGTCTTTGTTTTTGCACTTCAACAACTCCATATGCACTCATACACCACATCCAAGCATTTGCATTACACCACTGATACTGACATCCTCAATCCATTGTTGTTTGTGTTAATAAATATTTCTTTTTATGCACTTTAATCCCTGCATGGTCTCCCGTTATTGTTATGACCTTGAGCCAGTCGTAACAGATGGCCTGCAGATGATTTTGTCATAAGTTATTTATTCAACTACATATATTAGAGTTGATAATATTGACTATAGAGCTGGATTTGTTTGTAGTGCAATGCAAGATCAAATGCCAGGGTTTTGCATTTAATAAGTAACATACTGTACCTGTAGTTGACACTAATTTTGCTTTGAATAAACAACTTTTTGCTGATACTTTTGATTATCATTTTCATTTTTCAGAGTTGCTCAAAGTGATGAAAGGCATCTTGTTCAAGTTCCTGCACTTCAATTTAATGAGCTATTTGATATTAATATTGATATATATTTGTGGAGTTAAATAACTGATTGTACATTGACCCATCATTCACACTGTTGGAACCCCAGCTTCAAAATAGAATAAAATAAATATTTAAAATTGATTTGCTTGTAGTAATTATTGGTCATCATAAGTATAACAAAAATCAGGAAGTTACTTTTTTTCAAATCCAACACTTGATTGTGCTAAACTAACACTAATGAAGTAGTTATTTTTTGTTTTCCATTATCTCAGTGCTAATTTTACTTCTCTAGCAGAGAGTTAAAAATTTTACTATTTTGAAAGTGTTGGTTTACCTCTGAGGAGTGTGTGGAACTACATAAATCCTGAAACGTGTTAAAAACAACTGGAAGTAGAGATAAAGACTGGACTTTATGCTGTGAAGCTTTCCTGAGTGGCTTTTTACTCCAGCTTGCAAGGATAAAATTTAAAACAAAGCAGAAGAACTATTTATTTAGCATTGGGGGGGAATCACACCGATTATGCCAGTTTTGTTTCGAACTGGATTGTTTTTCGGATCCAGTTCTAATCTCCTGAAACCGGCCACTTCTCCGTTCCGCGCATGCTCTGTTCGCTCCCTGCCTGTATAGAGGGCAGTGGAAATAAAGAGAGAGTTAACGGGGATCCAAGAAGTGGCATGTTACAGCACCGCAACTTTTTCCTGGCTCTTCTTCTTCACGATGTTCTTTGGGATTTTAATAAGATGCGTGTGTGTTTCCCGATAAGCATCTTTCTCCTCGCCGTCAACTTATACTGTCAGCTGCTGCGAGCTCAGGGTGAGTCTGCCCCTGATTTCGATCTGAAACTTCCCGAACTTCATCCACTGGTTCTGTTTAGTCTTTTCAGGGTCTGCTTAGAGAAACATGACTGCTTCACTGCTTCGGACTGGTTTGTTAGTCCAGTGGTAGCTATATTTCCTTTCCTAAAGCCAACCAAAACTCCGTTTGTGACCTTACCGTTTAATGCCGCTATGGGCCTTGGTGAGCTGTGCAGTTATAGTTGGAATTTACTGTAAATCTTTTTTGATTTAAGTTTGAGGTTAAAGACGCTGAAGTTGGCATCTGATTCACAGCTTCGGATTCTGCGCTTCCGTATTTATCTATCTTTAAAGAACATTTGGACTCTTGTCTCTCGTGGATTAATACACGTTATGATTTGGGGATCTATAATTAGGGTGATATTAACGGAGACTTCCGTCTGCTTTTCAGGAGGTCATCATAAAAGTTGTATTGTAATAAGCCAAACTTGAACAGAAATATTCTCCAGCACAGATATTCTTAAATATACATATTGCTTTGTAGAGCCTTTATTCAGTTTGTGATTCAACAAAAATCTTAATTTACATATAGAATATTTGCTTAACTTTATCTAAAACACATTCTAACTCCTGATGATCTTTGAAAAAAAGCTTTCCTTCAAAAACTCTAAAAAATACAAAAACCTTTATTCTCATTTTGAAAGGTTTGTCTAATTTAAGCATTGACATGCGTCAAAATTATAAATGTAGCTCTTTTGTGTTTTCACAAATAGAATGAAGGCTGGAGGAATCACAAACGGTGTCTTAAAGAGCTTGTAATCAGTGGATAATTCACCAAAGATTTTAATGTTCTCAGTATTACTGCGTTTTCCAGAGCTGATTAAATGTTAAGATTTGTGGGAAACGGTGAAATAGCTCTTTAAGTGACGTAGGGTTACGTTCCACTGCGTACGCACCGCCCACCACATTGTCTGGTACTTAGACTGGATAATTGGCAAAACAACTTTCGGGAAAAACGTGTAACCGTGTTTGTAACTTTTTATAGTTTGTAACTAGGAGTGAAAGTAAAGGGGCCTCTCTGCTCTCTTTCAGCGCTACTGACAGTGTTTTTGTAGAGCTCAGACCGTTATTAGGTCTGCATTCCGCTCCAGAGAAGCAACACTGAATTTGAAGGGATAAAGGAGCAAACAATTCCAATAGAAGTCTGTGTTGCAGTGTGTGAATGCTTGGAGGTTAGATTAGATGCGGAGTCTCAGTAAAAGCAGTCCGGAAACGCGATTAAATTGAAAAATGGGCATTAAGTTACCATCCGACCCGCAGCATTAGTAAAGGGCCATTCCGTAACTTCTTAAAGAACCACAACTGCATTTGAGCGTTTCTGAATCAAAATCTAAATAAAATTCTCAGCAATTTTTCTAGTGCATTTTATGTAAAAACAATAAATTTAATCTGTAGAAATCTAAGAGTTGTTCAGTCATACCAAGAAACACATCTCAGAGGCAGCCTAAAAAAAGGCTTATGTCCAGAATTAAAGTTGTAGATTGAAATATTTGACACACAATCTTTGACAAATGATATGTCTGTTAGGGATTGTAAAAGATGTCAGTCAATTGACTTGCAATAATCTTTTATTTTTGATAAAAATGGTCATGTTTATTGTTACTGTAGAATAACTGTCATCACTAAAACAGTGACAGAATATTTTGTCTTGAAATGAACAAACATTAAGTTTGCATTCTTTTCAAACACTGAAGTTAAATCCTGAAATTAAAATATTATTCATAACATTCTCATGGAATCTTTATGTTATTGAGCATGTGCTCACTACATATGGGCCACAAGATATTTAATACTATAATAATCTCATTTGTAAAAAGTTTCTCTATGTAAATGTTAAGTAGCAGGTGTGAGCAGATCTGGAGGAGATGGGAGCCCTGAGGCCCACCGCAAGGACAGCAGAAAGCTTTAAAAATGTAATCAGATTGCAGCTAACCTTTTACAACATTGGCATTACTTGATACTGGTCATTTTCTTACTTGGAAGCACACTTTCACTATTTGGCTGTTTGTAAATTATTTCTCCTAATTTTCAGACAGCTTGTTGAACCAAGCACTGAACCCCTGGTGTGGTTTGGGTAAGTTTCTTTCAAATGACCAGCAGAAATTCTCAGAAGCTCAACATATTGTAGGAAAAAGAATGCTGGTTTTTCAAAATTTTATTTTATTTTATTCTTTTTAAGGAAAAGAACTGGAGCCCAGACATTCAGTGAAATCTAGGTTTTGAAGTCAGAAAGCAAAGAGAATAGCTTTTCTGTGTGCTAATGAATTCATTAGGCATGCTATCTAAGTAAACCAAACAGATGTGCCTACCAAGAGGGCAGTAAAACAACAGCTGATGATTTGGTTTTCACTTGTTTGTTGGCAGAGTCAGCCTGGAGTTGCTCGGTTGTTCTCTATTGTTGGATTTTTGAGCCATTTTTGTTTGTCCATGCGTCTCTTCAGGAGACGTCCAGCTGCTGACAGCTTCCTTTGTGTTCCACCGCCTCTCTCACTGACGTTCTATCCAGCGGGCCTGTGCAGTGTTAAAAACTGCTCTAACACTGGTCGGGCGGTCTTTGAAGTTCAGTGCACATGGGCGCAGGATGTGGATTTGCTCTGATTAAGTATCACTTTGTTCAGCCTGTGTTTTTTTCTCCCTCACACATCTGTCCCAGACATGAAAGAAGCAAAACTCTTAGATCTTCATTTGTGCTGCATATTGTCTCTAAGAGCCTTTTTATTACTCATAAAGAAGCAAAAAATATATTTTCTCTAGATTATTTTCCATAAGAAAATATGAGCACTTTTTTTCTTTAGAAAGTAGAAGCACATTATCCCATTTTCCCTCCATTTTATGCTGAAATTCCACACATTTAGCCTATGGAGGACTTGTGTAGAGCGTTTTGTTTTTAGTTCCTTTCATGGCGCAGTCGGCTTCTTGAGGCTAGCAGGGAGAGAATGCATCTGGAACCTATTTGGCTGTGCAGAGCAGAAGGGGATGAGGAGGGAGAGAGCAGCAGCTCTTAGCTCTCCATGTCCACTGTGAGCAGACGGGCCCAGAGTCCCACAAACTTAATTATAGTGTGGTGAGCACACGATTAAAGTGTGGAATACACAGCTGAGGGTTTGGGCTACAGCTGGGTGGAGCAAATCTTGAACTCACTAGCAGTCAAATTCCCAAATTTTGTTTTCTTAAATATTTCACAATAACAGCGTAATATTTTGATCTTCACATTGTCTTTCACAAGTAGAACCAAAAATATCATGTATCTAAATGTCATATGAGTAGAAGTAATTTGTTTCATCCTGAAAGGCTGACTTTCATTGTGCCATTGGCACTTTGACCGATGGGCTGTTACTTAAAGATCAGTCACATTCAATCAGAAGTCTCCTCATAGCACAGCCTCACATTAGGAAGGAAACATTTCCACGGGAACTGGAACACAACACTTGGTTAAAAGTTTAGTTATCATCTATGACTGTCCCAAGATATTTGTAAGCTTGACCTCTCTAAATGCTTGACCTTTGATTAAAGTGACTTTGTGCCTCCTAAAATCGATTGTCTCTTTTGTTTAGTTTGAGGAAAGAGTCCTTGCTCCATTGAACAAAATCATCAATAATGTGCACATGCTACTTTTATTTCCCTTAAGCAGGCCGACAATAACATAACCACCTGCTTACCTTAATGATAAATCAGCGATCACACACATCATCCCATAAAGAGGCTGTTCTGCACCCACTATCAGGCTTCCTGATCCTATGAACAACTTTTCTGCACAGGTTCATTAACACCTTCAGATCAGGATAACTGGAAGGGTTTTCCAAAAGGCTTTCATTTCAGTGCTGACCACTGCTGAGTGACTGAAACTGAGAGGGAAGTTTTAGGCCAACACTGTTCTGACAAGAGGAGCCTCTTGGGCAGTGATATTTTGCAGTCAGTGTTCCTGTTTTCTCCTGTGTGTGTCCCTGTCTCCAGCCATTGAGACAAAAACAATCATGATTTTCATAGGACATCTCACCAAAAACAATAAGCTTCAAATGTCACGTCTCTCTGTTTTAACACAAGCCTCAATAGCTGGAAGCACCGATAAACCCAATACACAAGCCTCAACACAATCTGGACATCACTGTATATGTCCATGATACACATTGTAAGCATACACTGTCCATTATTGTTTGAAGTGAAATGACGCATTGTTTCCTACAGCCAATTTTAGACTCAAACACTTTAGTTTAAAGTTCCAGGTTGCCATAAATGACACAAAATTAATATTATGACAAACTTTAGTCTCAAAGACACATCTAAACTGTTCTTCCAGTAAATATTCTAAGACTTTGTTACCTTAAATGTAAAATAAATAGAATTGGCGTAAAACTCTGTTGGCTTATTGTTACTGACTGATTCAACATGAATGAATCGATGCATGTGCTGTTACACGTAGGCCTGTCACGATAACAAATTTGCGTGTGCAATTAATTGTCTCAAAAATTATTGCGATAAACAATAATATTGTTTGAAGACCTTTTCGCACTGATTTAATGGAAATGACGTAATAATGCATTCGATTTCCTGCCAAAGATAGATACAATTTATTTTCAAAAGAACACTTAACACGAGAACTGATAAACTAAACAAAACAACCAAAAACAAAAATAAAATGGATTCTCAGTCTCCATCCATCCATCCATCCATCCATCCATTCATCCATTCATCCATCCATCCATCCATCTTCTTCTGCTTATCCAGGGTCGGGTTGCGGGGGTAGCAGCTTCAGAAGGGAGGCCCAGACTTCCCTCTTCCCGGCCACTTCTTCCAGCTCTTCCGGGGGAATCCCGAGGCGTTCCCAGGCCAGCCGAGAGACACAGTCCCTCCAGCGTGTCCTGGGTCTTCCCCGGGGCCTCCTCCCGGTGGGACGTGCCCGGAACACCTCACCAGGGAGGCGTCCAGGAGGCATCCTGACCAGATGCCCGAGCCACCTCAACTGACTCCTCTCGATGTGAAGGAGCAGCAGCTCTACTTGAGTCCCTCCCGGATGACTGAGCTTCTCACCCTATCTCTAAGGGAGAGCCCAGCCACCCTACGGAGAAAACCCATTTCGGCCACTTGTATCTGCAATCTCGTTCTTTCGGTCATGACCCAAAGCTCATGACCATAGATGAGGGTGGGAACGTAGATCGACCGGTAAATCGAGAGCTTCGCTTTTTGGCTCAGCTCTCTCTTCACCACGACAGACCGGTACAGCGCCCGCTTGACGGCAGACGCTGCGCCAATCCGCCTGTCGATCTCCCGCTCCCTTCTTCCCCCATTCGTGAACAAGATCCCGAGATACTTGAACTCCTCCACTTGGGGCAGGACAACCCCCCTGACCCGGAGAAGGCACTCTACCCTTTTCCGGCTCAAGACCATGGCCTCGGATGTCGAGGCACTGATCCTCATCACGGCCGCTTCACACTCGGCTGCAAACCGCTCCAGCGAGAGCTGCAGATCACGACCCGATGAAGCCAAAAGGACCACATCATCTGCAAAAAGCAGAGATGAGATCCCAAGGCCACCAAATCGGATCCCCTCAACGCCTTGGCTGCGCCTAGAAATTCTGTCCATGAAAGTGATGAACAGAATCGGTGACAAAGGGCAGCCCTGGTGGAGTCCAACTCTCACCGGAAACGAGCCCGACTTACTGCCAGCAATGCGGACCAGACTCTGACACCGGTCATACAGGGACCTGACAGCCTGTATCAAAGGGCCCGGTACCCCATACTCCCGGAGAACCCCCCACAGGGCTCCCCAAGGGACACGGTCGAACGCCTTCTCCAAGTCCACAAAACACATGTAGACTGGTTGGGCGAACTCACATGCACCCTCCAGGACCCAGCCGAGGGTGTAGAGCTGGTCCAGTGTTCCACGACCAGGACGAAAACCACACTGCTCTTCCTGAATCTGAGGTTCGACTATCCGACGGACCCTCCTCTCCAGGAAGCCCTGAATAGACCTTGCTAGGGAGGCGTAAGAGTGTGACCCCTCTATAATTGGAGCACACCCTCCGGTCTCCCTTTTTGAACAGGGGGACCACCACCCCAGGGGAACTGCCCCCAATGTCAATGCGATATTGCAGAGTCACGTTAGCCAGCACAACCCTACAACATCCAGAGCCTTAAGGAACTCGGGGCGGATCTCATCCACCCCCGGGGCCTTGCCACCGAGGAGCTTTTCAAACCACCTCGGCGACCTCATCCCCAAAGATTGGAGAGCCCAACCCAGAGTCCCCAGGCTCAGCTTTCTCAATGGAAGGCATGTTGGTGGGATTGAGGAGGTCTTCGAAGTATTCTGCCCACCGGCCCACAATGTCCTGAGTAGAGGTCAGCAGCACACCATCCCCACTATAAACAGTGTTGGTGCCGTACTGCTTCCCCCCCCGAGATGCCGGATGGTGGACCAGAATCGCCTTGAAGCCGTACGGAAGTCTTTCTCCATGGCCTCTCCAAACTCCTCCCACGCCCGAGATTTTGCCTCAGCAACCACCTGAGCCACATGCCGCTTCACCTGCTGGTACCCATCAGCTGCTTCCCGAGTCCCACAGGCCAAAAAGGCCCGATAGGACTCCTTCTTCAGTCTGATGGAAACCCTCACCGAAGGTGTCCACCAGCGGGTTTGAGGGTTGCAGCCACGACAAGCACCGACAACCTTGCGGCCACAGCTCCGATCTGCCGCCTCGACAATGGAGGCATGGAACACGATCCACTCAGACTCCATGTCCCCCACCTCCCCCGGGACGTGTTCGAAGATTTGTCAGAGATGGGAGTTAAAGCCCCGTCTCACAGGGGATTCAGCCAGACGTTCCCAGCAGACCCTCACAACACATTTGGGCCTGCCAGGTCTGACCGGCTTCTTCCCCCACTGCCGGACCCAACTCACCACCAGTTAGTGGTCAGTGGACAGCTCCGCACCTCTCTTCACCCAAGTGTCCAAGACATACGGCCGCAGATCCGATGAAACGATGACAAAGTCGATCATCGAACTGCGGCCTAGGATGTCCTGGTGCCAAGTGCACATATGGACACTCTTATGCTTGAACATTGGACAATCCATGACGAGCACAGACGTCCAACAACAGAACACCGCTTGAGTTCAGATTGGGGGGGCCGTTCCTCCCAACCACGCCCCTCCATGTCTCACTGTCATTGCCCACGTGAGCGTTGAAGTCCCCCAGCAGAACAAGGGAGTCCCCAGTAGGAGTACTCTCCCATACCCCCTCTAAGGACTCCAAGAAAGGTGGGTAATCTGAACTGTCGTTCAGCTCGTAAGCACAAACAACAGTCAGGACCCGTCCCCCCACCCATAGGTGGAGGGAGGCTACCCTCTCGTTCACCGGGGTAAACCCCAATGTACAAGCGCCGAGATGGGGAGCAACAAGTATGCCCACTCCTGCCCGACGCCTCTCACCTTGGGCAACTCCAGAGTGGAAGTATGTATAGCCCCTCTCAAGGAGACTCGTTCCAGAACCAGAGCCATGCGTCGAGGTGTGGCCAACTATTTCTAGCCGGAACCTCTTGACCTCACACACTAGCTCCGGCTCCTTCCCCACTAGAGAGGTGACATTCCACGTCCCAAGAGCCAGCTTCTGCAGCCAAGGATCGGACCGCCAGGGTCCCCTCCCTTGGCCGCCACCCATCACACAATGCACCCGACCCCTTTGGCCCCTCTCACGGGTGGTGAGCCCATGGGAGGGGGGGTCCATGTTTCCTCTTCGGGCTAAGCCCGGCTGGGCTCCATGGGAAAAAGCCCGGCCACCAGGCGCTCGCCATCGTGCCCCCCCTCCAGGGCTGGCTCCAGAGTGGGGCCCCAGTGACCCGCGTCCGGGAGAGGGAACACAAAGTCCAACATTATTTCTCATCATTGGGGTCTTCGGGCTGCGCTTTGTCTGGTCCCTCACCTAGGACCTGTCTGCCTTGGGTGACCCTACCAGGGGATTCTCAGTCTCCATTTACAAAAAATATACTTGAATAAAAACTAAACAACATAAAGCCAAAGTGGAAATAAATACTGCATTCAACCAAAAGAGTGCAGATTATGAAGTCTGCACACTATGCCTGTCTCTATAAAATCTTTGCACTTGTATACTTTGCTTAGTCCTTCTCAAACATGCTGGTTATTATTACAAACATTTCTACTTTGGCCTCATCTGTTCTAGAAAGCTTCCACTCTGATCCAGCTCTTCACATCTACGGTGTGCAGCTGTTCTGTAAGAACCTTTCTCTGTTCTTGCAGAGAGAGGTTTGCTTCTGGCAGCGCTTTCAAACAAGTCAGATTTCATTAGACTTCTTGTTGTGACAAGAGCTTCAATATTAAACATGCAAAAGTGAGGTTTGTGGGGGGGGTTGTTAGTTGTTGGAGCATTTCCAGAGAGTGAACAGTTTGCTGGGATGTGCATTAATGGGAAAAATAACCACTTAAAATCTTTCCCACCATGAATAATCATTCTCTCTGCAGAATTGAGAACTTCATTTTTTTTGCTAATGGTAACATAACCCTTCCTGAATTGATAGAAAGTAGCTTCTCAATCACATCTGCAAAACAGCAAACTTCCAAAAATCCTCAGTGATAATCAGTCAACTTATCTAATAAGCTACACTAAGCTGCTTTCTGTCTTAAATTTTCTGGAAGCAGTATTCCTGTAGAGTGTTCCTTACAAACCTTCTCCATCTTCTCTGTTTTTCAGTTCAGATTTGATTATTTATATAGTTCAGGTTCAAAACAATTGTTTACTGGTTTACATTTGTAATTTACATTACAAGACAAAGAAATCCAACTAAAATCTAATCTATTATTAGAGTCAGTTCAATCTAATAATATAAGCACTCAGCAGATTCAAATTCAGCTGCATAAATTCCAGTCTGATCATAGTTTTATGGCACTTCACTTAATTTCGGTTTGTTATGTCAATTAGTAATTTTTTGTGGCTGATTGTATTGAGTTGTTAACTTACTGAATATACATGATGTGAAGCTGGAAGAGGAAACCTCCAGCTGAACCTGACTCAGAATGAGAGGCTTTCTGCGATGACAACATCTAAAAAACCTCAGCAGTGCTGGTCCAGGAGTTCCCAGAGAATAGTTAATAGAAGCAGTAGCTCTTTTAGCAGCTTCATCTAAAACAGAAATACAACTTAGTCCCTTAATGCCTAACACTTTTTGAGAAATATAATCAAAAATGACATTTCCAGAATGAAGTGAAAATATCTACAAGATTTATTTGGATTGTTTTGATGTCAAAATAAAGGTAAGACTGTAGAATATACTCTAGAAGGATTAAATACCTACTGTCATGTTACTTAATGAGATGAAATGAATACAGCACACCGCAGAAAATTAAGAAATAATTTCCACCCAAAAAAGTAGCTTGTGATGTGAATGTCCCTTTAAAAGCATGCAGTTGCTATCCAAAACATCTAGCAAGCAACAGTTACAGGATCTGGCAACCTACTGTAGTAAGATTCATGCAAAAAAAGTGAAGAGAGAAGCATATAGTTTTAGTTGAAGAAGTCTATGGACCACCCTGAGCATCCTCACTGTGAAAACAGTTAAAATTTACAATTGGTTAGAACACATTGCAACTTTATTTACATATTTACATTACCATGCCACTCCCTCAAGCAGCTCTTTTAAGTGAGGCGCAGAGGAACCCCACACCTCCTGAAGTAACTGCTTATCTGATATCAGCTTCCTGGCAACTCCTGGTCACTTCATGTGTCCATCCACTTGAGAAATAGCAGGTTGAAGTGGCCCTGGCAGCCAGTCACCATCTCTGTGTACATGGGCCTCTCGTAGTCTGCTGTGTTTGTCTTTCTCCCATTATCCTCATCTTCCTCAGGGTTGCTGAAGTATGGTGGCTACTACATGGCTTCAAAACAAACCTATGTTATCAAACTGGGGAAGGGATATTACACACACTCACAAGACTAGTGAAAATTATGATGCATTGCTGTTGTCAATGAGAGAACGAACTGCATGTGGACTAAAAAAGAGCTGGAACAGCGAGAGTGGTGACCATGAAGTTGTGGTATTAGAAGTGGGCCAGCTGGCCTGGCTGGCATGCTGTAGCTTATTGTCTTCTTCCTCTTTGTTGTTTTTTTATACTACAGAATATGGATAGATGTGTGTGGGGCTTTTTCTTTTCTTTTGGTCAGCATGTCTTCAGATCTAATAAGGTCTGGGTGAGGTACGGATGAAGGCGGCCCTGCTTGGGATGTAGTAAAGCATAGGTCTTCAGCCCTGGACCCACCATCCTGCATGTTCTAAAGTTCTACTTGTTCCCCCTCCAGCCCAGCTGATTCAAATTCTACCATTGCATCCTGCATGCCTCCAATGGCTGCAGAAGCCTGTTAATCACCCAGTCATTTAAACCAGATATCCAGCAGCAGGAAAAAAACATGCAGGATAGCGGGTCCAGAGGACCAGGGTTAGAGACCCTAACCCTGGCATTATCAGCCCAGCTAGCATGCAGTGTGTCCTGATCTTCCTCTAGGTCTCACCTGAGTGGGAGGTTCCTGAACAACCTCACCAGGGAGGTTCAGGAAGCGTCCCAGCTAGACACTCAGCCACCTCAACAGGCTCCTCTTCATGTGGGGCAGCAGAGCTCCAACACTTTAGTTTTTTATGTTATTATTTGGTAATAAGGTTAAACATCAGTGAAATTTCTCAGATTCAATTCAGTCCTCAAAAATAAGAATTTATCACATGACAGCCAAAATTTCCCAGTAGGACATAACAGCAAAAACTGAAAAAAATAACCAAAAACTTTAAAAACTTCTTAGAAAGATGTGTTTCATTGTTTGCTGTTTGTGTTACTAAATATAAAACATCCTGTCAGTTCATGCTGATCGGGTCTGTTGGGCAGGAATCCCAGTCACATCTGCTTATGAGCTCAACCTAATTCCTCTAACTACTGTGCTCTTTTCAAGGACCAGACCTAGCAGTGTCTGAAGGAAACTGCCTATAAAACCTGAATTTCTTACATGACATTTTACAAAGCTGATCTTTATACCAAATGTCACTTGATCAGTACCCAGGAAATGAACTCTGACCTCTTTGCATTAAATTCTACCCCCAGTGTTTGCAGTTGTTGAGAAGAATGCCAGGGTCTGGTAACAGCCTCTGTGCTCTTTGTACATATACACATTTAATCAACATGTCATTCCTTACCTCTCTCTTAACATCAGCACTGCAGGCTAAAGATAATCTGAGTGTAATTTCTAAGGTAGACTAAGAGCTACAGATTGATCTGCTCACATGCAATCTATACTGTTGCAGAAAAACGGCTTTGTATCTCAGTGGGTTAATCAGATATTGTTTATAAAACCTTGATGAGCTCATGCTCTTTTTACAGTAAGTCTATAGAAGTGGTAGCCTGGTAATAACTAGGTAGGCTGGATGCTGTGGTGGCGCCACGTAACGAGGCCTTAGTCCTGGATGTTGCTGTCACAGATTTGAGTCCTGGCCTGGTGACCTTTGTCGCATGTCTTTTCTCTCTCTCATTACCCACTTTCATCTCTGACCACTTTAAAATAAAGGCCACTAGAGCCAAAAAAACCTTTAAAAAAACAACAACTAGGGATCAACTTTTTTCACCTTCGAAACTGATACAGATATCTGAGACGGGTTTTCAGCCCGAAGTAAGTCAAAATGTAAATAATCCATTTATTTTAAGGTGTTACAGATTTTATTTGAAGATATGCAGCGCAGCGCACCCTACCTCGTCACCAACTTTTGGCACTCAGCTTAGCCACAGACTCAGGCCAGGCCAGTGACACACTGTGTTATGCAACTCACCCCAAGAAACTGGAAAATATTCCTCCAGACATAAATTCCCGCAACCATAGAAGTAATCTTGGCATTGTTTTCTTTCCAACGACACCTTTATGGTGGATGATGTTGTCATCACTGAAGTATCTTTTTTTGTAACTCCTGTTACCAGTGTGGATTGAGTGATGTGTTGGAGATGTTTTTGAGCCATGTGCTTACTTCAAACTCGCAACTTATTGTCCAAGACCAAAATAAAGCATGTGAAAAGTCGATAAAGCCCAGTATAATAATCAGCTCTCGGTTTTCCCTTGAAATGGCTCAGCTAGACCGGCATTAGCCGATCTACTGTACCTGGTGTTGGTTTTGAAATAAAGTAAAATTTAACATTTTATGACATTTAAATTAATTTCAAACTCTGATTATGACTAGTATAAGTGCACAATAGGCTGCATATTTCACGTGATTTAACATAAATAATAATAATAAAAACTTAATTATGAAGGTGTGGGGCTTTCATTTTGTGTGGTGGTGTGCCACCAACAATAACACTTGCTCAGAGCATTAAATTAGATTTAATGAATCGGCCCTTATGGATCAGGCACATTTTCACCAGTAGCTGATCTAGAATTTTTTTTCAATATCGGGACGGATACAGACATTAATATCTGATCAGAATATCTTTAGTAAAAAAACAGTCCCTCATCATCCATCTCTGGACGATGGTTTGCTTCATTCAGAGATTCTGGGCTCTCTGCTGTTGAGAAACAGTTGCTTCCTGGAGGCGTGGCCTGTATTGAGGTTTCAAATTTTACACAATGGCTAACGTTTGTCATTGACCTTATACACTTTATTTTGTCAGCATTGGTAAATGTTATAAAAATACATAAACCCAGTAAAAATAACATCTATTTTAATGGGCTACATCATCACCAAATAGGTGTATGGACAATAGCAAATAGTCTTTACCATGTCTTTTATGCTTTTGTAATCAAAAGTAAATATTCCTCAATAAGAAAATCTAATTTAAGAAAAATGTTAGTAAAATTAGGAAGTTTCCTTCAGGGTATATGATGTTACCTGTTATTGCAGGCCTATGACCAATGAGTTGTCTATGCTCCATCTGTGTGTATCTATGGATGTATGCATAAACCGCAGGTGTGTGTGTGAAATAAGTCGTGGATGTTTACATTGTGGTCAGTGAATGATGATCTAGTCCAGCATTAAACTGTTTCACCAGCATTGACACTGACTTTGACATCTTAAAACGGTACCTATAAAGTATTTGTAGCTATCTTAAAAGACTATTTTTTCCACCTTAGCAGAGGGCAAAGCTTAGTTAGGGGGCAAAGTTTTGAGCTCAAGTTAACCATGAATTCCTCATTAGAACATAATGTCCTCCAGTCAAATGTGATGCCATCTTTGCAGAAACTTTGCAGAAAATAGGGTCATTACTAAGGCAATAATCTCAAACACTGGCAAATCTATAACTTAAAGGCTGGAATAGAGAATAAAGGTTTTTCAATGGTCAAGTCAAAGTCTACAGCTCATTTTGATGTATATTCTAGGTTGGACATCGAGGAAGCTGTGCAGAGATAAATGTTTTCAAACCTTAAGAAACTAAAGCAATATTGTAAAGAAAAGTGGGTCCTTGAGGTAAGACTACCACAGTGCTGGTTCTGTTGGACCTCAGTGTTGTTCATGGCATTTTACTGAAATGACTGGAGAGTTGGGTCAGACTCTCTGGTTCAGTAATCAGTTGGCTTGAATCTTACATAAAAAACAGGGATTTCTTTGTTTCAATAGGAAACTTCTCATCAGAGTGGACAGAAGTCCCATGTGGAGTACCCCAAAATTTCAATCCTAGGACCCCTCTAATCCAAAATCTATTTGCACCCACTAGCTCAGGAAATAAGATTAACTATGCAGATGATACACAGCGCTACATTATGATGTCATTAGGTGACTCTGAAACCATCCAAACAAAATGAAGTTATTATCTTTGGACCTAAGGAGGAACTATCTAGAGTCAATGCACAGCTTCAGTTATTAGAGCTAGAAACTAGCGATCAGGCCTAAAACCTGGGTATAGTGATGAACTCTGACCTGAACTTTCATAGCCACATTAAGACAGTTACAAAGTCAGCCTTCTATCGCCTGAAGAACATCTCCATGAATAGAGGACTAATGTCTCAGCAAGATCTAGAGAAACTAGCATTTATCTTTAGTCGCATTGATTACTGCAACATTGTATTCAGAGCTCTGCCTAAAAAATCAATCCTCCAGCTGCAGCTGATCCAGAATGCTGCTGCTGGAGTTCCGACTACAACCAGGAAGATAAAACACATCACCCCAGATTTAAAGTCCTTCCACTGAGAGAATAGACTTTAAAATACTGTTATTAGTTTATACTCAGTTTGATGCTTGTATATAGAATCTCTGATGGCTGCTGCATCAGCCAGTTTCAATTTCTGACTTTTGGTAATTTGGGGTATTGTAGCTTCAGAATCATGACATGATATGAGTTTTCAATAAGAATATTATAGAAAAATTAAATATTTTCTGTAGACATCCACTAATACGTCACCTGAACTGGCAGATTTACAGCTGTTCATTTGATGCAAAAGTAAATCCCCCATATCTTAGCAATGTAACAACACTTTCCTGTGGATGCTTTTACTGAATGAAGAAAAACTTTTAATTAAGCATTTTCAGTAAAGCAATGTGTTTAAGAGGACATAAGACGTTATAGAAAAAATCTATTATCTGTATGCATTTCACTGAGTCTGTGAGTAAGTGACAGAGTTAAATGTCTGTGTATCACAGAAAACCTGAACAGAATATTGTTTCTCTTTTATTATTTTGGGCTTTCTCCCCTTGTCATGAGACATGCTGGATTTGGAAATGTTGGTAGTCTTTTAGAAGTCTTAAATTTAGGTGAAATTTTCTAAGGAATGTATTTGGAGACCATTGTTTAGGGAATGCTAGGAGCACTAACCACTGATTGGTAATTTAAGTTGCTAATGGCAGTTGGGTTGTCAGAATAGGGGGTCGTGTTAACGGACTACTTCCTGTCTTTGACCATTTTTTTAAAAACAATTGTGACTGAAAAATTTTAAAGCTATTTGTCATTCTAGTGGATTACAATACAAACACCTGGCTACTTGGTGCAGATGCGCAGATATTTTCATCTTTACACACAGAGAACAGTTCAGAGGTAACTAAATCAATCAATACCATCTAATTTAAGTATTGCGACTGATCTGAACCAATGCATCTCGTGGAGAAACTTATCTGTATTCATCTACTTGATGTATGATGGCATGATATGGATTCTCCCCTTCTGGGGCAGGGGAGGGTCCAGGGGTGAATTTGTTTGTACACTACTGCATCAAGGCTAAATTCATTGTAATGATAAGCCTGGGCTGACAGGGCAAAGGGAGAAGATTGTGTATGATTTGGGGGCGGGGTTGAACTTGCTGGGTAAGGCTTGGAACCTGTTGATAACTGCTTGCTGTTCTATTATCTTATTGAATTTTTGTCTGTTGACAATAAATATATATTTTTGAAACGTAATTTGATGTTGTGGGATTATTCTTGAAGGTATGTCTTTTATAGTTTTGGAACTTTGAGTTTCAATCTTTAATGAAGCTATTTAATGGGCTCCATTCATCCTATCCGCTTTATCCAGGGTCGGGTTGTGGGGGGTAGCAGCTTCAGCTTTAATGGGCTTATAGAGGAAATCGGAGCAGGGTTCTAATAATATGTTGGATTCAATCTTTAAGGTGGGCCATTGACACATTCCACATAATACCTTGTTGATATTACTAGTTGAACACCGAAAAACCTTCACAAAGGTTAAATATGATCTAATGCAGAACAATACTGTGACAAATATTATTACTTTTAATAACAGCATTTAACATGCTGAACACAACTCTACAAAGCAAGCTGCAAAGGAATAAGAAAGAGGGAAAAATATGCTTAAATGCCACCCAATGAAATATATAATTTTTAAATATCTGAAAGTCTAGACAAAATAAATCTTGCGAGCAAACCAGGGTACCATTGCAGGACTTTCTACCAGAGGCCAGTTAAACATATTCTATCTTTAACATATATTTAACATTTCAGAGATAATTGCCTTCACCAATGCTAGTGTTCTAATGGTGACATTTCTGCTAACTTTGTGTGTCTTTCCCTACAGATCCCTCCTGCTGCCAATATGCTGCTGAGTTATCACCCTGTAAAGAAGCTTGTGACCAGGTATGAACAGGCCTTCATGCACACAGAACAGTGTTTCTTATTTCCGGTCCTCAGGACCACTGCCCCGCATGCTTTAAGAGTTTCCCTTCTAACAGGCTTCTCCAGTACTTAATGGCGTGCAGAGAGGTTATGCAATTATTTGAATCAGGTGTTTTGGAACAAAGACACACCCAAGACATGCAGGGCAGTGGTCCCTGAGGACCAGAACTGAGAAACACTGACATCAGCATGGGTATGTACACCCTGGCCCACTACTCAGTTCATTGGCCCATCACATTACCACCAGCATGTACTGTATTTTAATGGCATTTTATAAAACAGACTGGGATAAAATGCCATTTTAAAATGCCATTTTTAAATCACTGCACTGCAAAGTTGCAATTCTATAACTTTGCAGTGTAGAACTGCAAAGTTAAAGGTAAATGATACATACTTTTTGCAATCTCTGTGCTAAAATTTAAAATCAAGTCCTAAAATACAGCCTAGTGAATGTAGTAGCCAAAGCATGTTGAGTTTAATAAGACTATGGAGAGATCAAGTCAGAGACGAGGTTGTGAAGAACGTTTTGAGCAAGATTAACTTGCTCAAAACTTTAGAAGCTTGAACATCTTACAGAACACTGTTTATCCCATCATCTGGAAGATGGATGAAGCTAAATACAGGACAATTCTAGAAGATGTTGGCGGGACAAAATTTTTGAGACTACGTAAAAAGTTAACCTTCTGATTGGACAATGCTAGTTGGAAGCATTTTCCTACCAAAGTCAAATCAAAGCCAACACAGGAGTATGTGACTTAGAGGGGGCGTAGAGACACTTTATACATAAGTATTCACACGGAACTACTTTTAAGATGTAAAAATTGATGTTCACAGACCCTCCTAATCCAATCTGACTGAAGCTGAGCTATTGTACAATGAGACTAGTCCATTGCCTTTCAATCAATCAATTTTATTTATAAAGTACCCTTCATACTAAAAGCTGCTCAAAGTGCTTTTCTTTCATATCTGTTGTAGCAAGAAGAAAGAGTGAATGGTGCTAAAGTCAACAGAGAAACAGGAAAAAATAAGATATTAAAGCACAATAATAAATGGGTGAAATATCTTAAATAATACCTTACATCATCATGACAGAGTGATCAGGGTTTATTTTGGGGTGTTTTTATTAATTATGATGCAAAATAGTTTATCAATTCTTTTAATACACTACTATTAGAACTAAAAACTATTAAAACTGTTTTAGGATATCACTCAAATAAGCAATGGTTACTAGATAATCAAAATTGCACTCATGTTTTGAACAATTTTTAAATTCAAATTCTTTTTTTCTTATGATGGTGACTTGTTTTTATTGTTATTATAAATGTTTACTGTAAATGACACTGCTTTTACTCACACATCAAAATTTGTCATAAACCATAGGTCAGGTATGTAGTTATGCTACCTGAGGACTACAAATTAAATGTAACCCCTGTAGAATACTGGAGATAACCTCTGGCTGAATCTGGCATGTGCTGAAGACTGAAGCTGATTTGTTTATGGATTAACAATCACTCCAGGGTGTCAGGTTAGGACAGATGATATATATGTTTAGGTGAGTTAGTGAAATGAGAGAATGTCCGAGTCCAGAATTGAGCTTTACTTGACCTTAATTAAATCTTGAGATGCCTCCATACACACAAATAAGGGCATGTGTGGAGCTATGGGTGTGTGGTTTTCTGTAAGATAAATAAATACAAATTATAAGTACTTCCCTGTAAATACTTTCACAAATAAAACCAAAATGTGCGCAAATAAAATAAACGCGCTTAAAGATTAGAATTAGAATTAGAATTCAACTTTATTGTCATTGCCCTGTCACAAGTACAAGCAACGAGATGTAGTTAGCATCTATCCAGAAGTGCTCTACGAGATATAAATATTTATTTACAGATGTACAAGACCATGTATGTATGGACTATAAGGGGTTATAGCAAGAGATATAGATATTGTGTATAAATATCAATATGGGAGCTATATGCACAGATTATACAGAATATACAAGAATGTTAGGGATTGGATTATAGATAATTATTATAAACTAGCAGCTGATAAATATCTGACTATGAGAATGTAAATAATATTTACACATAAATAATAATCAACCCTGCTAATAATAGCAGCACACAATAACATGCAAGGGAAATAAGGCATTTCAACTGGAAATGGTAACTGCGAATAACAGCTGTATCTAATCATAGACATGAACACGTAGACGCCTCATTGAGCGCTGAGTCCTACATTACGTTGCCGCCATCTTGTATGTTGCTGTAGTCACATAGTGGTAGTAGTAGTCTTGGAACGTTAAATGTACATTAAATTATGGAACCATGTAAATATGTACTTTAATAAAACTCTGTAAAAGTGTGTGTCTGTTCATCAGTGTCAATATAAAAACTATTTATCAGAATCATTTCTATCAAATAAAAACATTGTGCTCTTTATTCAGAAATTCCCCAAAACAATTAAATAATCACAGCAAAAGTTAAAAACTGTGTCTTTAGTGCTTTCTTTGATTATCAAATATATTAGTGTGTGTGTGTGAGAGAGAGAGAATGTGTCAATGACAGGTATTAACTTAAAATACTTTGTACAACAGCACTTTGTAAAGTTTGGTCCATTTACTTGTATTAGCTTACTGGCACATAAGCCACATTCAATATGTAGAAAAATGTTCTACTGATTAAGTTACTGATTAAACCATGAGTCTACAACTAGCCTAAATTGAGGCCTACTCAATACAATCATGATCTGTCCAATATTTAAACATGCGCTAAAGTTAAAGCTAGCATTAAAACTAGCATAATTAAATTAAATCATAATTAAACTAATATTTCCAACAATGGCTTAATGCTAAAAGGCTAGCTTTTAGCTCTCCACAATACGAACAAACTATACCAAAGGCATTGGATTTAGGCATTTATGAAACCAAACTAAACCACTAAGACTATTACTTACATTCAATGGACACACACAGTAGAAATAGGTAATAAACGAAGTCTGCATTGATATCCACACTATTCAATGGACCTTACCAAGCTCCGCCACTAACCGACCTAGAAAATCCCAAGTGGCCGCAACTCTCACAAACAGAGCCTCGCGGCGAGTTGTTTCTATGTAAACATGGCGTCTTCCACTTCGACTGATTCTTTGCAGTGTATTTCTTACTCGATTAGTGCATCATTTCTACCGGATTTTCACAATATATCAACTACTACAATGGACAGAGGAACTTTCTTGGATTAGATCAAGGTGTTTGAGCCACGCGATGCCTCCAACATTGTGCACGTCACAGCAAAATGCTTTCGCTTGATGAGGAAAACGGCAGATCCACACACCCTCTACATCTGTGGACAAGATCACTGATCCCTATTGTTCTTGCAAGCCTGGGTAAGTCGGGTATTCATCGTTTTATAGGTTACTTTTGAAATCAGTGATTCCTGTGGTTTGTTGGCAAATGTTTGAGTGTGCCTAGGCCTGATACACTGTACTTGGTGCTAGAGTGGCTAACACGAGTAACAGTTTAGTCCAAAGCCTTTTCTGCCAAAATAAAATCTTTAGTGTATGTCAGATACAGTACACATTGCATATTGATCTGTTTAGCTAACGTAACACTATGTAGCAGACAGGCTTCAAAGTGTAGAAGTTGTATCAGTACTGCCGTTATGCTGTACTTAGCTAACGGGAAGCATATGTTTGTGAGACACCCACGCACGTGGCAGCCACGCTATTACGTAGAATGGGCATCAGCCAATGAAATGTGGCCCCTGTGGTAAGGTCCATACTCAGATCAATGAACAAAATATGATTGAGGAGCCACCCCATGGTGGAAATAAAAGACCATTGAACTGCCTTCCTGCTGAAGTGTTCTTTACAAATAAACTTGATTGATAAATATACGTTCAGTGTTAATAATTAGTATTTGTTGGTGCTCCCTTTATGGGTAGTGTTAGTTCTTTAAATGGTAGAGCCACCACAAGCATACAGTAAAGGTTGAGAGGAGAGATTTCAGGTCCAAACTTTCTTTAATAGAGCTGAGAGTGGTCTACAAGAAATACAGAAGACAAAAAAAATGAAAGCTATTATTTTTACTCGCTATAAACAGTTATTTCTAATTTGTCCATCAGATGGCAGCAAGAGACCACAAATAAACCACAAAACATATTATCATAATCTTAACTCTTTAAAGTGACATATACAGTATATATTTAAGTTGCACAGATATACAAATCCTGCTAAAATACTGACATTAAATACGAAGTTATGACTTCTTCTTATCATCAGTCTCTGGAATGGCTGGGAGACGCACAAGTCGTGCCATTGGTCTGATGTAACTGTTCGAACAGTTCCATCTGGTCCTGGTAGAAGTTTTACCACCGTTCCAACAGGCCATAGTGCTCTGGGTAGTTGTTTGTCAAGTATCATTACCACTGTTCCGAGTTGAAGGTTTTCTGTCTTAGTTGAACATTTCTGATGCAAGGTGGGTAAGTAACTTCTTATAAAATTATGCCAAAACTGTTCTGCAATCATCTGACTGCGCTTCCAATGTTTCCTAGCAGTGTTAACAGATCTGATTCAGGATAGATTACCTGTGGTAATGAAGCATCTCGCCGCCCCATCAGTAGGTAATTTGGAGTTACGGGATCCAAGTCTGCAATATCTGACAACATATAACCCAGTGTAGTACCCCCTCAACCTCAATGAGCAATGTTCTGAGAACTTCTTTGGTGACAGTCTGAGCTCCAAGGGATACTCTTAGTGCTGACTTGATTGATCGTACTTCATGCTCCCAAACTCCCCCAAAATGGGGCTCACCAGGTGAGTTGAAGCTGAACCTTATCTGTTGTTTGGAGAGGTGGTCTTGAATTGTAGGACACATCTTTTGAAAGGCTTAATTTTGCTCTCGCTCACATCCTTTGAAATTTGTCCCACAATCAGAGAGTAATTCTGATGGTTTTCCTCGCCTTGATACAAAACGCCTGAGAGCCATTAGAATGAATCAGAGATCATGTTTTTGAGGACGTCAATGTTAACTGCTCGTGTTGTGAGACACTTAAAAAGAATACCCCATCTCTTTTTGTTTCTCCTGCCAATGTTCACAAGGAATGGGCACTGGTGTTGCATGCCATTTTTGACAGAGTGGACATTCTCGTTGAAGCCGTTTGACTGCTTCCCTTCCTTTAATGACCCAGTAGTGTCTGCGTAGTTCCGAAAACACACTTTCCTGCCCTGGGTGATGGAGCTTATGATCAAACTGTTTAATGATAAGTTTAGTGACAGGATGGGTGCCATCTAACAAAATGGGATGCTTTTCTTCTGTGACCAGGTAGTCACTATGTTGGAGACGTCTACCAACTCTGATTAGTTTAATCTCTGTCTCATACTCTGGAGCCAGTTTAACAAGTCTGCTTGAAGGTGGCACAGTTTGTCCTGTTTGCAGCAGCTGATAATCATCTGGATAACAGTCCAGTTGAGTCTGCTGTAAAATTGTCAACTCTGCATTCTTGTAGTCATCCACTGAGAGGTGATGTTGGGAAGGAGCCGCCCCGTGGGCCAACCATTGCTCGTTGCTGCCATTTCTGGCTTCATCTGGAAGATGAGCTAACACTTCAGGGACACTTCTTGCTCGTTGTCTGAGTTCAAACCCTCCAGAGAGAAGTAGTGACTGAAGCCTGTCAACTAACCCCTTTGCCTTTTCCTTAGAACTCAGACTATACAAGCAGTTGTCAATGTAGAATTTGTTCTCCACAACCCTCCTTACTTCTTCGTCAGGTGTTGTATTCTCCTTTGTATGTAATCTCCAATACATGCATGGAGAATACATTGCCTGTATTCTCAATGCAATTACTCCGAATCCATACTTCTCTCTGATCCTTAGTGAGGTTACTGAAGTTTGTGCATTGATTCAGAAGATGTTGGTTGTTATTGCAATATGGGCAGTATAACTTAGATTTCTGATTGGCTGGGGATGACTCTGTGGAAATAGAACATGTCTGTGGAGGGACAGCAACTGTGGTCCTAGGTCCTGTGCTGAGTAAAACAGTAGAGGATTTGGGTGTGATTGAAACTTACTTGTATTCATTTACACGCTCCCAGTCTCTTGAACAAACAGCTTTGAATGGTCTCTATCGACTACTTCATAAACTTTCTGCTCATCTAACACTGAACATGTGCTCTTACTACAACAACAGCTATTGTTCTGCTTGAAATTACAATGAACCAATCACAGCAAACATTACTCAGATGGCTTCCTGAGCTCTTAAAGTGATACACACACAGTTATATTAGTCAATTTTCAACACTATTAATAAAACATATTTCTAAATGTATTGCGTCAAATTGCCACTGGTTGGCAATCTGATCGCAAATGCATAATGCAATGGACAAAGCTTGTACCTTTTCAAAGTAATTTCAGAGAGTCTCTTTTTGAGGCCTGAAGGAATTGCTGAGTAGGTGAAGTAGGGGCTCAATCTGGGTCGGATGTGTCACAAGTCTGCAGGTATGACTACAATTCCTTTTTACAGCAATCAGTTCAATACACTGCTCACTGACTGACGGTACCAAAGTTTGATTATTTTTAGAAACATTTGAAAATCTCCTTATTGCTAATAAATTGATGGGTTGTGAGATTAGCCAACCTCACTTATCGATGCTCGATGTTTGGAAGCAAAGTTTGCTCACCTTCAAGAGATGTACTCAGTTAGGTCCAACCATTATGGATCTCTTACGTTCGATCATTGAAGTGGAAATCTGCTTTCATACAGTCAAGATGGTGATAGAACAGCCAGATGAAGACTGTGTGACATTACTCTGAGTCTTTTCTGAAATAAATGAATATATCTAGTTTTGGCTTTGATTGGCTGTGAGTGTGCGATCCTACCATATTCACGTCTACAGCAGTGAGGAACAGACCTTAATGGAAATGCTCCAAACTGGGGTGGCACCCAACTGGTAAGAGTAAAGTTGACAATGGAGAAGCAGCTTAAGATAGTCAATCCTGTCATCTCCTCACTCAGAGTGGCTCAGCAGCTGACTGAATCACTCTTAAGCTAATGTTTAGGCCAGGATAGGAGCGCTCTTGAGAGGACTCTGAGAATCTTTGACAATACGGACCCTGGTGTTTTACTCTGCTGGTTACAACCACAATCATAGTTTTAGCCAAGTTTCCCTTTTTCCCCAGTTTTCAGAAAAGATAAATCACATGGAAAGTTTTCTTAGACAGTTTTATATTATTCAAACAGACATGGTATGTAGACATTCTTGGATTTGATAGGTTTTTAATTTTTTTTTTTTTTTTTTTACTTTTATCCCACAGCTTGCAACCATCAAAAGTGAGTCACGCCTAAAGCATCTCCTCCAGAGGTTACCAAATTACTGTCCTGAGTCTCTGGTAAGAAAGTTTTCTTTTTATGGACGCCTCTAACATTGGAAAAACATTTCTGTTTTGATCAACATTTTGAGCCACAGTAGTTCTCAATGCTCAAGAGACTGTTGAATCCTCTTGTAATTATTCCCAGTAAACCTAAGTAATAGGACATTTTAAGTTATTTATATTTGCTCAGTATTGATTCTGTTTGACGGTGAAAATGCAAGGAAAAGTCACAGTAAATGTTAGTCGTTGGAAAATACTTTCCAGAAGAAAGACCTGGAATGTCTCATAGAGGATAGCACAATTAGTTTTACTGAGAAAAATTACTGTCCACACACCTAAAGGATTTCAGCTTTGACTCATTCAAGATGGAATGTATTCATCTGCATTCACTGGCCCCTGTGTCATTTTAATTCATGTATTGTTTGTTAAATCATGGGTTTTCTGATTCATCCTGATGGGAATTTCTCTTCAGCGGCCAGCAGACACTGACAGAGTGTTGATCATGACATGATTGTTTCACACACTGCACTGCTCTAAAGCTTGCTATGTGGAGGGATAGTTCAATCCCTCCACATAGCAAGAGCAGACAGACAAACTTGTGTTTAGTATGATTAGTCTTGTTTTTCTACTCTGTTTAAATTTATGGAATTGAAAAATGGGGAAAAAATTGACAGCTTCTTACTTTGAGTTTCCTCTGCAACAGAATATTGTTTTCAAGAGAAACTATTTGAATCGAAAGATCATTAGGTTTAGTCTGTCAATCTCCATCCCATCCAAAATTGCTCTTCAAAACACGACAATTATGTTCATGTTACTGAGATGCAAAGACTGGATTTAAGATTTTAGCTGGAAAAAAGCCTCTTCCATTTTAAACAAAAATTCTAAAATTCACATTTCTGATTAAAAATAGGACAGATTTCCAATTAAAATGTGCTAGTACTGCCGTGTTGTGGGCATTTATGCTAAATTTTGTGGATTGTAATTTCTACCAATTAACTTTTTTTCTTTGGGCAGTTAGAATATATTTAAGTTAGTTTAGAACCAAAATTTGTAATTAATTTTTATATTTGGAATTGCTTAGATTATGTTGGTAATTGTTAGACCCTCCCATTAATTTGAGTAATTAAGAACACATCGGGTGCTTGGTGGAGGTGTATTATTTCAATCTGGAGAGACTCAGATGGAAAAAAACAGCGATTAAAAAGGTTTATTGACATGCATGAATTTAAAGTTCTTTGGCGCTCGGGCCCCGGCTGAGGACATCGAGCTGTGAATTGCAATAAGCTCGGATGAGCATTCCCGATGTAGGTTAGGAATGTCATCCCCCGGGACCAGACACTGGTGGTGGAGGTCGGTAAAGGATGCGAGCCTGAAGAGAGGAGGTGGAGAAGGGGTGGAGGAGGGTTGAGCGCAGCTGGAAAGCAGAAGATGCCATGGATGGAGGTCCTTATCAACTGGGCCTTAGTCGGTGATTGGACGTGACGTGGCTTGGTCCAGCGTTGATAGGTCAGCGGCGATGAGCGGGATGCGCCGATTGGATGATGCAGGTGGGGCTAAAGAGTCTTCCAGTTTGAATTTGCACCTAGGCTTTATTTCAATCTGGAGAGACTCAGACGGAAAAAACAGCGATTAAAAAGGTTTATTGACATGCATGAATTTAAAGTTCTTTGGCGCTCGGGCCCCGGCTGAGGACATCGAGCTGTGAATTGCAATAAGCTCGGATGAGCATTCCCGATGTAGGTTAGGAATGTCACCCCCCGAAAAGGAGGCTGAGGCCGGGGCAGAGGCCGGGGAATTAGTATCAGGGTCACAAAGTAATGTGGCGGAGCTACGCTAACTCAGGGCTTACAGGCTAGGACTTAAAGAGATTGTAGTAGGTGATGTTACTGTGATAGGGGTAAATTATGAAGCTGATGGATAACAGTTAGCTGGGGATGCCACTAGGCGTGTATTGGCGAGATGCTGGTAGATGAAAGACACTGGGATGGTGCGAGGCATGAAATGACGGGATGTGGGTAGATGAAGGCAACCTGGGACGCAGTGAGGCATGAAATGGTTTGGTGCTGGTAGATGAAGGCCAGCTGGGGAAGTGATGCGGTGTTAAATAGTGGTATGCTGGTAGATGAAGGCCAGCTGGGGACGCCGGGTGCATGATATGGCCGGTTGCTGGTAGATGAAGGCCAGCTGGGGGCGCTGTGCGTAAAATCAATGCTGGTAGATGAAGGCCAGCTGGGGATGCTGCTATGCATGAAATGACTGGATGCTGGTAGATGAAGGCCAGCTGGGGGCGCTGTGCGTAAAATCAATGCTGGTAGATGAAGGCCAGCTGGGGATGCTGCTATGCATGAAATGACTGGATGCTGGTAGATGAAGGCCAGCTGGGGAAGCGGTGCGGCGTTAAATAGCAGCATGCTGGTAGATGAAGGCCAGCTGGGGAAGCAGCGCGGCGTTAAAAAGCGGCATGCTGGTAGATGAAGGCCAGCAGGGGACGCTGGATGCAAAATCAATGCTGGTAGATGAAGGCCAGCTGGGGATGCTGCTATGCACAAAATGACTGGATGCTGGTAGATGAAGACCAGCTGGGGATGCTGCTATGCATGAAATGACTGGATGCTGGTAGATGAAGGCCAGCTGGGGATGCTGCTATGCACGAAATGACTGGATGCTGGTAGATGAAGGCCAGCTGGGGACGCCGCTATGCGTGAAATGACTGGATGCTGGTGGATGTAGGCCAGCTGGGGACGCCGCTATGCGTGAAATGACTGGATGCTGGTGGATGTGGGCCAGTTTGGGGGCGCCGCTATGAATGAAATGGCAGGATGCTGGTAGATGAAGGCCAGCTTAGGGGCGCCGCTTTGAGTGAAATGGCGAAATGCTGGTAGATGAAGGCCGACTGGGGTAATGTGGTGATGCTATGAAATAGTATGCCTATTAGAAATAATATCCCCCAAAAATGAAAGCTGAGGATGGGGCCGAAGCTGGGAGTTAGAGACTGGGAAAGTGAGAAATGGCCGGGAAGCTACGCCAGCTAGGGGCTTACGGGCTGGGACTTTACGGAGTCTATACAGGGTGACGTTACTGATGGTAGGGGAAAATGATATGAAACCAGTGGATGAAGGTCAGCTGGAGACATAGTTGGGCGTGGAATGGCCGGATGCTTGTAGAGTAGACCGGCTGAAATGATGTTTTAGCTGTAGGAAAGAGGCCAGCTTCATGTTACTGAGATAGCAAGAATAGGATGGGAGAGGGAATAGATTAGAACATGAGAAGATAGCTGCCTGCTGCTGGAGTGAGATGCTAGAACTAGGATTAGATCCGCAGGGTGACATTAGAGGATGCGAGCGAGATATGGGGACATTCTGGAATGAAACTTAAAATAGGGGAGTGAAGGACAACGGGGAAAGATGAGCATAACATTTGCTGGATGAGTGTATGCACTTTGCGTGAGGTTGACCAACCACCACCAGTCAATTGCGCAGTGCTCATCAGGCACTGAGGGAAGCTATGAAGACGGAGACGAGATACGTGAAATTATATGAAGAGAATGCTGAAGATGACTATGAAGCTGTTGGCGTACGGTCGAGAGAATACCTTGAATACTGGTTAAACGTGATCTAAAGAGTTGAATGATGTCGTATATAAATTATAGCCTCAAGGTTGCGAAAATGCAGGGGCTTGGAACGATGGATGAGCATGAAGATGAAACTAAGACTGGAAATGAGGATGAGAAACTGAGGAACTATAGGGAATAAAATTACATTGCGTGGATGAGGGTTTGAAATAAATTATTTTGTCTAGTAGCTGGACTGGACTGAACGAAGGCTGGGAGAGACAGCTTATCAGCGAGAGTGTTAGAATGGCAGGATGCTGGTAGATGAAGGCCAGCTGGGGAAGCGAGAGTGTTCGAATGGCGGGATGTTAGTAGATGAAGGCCAGATCTGCAATGAGCAGAGGTGATTAGATTGATTAGTGGCAATTAAATTGATTAATGGCAAATGATGGCAAGGAAAATGGTGAAAATTCGGCTTTGTGGGTCAAACATGATAGCTTATGGCGGAGAGCGGCGATGTGGGGACGCTTGAAGAAATGACCCCTCAGGAAACAGGTTACAGAAGTGGAACGGGTTTCGTAGAATGCTGAGGACACGAGCTGCTGAAATGGAGGTTGGAGCTGAACCGGCTGCGTGGAGATTCCCCCTCAAAAGGGCCATGCACGACAGGCTGGACAGAAAGAGAAAATTAGAGAGGAAGTGCCATCCTATACTCCCAGCGATAAGGAGGTGCTAGCTTCACCCCCATGGGGGTTGAGAATATGGGCGATAGTGAACTTTTTTTTTTTTCTTAAACATATGATATGTAAAGCTTTTGCACTTGTGAAACGTACCATGCGAACTAACTTGACTTAGACCTAAGCAATGATGTTGGAGGTTCTGTTCCTCTGGGTGGGGCCGTGGCTTCAGAACAGCTTGCAAGTCTGGTAGTTTGTTGCTAACGGACAGCAAGGATGGCTTGTAGGTGCCTTATGATGATTGGCTAGGAAGAGGGACTGGAATGAATGCGCGAGAGTGAAACCTGGGAAAGCTAGAGGATAGGCTGGATTTCTAGACTTAGAAATGACAGGATGGCCTGGGAATAGCATGCGAATTCGGACAATTGTTTGGTGAGAGATGAAGCTTAGAAGCGCCAGCAGGGACATGAGCTTGAAATGTCGGCATACGAGGCAGTTTACTGTTGGCGGGCCACGGTTAAGCAAGTTATCAGGGGGCATGGACTTATTTTGGGGGCCAAAATGAATCTACGTAGCTGAACGTAGGTAACAGCTCGGGAGCCGCGGGCTACTTGTTAACGGGCTTAAGATGCTGTAATATTAGCTGAGCATCATTTAGCTGTCATTACCTGCATCCGACAGCATTACTCAACTCTGTCGGTTACTTTGGGGTAAAACTTAGAGTTATGCGTTTCTGGTATGATTATAATGCACATACGCAGCTCTGCACAGCAGCAGCTCACTTACAGGCCTGTAGATTTTAAATGGTGATGGAAGTTGTGGTCACTTCCTGTATGGTGTCAAAGAATTGATAAAGACTTTGTGAAAGTGTCATCTGGAATTTCTGTTATTAGGCAATGTTTTACAGACAATGTACAGCAAAAGGTGGACATTGTAAACTGTTAAGTGGACTGACATCACCAGTCCAGTTTTCAGCAGCCTGAACTAGAGGGTCACTCTGGTGTTAATGCTTGGAGCATGTGGTGCAGCACATTGTTGTAAGCAACCAGGAAAACCCGGACTGGAGTTTTAGCCCTATATGAATTTTCTCATCAATCAAGTGGAATAGTTTATTTTCCAAAGCAATAGAAACAACATTGGGGGAAGTAATATTTATTGCTCACCAGGGAGGCGTCCAGGAGGCATCCTGACCAGATGCCCGAGCCACCTCAACTGACTCCTCTCGATGTGAAGGAGCAGCGGTTCTACTCTGAGTCCCTCGCAGATGACTGAGCTTCTCACCCTATCTCTAAGGGAGAGCCCAGACACCCTATGCAGAAAACCCATTTCGGCCGCTTGTATCCGCGATCTCGTTCTTTCGGTCATGACCCAAAGCTCATGACCATAGATGAGGGTGGGAACGTAAATTGACCGGTAACTCGAGAGCTTTGCTTTTTGACTAAGCTCTCTCTTCACCACAACAGACCGGTACAGCGCCCGCTTCACAGCAGACGCTGCGCCAATCTGCCTGTCAATCTCCTGCTCCCTTCTTCCCTCATTCATGAACAAGATCCTGAGATATTTGAACTCCTCTACTTGAGGCAGGACACCGCCGCCAACCCGGAGAAGGCAGTCTACCCTTTTCCGGCTCAAGACCATGGTCTCGGATTTGGAGGCACTGATAGTCATCCCGGCCACTTCACACTCGGCGGCGATCCGCTCCAGCGAGGGCTACAGATCACGACCTGATGAAGCCAATAGGACAATATCATCCGCAAAAAGCAGAGATGTGATCCTAAGGCCACCAAAACGGATCCCCTCAACACCTTGGCTGCACCTAGAAATTCTGTCCATGAAAGTAATGAACAGAATCGGTGACAAAGGGCAGCCCTGGTGGAGTCTAACTCTCACTGGAAATGAGCCCGACTTACTGCCGACAATGCAGACCAGGCTCTGACACCGGTTATACAGGGACCTGACAGCCCTGATCAAAAGGCCCGGTACCCCATACTCCCGGAGAACTCCCCACAGGGCTCCCCGAGGGACACGGACAAACGCCTTCTCCAAGTCCACAAAACACATGTAGATCGGTTGGGCGAACTCCCATGTGCCCTCCAGGACCCTACTGAGGGTGTAGAGCTGGTCCAGTGTTCCACAACCAGGACGAAAACCATGCTGCTCCGCACCTCAATCATTGAACTGCGGCCTAGGATGTCCTGGTTCCAAGTGCACATATGGACACCCTTATGCATTAATATGGTGTTCGTTATGGACAATCCGTAATGAGCACAGAAGTCCAGCAACAGAATACCACTCAAGTTCAGATCGGGGGGGCCGTTCCTCCCAACCACGCCCCTCCAGGTATCATTGTCATTGCCCACGTGAGTGTTGAAGTACCCCAGCAGAACAAGAGAGTCCCCAGGAGGGGCACTGTCCAGTACCCCCTCTAAGGACTCCAAGAAGGGTGGGTAATCTGAACTGTTGTTTGGCCCGTAAGCACAAACAACAATCAGGACCCGTCCCCCCACCCATAGGCGGAGGGAGGCTACCCTCTCATTCACCAGGGTAAACCCCAAAGTACAGGGGCCGAGAAGAGGAGCAACAAGTATGCCCACTCCTGCTCGATGCCTCTCAGCGTGGGCAACTCCAGAGTGGAAGTATGTCCAGTCCCTCTCAAGGAGACTGGTTCCAGAACCAGAGCCATGCGTCGAGGTGAGGCCGACTATTTCTAGCCGGAACCTTTCAACCTCACACACTAGCTCCAGCTCCTTCCCCACCAGAGAGGTGACATTCCACGTCCGAAGAGCTAGCTTCTGCAACCTAGGATTGGACATACAGGGTCCCCTCCCTCGGCCTCCACCCATCACACACTGCACCCAATCCCATGGGCCCACCACCCTCTCATGGGGTGGTGGGCCCCCCCATGAGGGGTGGTGGGCCCATGGGAGAGGGGATCCATGTTTCCTTTTCGGGCTGAGCCCGGCCGGGCTCCATGGGAAAAAGCCTTGTCACCAGGCGCTCGCCATCGTGCCCCCCCTCCAGGCCTGGCTCCAGAGTGGGGCCCCAGTGACCCGCGTCTGGGCGAAGGAACACCAAATCCAAAGTTGCCGTTCGTCATCGGGGCCTTCGGACTGTGCTTTGTCTGGTCCCTCACCTAGGACCTGTCTGCCTTTAGTGACCCTACCAGGGGCATGAAGCCCCAGACAGCATAGCTCCTAGGATCATTGGGGCACTCAAACCCCTCCACCACCATAAGGTGGCAGCCCAAGGAGAGGTAGGGGAATCCAAACTAATATTTTTCAAATGTTGCACATACTGATTGCAACACGTATGGATTAAGGATATTTTTGTTCCAAGCTCCAAATGTCAGAATCTTTTCTTTCCGGCTTAGAATCGACGGCAGTGCATTGACTTCATCCAGGACTGCTCACCTACAGCCACAGATCAATTAGCAAGAGTAATTAGAAAGAAAGAAAAACTAACATTCACTTTGTTTCTACAGAATGAGCTCTGGATGTGCATCAATTCTACACTCCCAGGTAAGGCAAGACTGCTGACGGACACTGACAGGAATAACAAAAAGATTAGTTATAATTGTGTGAGATTGCTAATGATGTGTTTCATAAAGCATTTTGTCCCAAATGTATGTTTATTAAGAGAATACAAGAAAATTATAAATTAGCTAAAAACAGACCTAAATATGAATTGGTTCCTAAAGGGAACTGCACAGGTAGTCAAACCTCCAAGTTGGCACGTCAAAACATCCATTGTCAGAATGTGTGCTGGGTCTCCCAGCACTGTCTAAAGAGTTATTGGGTGAATTCAAGACACATGCAGACAAAGAAATAACCCATTCTACAGTCCTTTTCCAGCTCTCCTGTCCATCTGCTGGCCTGGTAGAGCACAACCAGAGTCCTACCTAATAACTAATCTCAACTGGGATTGCCATCAAATCCCAGAGTTAGTATATCCATTGATACCATGTGATTTTAAGAAATGATAGCAGGTTTGTCCTTAGTACATGTAAAAGGTCTGAAAGGGTCTGGAGAAGCCACTACCTGTAACAGACATCTACAGACTAGAATGCATTGTAACTGGGTTTTACCTCACTGACCACAATGTCCGGCCAGACAGTTCATGGAGAATGAAAATCTAGAGCTGGCTTCTGTCCGCCATGCTTACTAAACACAACAAGGCACCTCTGAGCCAGGATGTTTCAGATCATCCAGCACCACCAACTCACACAGCAGTCAGGTATTAGACAGACATGCACAATCTGTTAGGTTCCCTTTTTTCATCACCAGTCTGTTTGATTAGTCTTATGTACTTTTCCCCCTCATCTGTCGACACCTTGGCTGAAATCGAGATGTAGGAAATCAGTACGCTACTATATACAGTAGAAAGCACCCAGAGTCTGCACGGCTCACAGACTACACACACCTGAGTATGTGTAGTATGTAGTATGTGTGGGAGCTACACAATGTGTTTTAAAAATACTAGAATCTGTTTCTTATTGGCTTTGATAAGGTGATATACCTTATATCACCAGGACAACCAAAAAACCTGTGGTAGAATCAACAGGCTTTAAGTCAGGATCAGGTTTCCCTCATCAGCCAAGACATGGGAGTCTGACAGCATAAGCAGTGTGATTAATAGATTCCCTGATTGATACAGCTTCATCAAAGCCGAGCACCAGCAAACCTCACTGACCCCAAAAGGATGAGCATGCTGGATAAAGAATGAATGGATGGATAAAAATGCTTTGATCTTTGTTCAAATACCATTTGAACATTGCAATTACCATCCCAACCATGTTTGTTTTGATACTTATTTACTATCTGTAAAACTTTGACTTTATGAATCATTACATGTAGGTAACCTCAGTCTGCTTGCATTACACTGAATGGTAGCTGGTAGGGTTGTATCCAGGCCCAAGAATCGCTGAGCAAAAAAACAGGCTAGATATCAAAAGCCTGAATTTTTCTGCCCACTCATGGGGGGGGAATCATCCACAGTCCTAATGGCCTCCAGATTGGAAAGCCTTTATTCTTTCCTTCTGTACCTGTGGAACACTTGGCCTCCAAGCAGTCTCAGGAATGTGCAAAAGCTTTCCTCATTCTGAGATTTGATCGATTCTCTTACACTGCACAGGAACAGCAGTTTCTGTTCAGACTCCTCAATGTGCCAGCTTCACTTAATGACATCCCTCACATCTCCACCACAGCTCTCACAAATATCTCTTTCATAATTTGGCTTTCATTAAAAAAAACAAAAAGCAGAACAGATACAAAACTTATTAATAACTCTTATTGATACATGGCTTCAGTCTTTGTTGAAGAATTTTGCATAGTTGGTGATTTGCTTCCAGGTGTTTCCAAGAAGTCCGATGGTTGGGTTGGGCTTGGTTGTTGTGAGCTGGCCATCGCAGGAGAGTGTCGTAGAGAATGCAAACAGGTCAGATCCTTAGGGTGAAAGTGTTTCTCATCATATGATGTGTTTTTCTGTTGACTTTATTTAACCGTCTCTTTGACTCTAAATGTAATTCAGCATAAAATTGTCTAAAGAGATTCATTTGTGTTCTTCTTCTAGGCCTCATCTAAAAATGACATAACAAAAGTATGCAAAAAGGTCACCGAGGTAAAGACAAGCCTTCTGCAACCCACACATTTCCAGACTCTTATTCAGATCTCTGAAAGAGGCGAGCATCAGTGTAGTTGGTTGAAATCTATCAGTAAGAATCTGAGGAAAATTTTTTTTTACTTAATGAGAGTAGATATAGAAGAAGCAGATAAAAGTTACCCAAATCAATCTTTGAAAAGTTATTACTTCCTGTTTAAATTATTAATTAACTATGATTGAGCACATATTTTTAGGAATCATTATCACTTATTGCATATACTTGCCTATTAACAAGTACAGGAAAACATATAAACCAACACATCATAACCCAATCTTCCAGAAATCCAGGGACATTTCAGGAACAGCTGACATTGACATAAGAGTCTGAATGGGACATTGGAAAACCAACGAAGAAGAAGACTCAGAACAGTGGCAAACCTTCCCAAAAGTATCTGGTGTATTAATGTTACTCTAAAAAATACACGAACTCATCCATTAGGGCGTAAAAGAACCCTAAACAACATTCAAAGTACTTAAAATCTTGATTGGGATCAGGGTTATATTATTCAACATGGTAAATGTGATTAAGAAGAAAAATCCATCAGAGATTTGCAAACTTAAAACCATTGACCAAAGAAAACACAAAGACACAAAGATGTTACCAGAAACATCTTTTTCTAGGCGACACCTTAAAACATTGAGACTAATATTAACTGAAACAGCATTTTCATCTCTATTGCAAACTTCCATTGCTTTATACAGCTGCAGTGTAAGATGTTTTTGTTTTTTGATTTAGTCAAAGTGCTGTAAAAGAACAGATACATGGCTGTACATGGGAGTTATACTTGTCAAATACAAACCATTCAGATCCCACAGGTCTTTAGAAACCAGCTTACTCCTAGGAGCAGAACAAAGTTGTGGCAAAAGTATTTTCTATTTTCTCCAGCAACAACTCCTGAACAAATTTCACAGAAGCTAAGAGGTGCACAAACATTTGGTTCCTTAGAATCAGGACTGAAAACATTATTGATGTTTCAGCTATTGATCAAAGTCTTTTGTACTTTTTCAACATTACATTAACATATTTGTTTAAAAAAATAAAAACCTTCATCGTTCAAATTTGGTGCATTGGCTGATCCGATTAGATTTTTGACTTTTCCACCAGCTGGACACCAGTCAGAATCAGTCAAACTTTAAATTGACTGACTCGTCTCAGCTGACAACTTCTTAGTGCATATGTGAATGATTATTATTTGAGTTATCTGAATGTCAGCGGCAATTATCTTGCTATGTTTTTCCCTTCTCTCTTTTTAGAACTCTCTCTACAGCTGCATCACCAAAAATGAAAGTAAGTTTGTAGTCTCATGCACTGATTATTATTTATTTAATGACCAAATAAAGAGTGAAAAACACAAATTCTAAGAACATAATCTTTTCCTAACACACACACACCCCAGTAGAACATTTGTTAAGTTGATGGGTTTATCTGTATTCCTGTTTCTAGTATTCTGGGACCTGGTTCTTAAATCACCAGAGAATACTTCACAGTCTATGATAGAATGATGAAGTTGGAATTACAGAAAATGCTTTTATCCATTATCTCAGACAATCCCTTGGGTTTATCTTTCAGTGGGCTCGGCATGTTGTGGTTTTGTGGGCCGTCACACCAACTGCAGGGACTTCTGCGATGCCATATTCAGGACGGACTCGACGCCAACAGAATCCCAGATCAAGACCGTCAAAGACTTCTGCAAGAGTCACAGCCCTAAGCTCGTCGAATGTGTTAACAACTTCACCGAGTCCTACCCTGCTCGCAGCCCCATTGACAGTATGTCTGTCTTCATCCAACAGACCTGAAGAGCTGCATAGCTTCATATTCTCTCATCATAGAATCAAGTTTAGTGTTACCTGTTGTGTCGCTTAAAGTGTAATATAGCAAAATAATTATCCGCTCGTCACGCCATTGACGCTTTGCCTGAACGCCTGTTTTGGACCTGCAGTGAATTATGGGATATGGTGGGCCATGAAGGATACACCGGACCCATCCTTCAAATCTGGGGAAACGAAGGACGCATTTGAAAGCTGCATTTGGATGAGTCTTCAAACAGACGGGCCTTGTTGCCACATTATGATTTAAGCAGCCTACAAATTCAGCCTTCGAATGATGCAGCCCCTGAATTCGGACAAGGCTATTGTGTGATCATGACTCCTCTGTCACTCACAGAGTCACACCGAGTGGAGATGGCAAAAAGGCTTTACAGCTATATCTTAAATTCTGTTCTTGTAACCGTTTTTTAAAATAAAACTGAAATTGACAGCAAAAACTGCAAATGGAAATTCAGCCACAAACTCCTGATGTAGTGCATATCTGTCATGTGTATGCAGCCATGTCAGTCACCCAGATACTGCAGCACCAGTGAGTCTCTGCCATGATCTCCTCCAGGTTTGTACTGCTGTGACCGCGCTGAAGCCCCAAACTGCCAGACGGCCTGCCGCCATCTCCTCCGCACCATGAATACAGACCAAGAGATCATGGAGGGCCTTATTAAGGAGTGTGGCACCCAGCCCCTCCCTCAGGATCCAATGTGGCAGTGTTTCCTGAGCAGAGCTCACCCTCCTTCCCCACCCGAGGAGGAGACCCCCCATCCAGCCAAGATGGACTGCGCCAAACTGCACTGCTGCTCAAAGGCAAACACATCGGTCTGCAGGTGAGGTGCCATGGAAACCAGAACACCATGCTTTCTGCTGGCTGGTTGTAACAGACTCTGTGCTCTGCTATGACAGGGAAAAGTGCCACCAGATCAGCACCCACTGGGGCAGCCAGACATGGCAAGACTTTGATCAGCTGTGTGAGTACAACCCAATGGAGATGGAGCTCATCAACTGCCTGGCAGATGTCAGAGAGCCATGCCAGCTGGGCTGCAAGGACCTGACTTACTGCACCAACTTCAACAACAGGTCATACACCTTCCCACTGCCAAGCTCACGAAACCTTACACAGCTGATGCATTACCATGGCATCACACCTTACACACATCAATATTGCACATAAAGATTTCTTTGTTCTTTTGGATCAGTCTCATTATCTCAGTACTGGCTGTTTTGTTTGTTTTAGTTAATATTTATGTTTATAAAAAGTAGGAATAGAGGTGATGTTATTTCTTCTTTTTTTCCATTTTCAATGTTTTCTTTCTAGTTGTTCTGCTGAACAAACACACATTTTAAAATAATGTATTTGAGAAATTACAAGGCAGGAACAAATTGCCAGAGCAGAAACAAAAAAAGACGATCAAAAAACCACAAATTTCTGATAATCATTATTCAAATATTTTTCTAATGTGCTAGCTGAAGTGGTGAAGAAACTCTAATCCCTTTAAATAGTACTTTCAGAAGTTTGCCTTTGATTTCAGCTTGTTTCCACACTGATCACACAGTACATGTGTGTAAAACAGCACCTCCCTCAGCACAATCTGTGTACTGCATGACGCACAGTCCAGCATGCTCCGTTTCTCCAAGCTAATGGCTAATATTGTGTCAGGCCACATGTAAACACACACACGCACGCACACGCCCACCCCCCCACACACACGCCCCCAGCCCCGCACGCACATCTTAATAGACTGAAGTACAAACAGCAGACTTAGAGACTTAGATTTATTTTTATTGTCATGTCAATAAAGAAACATAAGTAAAATTGGCAATGAAATGTCCTCGCTTTTGGCCACACACAAAAACACAAGTGTGCTAGGGTGACCATATTGTACTTTGGGAAAACCAGGACAATCTGCAGCGGGGGGGGGGGTAAAGCAGAACACCATGGGGGGACCAGAACACCTTGGAGCGGGGGGTGGGGGGGGGGCTCTAAAAGCGGGGAAACTCCATACATTTGCGCTTTGGCATGTTGTTGGCGTACTCACAGCCACGCTATCTACCTTCTGATTAAGAACAGGGCTGCCCGCACTGACGCGACTCAGGGATTACGTGACACGCAGCGCCGTGCGCAGTGCCCTAGTGCCTGTAAATTTAATGGTTCAATGAAGGAAATTTAAAAAAACAGGACATTTCGGAAATAGTCACAAGAAATCTGTGACTTTAGCCGAAGATATTTCACCCCTGGCTGCTTTTGCGTGCTTTGCTGAATTCACGTGCACTTGCAGGTCGTTGGCACCTTTATTTGCCACAGACACATAAGTGCCTGCCTTACACGTCAAACACTCCGCCTCATAGGGATCACGACCTTGACAAAAGCACGGGAATCTTTTCTTTAATTCCTCCGTAAACGTACACTTTCGTTTAGGCATTTTTGCCGTAGAATCGGCGGACACACATGTGCTATCGCCTGTCACACTTAAGGTTTAACTAGTCTAGCGGCCGGTGTACAAGTCAACTCAGCTATCTTTACTTTTCCCACACACACTCGCACACATAATGCAACGTGATTGGATTTGGGGAGAAGGGCGTGACTAATTTGCCATACAAAGAAACCTGGAATGGAGTAGTGGAACGGAGTGGCAATGTAATCACAATGCACTGTAAGCTATGTAATGTGTTTTGAGACAGTTGACCAAAATCCCGGACGATTTTTAAATTCCCCCCGGACATCTTTTTAGGTCTGAAAAGTAGGACATGTCCGGGAAAAAGAGGACGTCTGGTCACCCTAAAGTGTGCCTATAATTAAATAATATACAAATAATAATTACTATTTTCAAACAGTCTCAGACAGTCTTCATGATGGGATTGTTGAGCAATCTGATAGACAGTGCGGAACAACTATTTCTGAGCCTGGCTGTTCCTCAGCGGATGCTACAGACTCTCCTGCCAGACGGCAACCAGATGAACAGACCATGGAGAGGATGGGTGGAATCAGAGAGGATCTGGTTTGCTCTGGCTACGCAGCGACTGTGTGCAATGTTCTGGATAGGGAGGAGTGGAGTTCCAATGAAACTCTCTGCTGTCTTTACCTGTCTTCGCAGAGATTTCCAGTCTGAGGCCTTGCGGCTTCCAGACCAGATGGAGATACTGCTGGTCAGCAGACTCTCAATGGTTCCTCTGTAGAAGGTGGAGAGGATGGGGGGGGGAGGGAAGCTCTTCTCATTCATTTCAGAAAGTGCAGGTGCTGCTGTGTCGTTGATGAGGAGTGGTGTGTGGTTGGGTCGAGACCTGAAGTCGACAATGATCTCTTTTGTCTTGTCGACATTCAGGAGCAGATGTTCTATCTCTTTTCTGTAATTCATTTCATTGTTGTCCTGAATGAGTCCTATAATTGTTGTGTCGTCTGCGTATTTTAAGATGTGGTTGGTGTTAAACCTGGGACGACAGTCATGGGTCATCAGGGTAAACAGCAGGGGACTCAGGATACAGCTCTGTGGGGAGCCAGTGTTTAAAGAAATTACAATGGAGATGTTATTACCCACACGGACAAGACTAAGTTCTGTCCGTGAGGAAGCCTAGCAGCCAGTTGCACAGTGGAGTATTGAAGCCCAGGAGGACCAGTTTGTATACCAAATCCTGGGGGATGATCGTGTTGAATGCTGAGTTGAAGTCCAAAACAGCATCCGTACGTGGGTGTTTCTTTTCTCTAGGTGTACCAGGCTCAGATGAAGAGCAGTGGAAATGGCATCCTCAGTCGAGCGATTAGGTTTGTATGCAAACTGGAAAGGGTCAAATGATGGAGGCAATATAGAGCTTATATGACCCTTAATCACTCTCTCGAAGCACTTCATGATGATAGATGTTAATGCAACGGGTCGAAAGTCATTAAGACATGCGATAGTTGGTTTCTTGGGCACTGGAATAATAATAGCTGACTTAAAACATGAGGGGACAATGGCCTGATACAGTGATGTATTGAAGAGGTCCGTGAGCACATGGGCTAGCTGGTCTGCACACTCTTTGATCAATAATGAGACTGAGAGGAAAAGAGACAGAAAAAGAGCGAGGCAGTACATACTGACTCAGGGACCAGAGAGTACTAACATCCTGATTTGTTTATCATGCAAGTCACTCATTACGGCACTGTGTGTACAGATCACAGTACACTTCTGAAGAGGATGAATCTTTATTTTATTATTCTGAGTCACAAAATGTGGAAGTTCCATTCAAGTGGCATGCTTCCACTAGCCTGACCTGAACTGAGAAATGAACAAATCAGTCAGTGAAGTCATTCACTTTAGTTCATTCATTGAAGTGAACAAATTATACATGCATGAACGGCACACTAGACCCAGAAGTCATATCGTGTGCATCAGGAAGAAGTCGGATTCAAGTGGTGTGTCTTGGCCTTTTGGGACTTCAAGGTGTTCATGTGGCCGGAAAATAAGCTAGAATCATCACATCTGACACTTGGGACAAGATGTTTGTTTTTCCAAATATAGAGCTATGCTTTATGGTCACACATTAACTTAGTCCCAATCGTCCAAATGTCATTTATCCAGACGTTTCATGTTTTAGATGCAGTTTTGCAGTTCTGCCATATTTTTTCTTAAAACTTTTAAAATAAATTTAACTGACATTTTCACTTACTCTAAAAAGGTGTGTTTGTGGGTGGGTGTGTGTATCTATAGGCCCACAGAGCTGTTCCGTAGCTGTAACATGCAGTCAGACCAAGGTGCCATGAACGACATCAAGCTGTGGTCCAACGGGACGATCAAGATGCCCTTCATGAACATCCCAGTCCTGGACATCAGGAAGTGTCTGCCAAACATGTGGAAGGCGGTGGCCTGCTCTTTGCAGATCAAACCCTGCCACAGCAAATCCAGGGGGAGCGTCATATGCAAGTAGGTCTACTGATCACTACAATATCAAAATCCAGGAGAAAATCTCAAATGTCATTTATCTTGGAGCAGTTGTTACAAAGTTGTTACAAGACTTTGTAAAAACTAGTTAAAACTGGTGACTATTTAACAGGGATAAAGCATGAAAAATGACCCAGAATCTTGATTAACTTGAAGAGGAAATATTGTTCCTATAGCAGAGGAGCAAAAGAGCAACTGGAACAAACTTTTAACTTATCTTCCCTTAGTCTTAATGGGGAATGTGAGATTTCTGGCAAATAAAAGGCATAGGACATATGGAGAATCCATGATTCTTTCATGGAAAGTTTAAGACCTGGCTGCACAGACAAAGTGGCTGCAGGACTAGAAGGACACAGAGAGGCAGAAACACTATGGCTGAAATCCCACAGCTGTCAGGTATTAACTTCCACTGTGCTGCAATCTCATGAGGGCTTCTGCCCTCTGCACCAAACAAAAATACCTCAGTATTTTTCTCCATTTGTGCTTACTTGATTTCAGTCTTTCTACTGCACAGTAAATAAGTTTTGCTTTGAAAATGAATTGCTATCATTGACAGGGGAGTGTTTTACAAACTTAAAACATTATTTTAAGATGGAATCCTTTATTAATTCAGCTCAATTAAGTCTACTTATATAGCATTGTTTCACAACAGGTCGTCTCAGAAAGGTTTAACCACATTTACATTCTTAGCTATGAAACGTTACATTTAGTCAAAATTCAAATTAGTTCTAAAGCTTTTCTGACTAAGGCTCCGTTTACACAGAGCTGGTTTTCAGTGATATGGAACATTTACATTTATGTCTCCAGGAGAGGTGCATAATAAATCAGATTGGTGATCGGTTGATACTTAAACATGAAGCCGATCTTATCCACCAATCTTATTTTCCTAAATATCAATCACTGATGTCTATTGCTCTGCTGTCAGAGAGGTTTGACTGACAGACTTGCCCACCAGGTCATGTCTGCGCTGTTACCAACTCAGCCTTTCTTAATATATTTAGTGACATTTCAGACAAAAAAGTCAGTATCAGCCAAAATCAAAATTGGCAGGTCAGGCTTTTTAAAGATCATGATTGGCAATTGGACAGAAAACTGCAACGGGTGCACCCCTAGTCTTCAGCGATCAGAGACTGTGACACATGCGACAAAATTTCTTTTAAGTGATGTTTGATATACTTAGCATCTTTATAACAGCTCAAGGTGACATAGTTGGTTGTATAAAATGGCACTATGTGCTTTGAAAATACATAATACTCCCACTTAAACAATTTGAATGTCATCTTGTATTTTCTTTTGACTTTCCTTCTGCTCTCAGGTCAGACTGTGTGGACATTCTAACCAAGTGTGGGGATAAGAAACGCTTTCATGAAGGACAAACCCCAGAGAGGCTCTGTGAGGTGCTGTCTCCCATCGATGACCCTGAGCGCTGCATCCCCCTCCACAGATATCTCAGTAAGTTGCTGTTTATGATATTTTATCTTCCATTGTTTGGAATGAGCTATTCTTTGCTCTAGTTTTATTAAAGGAGCCTCCTTCAGTCAGGAACATTCTGACAAGCGTTAGCCACTTTGCCAATCTTTGCTTTCCAGCCAGTTACTGAGAAAGTATCAGCAATATTTGATTCAATAAATTAATTGAAAATTTAATTGTCAGACTGGCTGCAATTGTTCTTTAAGAAAAAATGTTATTTGGTATTTTTTCTGTGGTGTGATAGTGGCACAGCACAGTCTGTCAGTCGTCACTATAATAAAATCCTGTCATGGAAATAAAGAAGATCCCATCAGTCCAAATACGGTCATGAGTAAACTAAGCACCACCTTTAAGACAGTAAGTTAAATCATCTACTTTCTGCAAAAACTATTTTATAAAATTAAATTAGACAATTTTTATTTTTTAAATAACCTCTTGGAATTAGGTAGTACAGTCAAAAGATGTACACCAATATCCACACATAAACTTTATTTTATGTCTCTGTTTTAGTCTCTTGTCACGTCTTGAAAGTTCAGTGTATGTTGATGTTTAGTAGTTTCTTTGAATAATTAGACATAACCGTTTTGAGTTATTAATTTTTTTGCATTGATGAAATACTGTTTAAATACATGAGTAACTACACCAGCATCATGATCTATATTTAGTTGTGTTGTTTTGGTTATTGCTGTTAATTTCTGTAAGTTCTGCCTGATCTCTTGTTAATGTTAATGTTTCCTTTGAATTGCTAGTAGCATAAATAAAAAGATTGCTTTTGACTTTCTGAGTTCTTTTATGACTTTATTTCTTAATGTAATGCATAAACATCTGTCATGTTCCTTTCTACTCTTAATTATCATTTTAGGGCATAATTATCTTTATCAAAACGCAGATAAAAAATTCCTTTTAATGTTTTAATTGTTCACAAAAAAAAAGCATGACGAAATTTTAAAACAGCAACTCTTGAAGAAGCATAGAACTGTGTTATAGACAGACAGACAGACAGATATGCTTTTATGCTGGATGAAATCTGTCAACACAAATTGACTCAGGTCTTCAATCCCTCCAGCACAAAGTCCACTGAGCACCACCATAGTGGAGGAGATCATCCATCCATGCAACCCTAATCCATGTCAAAGCAACCACTTATGCCAGGTTAACAGAAAGGGCTGTCTTGATGAAATCAACTGTCAACCATATCTCTGTGTGCCAGGTAGGGGGCGCTGCTGTTGCAGTGTTTGCTAGCTGTTAGGCGTTCTACCTTGGTGTCTGAGATCTTGGTGTGTTTCAGGTTGTAAAATGGGAGAGGCTTCTGAATTTCTGGTGCAGCAGGACACTCTCATCCAAGTTCCAACTCGTGATGGAGCTCCCAGTTGCTACGAGATGTGCAGCTGTGGCACCAGTGGGCGTCTGGAGAACTGCGTGGAGATACCTTGTGTGGAAACAGACAAGGGCTGCATTGTAGAGGGGCAACGAAAGAGTAAGTCTTATGTCTTCTAAAAGACATAAGAGGTATAAGACTTATGGTTTTAAATATAAGTTCTATTCAGTCAGCAGTAAATAGAACACTGAATAAAAACTAGATTCTGGGTATCCAGCTCCAGTCCTCCAGGGCCGATGTCCCTCCAGGTGTAGATGTGTCTGCTCCAACACAGCTAATTCAAAAGGCCCAACGTCCTCCTCAGCAGGTCAAGGTTCTGCAGAGGATCTGCTAACAACAACATGCCGGACACAGACTAAAGGAATGGTTTTGTTTATGAGTACATGTACAGTACATCGGTTATGTACATAACGTTAGTTATGAGACGTTATGTACTCATAACAATTAGCATTTGGCATTTTATCTTTGCTAAATGCTAGAATAATGGGAGATGGATGGATAACCCCCTGGTAGCAAGATAGTTCGTGACAAAGCAGGAGAGACCTCCTCCCACCTGACCACCCCCAACCCCCAATGCACCAGACAGCTGCCTTATCTGGAACTCAGGAGGACCAGAGGACAGTCCACCAACCTGAACCTGCAGCAGCAGTCCGTGACCCACCCCCACTGCAGTTCTGGCAGCTGCAGTACCCCCATTCCAGACCCAGTGTAGGACAACACCAAATGTGAAAATATTATTTTATTAAAATGTTTTGTTTTCTGTTTTGTCAGAAGGTTGTTTTTCTTATTCCTTTCATTTTTACTTAGTTTAGTTAAATGTTACTACATTAGAGTTTCTTGACAAAAGTATTTTAACTGGAAGTTGAACAATTTTATGACTTAATTTGTACATTTTGGAGAGAAGTCGTTGTGTTTATGGTGTACATGTTTCCATCAAAGCTTTTTTATTTAGATAGGCTTCTAATTCTCCAATGCGTGATGGAAATTTTGTGATGGAATATCAGCTAGCTTTTAGCCAACTGATATGTCTTCTTTTTTGTGAAGCACTTTGGTGACCATTATAGATGATGTGTAAAGGGCTACAGCAATAAATTGTTGATTGATTGAATTATTATGGCACTGTGTAAATTCCCACTCTTATCTATTTTTCTATAACACCATACATCACAAGTCAGGTATTCATAAACAGTAATTGACTGAGAGCTATTTCACTATACCATGATAGTCAGATGGTACCACAACTTGGTTATTGTGATTATAATGACTACATTTGTTAATAATTGAATTTGCCACTTAATAGTTATCCGAAGCTATTACTGAACAACACCTAGGCTAGAACTTCAAGACTGATGCTGATTAGCGCCAATATATGGTTCCTACTAGCGCAGTATTGAATTAAGTTTCATCATGCGGCCATAGCTGCTGAAAAACATTTATTCTGTGTAACTCTGCAGTATGACTTTGATCCCCTTGTCATTTGGTAACATTACTGTAATGACTCTGTCTCCAGTACGGTACCCTGGTTTTATATGCAAAGTCAGAGGACCAAAAACTTTAAACTATCTTTTTGTGAAATAATGAAGCTTTCAATAAGTCGTTCCTTTGTCTTTTGTTGCTTACTCCACCTTCAGACCACGGGACGAGCTTTAGGACTGATTGCAACACATGTTCCTGCTTTGCTGGAGAAACAATCTGCTCTACCAGGAAATGTCCCACAGAAAGTGTCCATTGGACTTCTACTGGTTGGCGTCTTTTATGATTTCACTTGGGTTGGGGAATATTCGACGAGGTTGTCAAATAGATAAACTGCCAGTTGGCCATATTTCATTGGCTCATGTGTTTATGTGTCCTGATCTGTGAGTTTTAACTCTCTCTCTCCCTCTTTGTCTCTCAGATCTTCCCTGTAACTGCCCATATCGTTTCATCCCAGTGTGTGCCTCCAACGGGCGGACCTATCCCAGTGGATGTGTGGCTCGTTGTATGGGATTCAAAGACCACCAATATGTCTTTGGCCCCTGCCATTCCATTAAACCTTGCTCTGACATAACCTGCCAGAGGAACCAGAGGTGGGTTCAGTAAACGACCAGAACAGATGCTTAAACTCCTTAACACACAGGAAAGCACTTCTATTTTCAAACCTTTTCTGTCCCTCAGCCCTCCCTGGACAGACATCCTGGTTGTTATTTCAGGTGGCTTGATTTTGTCTAAGCAGACCAACTGACCCCATTTCATTCACAAATCTTCTGATGTCCCCGGTCTCCTCTCTTTAGCCTCCTCACCCTAAAAACAAATGCTCTACGGCTTTCAAAGTTTCCTTGCCTCTACAGATTTGTGGATCTCAGATACCACAGATGAAAAAGGCCAAAAAATTTGATTATGTTAGAATGAGACCACCCACTTATTTTTCCCTGGAGTCATTTGAGGGTTTATTTCATGTAAGCTGAAGTGCCATCAATTCTAGATAAAACCATGTATTGTATAAATAATCACAGGTCCTTTAACAGATTATTGTCACCACAAAACAATATAACACCACCCATTCATGAACTTGGGTACATTTCTTCCACTTAACAAGGACAAATGGTGTGTGATTTTCCTGTCCCTGGTACCACTGCAGCTAATTTAATGGTGAGGCCTCAGTACTCTAGAGCCAGGTCCAGAGTTCTGGGTCTACCTGGATGTCTCTCTCTAGTGACAAGTGGCTTGAGAACCTCCAGCCAATAGTGATAGCCAAATTGAAAAGTCATCAGAAATTCATTTTAAAAAATTAAAGTTCTCCTTGCCTTGAGGTTTTTGTATAACCGCGTCATTGCTGGCTTCCCAGCAATAGCTTCCCATCAATGGGTGGGAAGCAATCCCAGCCCATTGCTTCACCCAAAGGTTCATTACTCGGTGGTTCATTAATTTCTCACTAGTGACATCCATCCATCAATCCATCCATCCATCCATCATCCGCTTATCCAGGGTCGGGTCCCTTCAGAAGGGAGGCCCAGACTTCCCTCTCCCCGGCCACTTCTTCCAGCTCTTCTGGGGGAATCCCAAGGCGTTCCCAGGCCAGCCGAGAGACATAGTCCCTCCACCGTATCCTGGGTCTTCCCCGGGGCCTCCTCCCGGTGGGACATGCCCGGAACACCTCACCAGGGACGCGTCCAGGAGGCATCCGGATCAGATGCCCGAGCCACCTCAACTGGCTCCTCTCAATGTGAAGGAGCAGCAGCTCTACTCTGAGTTCCTACCGGATGACTGAGCTTCTCACCCTATCTCTAAGGGAGAGCCCAGCCACCCTACGGACAAAACCCATTTCGGCCGCTTGTATCCGCGATCTTGTTATTTTGGTCATGACCCAAAGCTCATGACCATAGATGAGGGTGGGAACGTAGATCGACCGGTAAATCGAGAGCTTTGCTTTTTGGCTCAGCTCTCTCCTCACCACGACGGACCGGTACAGCGCCCGCTTAACGGCAGACGCTGTGCCATTCCACCTGTCGGTCTCCCGCTCCCTTCTTCCCCCATTCGTGAACAAGATCCCGAGATACTTGAACTCCTCCACTTGGGGCAGGACACCCCCCCTGACCCGGAGAAGGCACTCTACCCTTTTCTGGCTCAAGACCATGGCCTTGGATTTGGAGGCACTGATCTTCATCCCGGCCGCTTCACACTCGGCTGCGAACCGCTCCAGCGAGAATATATAGAATAGAATAGAAGTACTTTATTCATCCCAGCAGGGAAATTACTTCGCAGTTACAGCATAGAGACAAGACACAATAACAACTACCACTGAGTAGTAGTTGTAGATAAAATAAAAATAAAAAATAAGATATGAAATGCTATAAATTGTAAAAATATAAAATGCTGTTAATATAAAAAGCAACTTAAGAGCAGTCCTTACAAGATTCAAAAAATGCAGATATGTATATGTAAATATACTGTATGTACATCAAGTGTGCCACAGTGCAGCTGTGCAAAATTGGACTGATTAGTGCAGAACAATGATTTAGCTTTTATTGTACAGTGAGATGGCATGTGGCAGGAAGGATTTCCTGTATCTGTCCCTACGACAGCGGAGCTGGAGCAGCCTATGTGAGAAGGTGCTCCGCTGTCTGTACACTATGTGGTGGAGAGGGTGCTGTTTATTGTCCATAATAGACAGAACCTTCTTCAGTGTCCTCCTCTCCACCACAGTTTCCAGGGACTCCAGCCTTAGTCCCAGTACAGAGCCAGCTTTCCTGATGATTTTGTCTGGTCTATTAGAGTCGCTGGCTCTGATGCTGCTTCCCCAACACACAGCAGCAAAGAAGATGGCACCGGCAACAACACTGTGATAAAAGGTCTCCAACATCTTGCTGCACACATTGAAGGATCTCAGCTTCCTTAAAAAATAGAGTCTGCTCATCCCCTTCTTGCACATAGCGTCAGTGTTAGATGCCCAGTCCAGTCTGTTGCCGATTACAACTCCCAGGTATTTGTAATCCTCCACCTCCTCCACCACTTCCCCTTTGATCTTCAGTGGCTGTGAAGGTGTCTTCTTCCTTCTGAAGTCAATCACCATCTCTCTGGTCTTACTAATGTTGAGCCTCAGGTGATTCTGGTCAGACCACTCCTCAAAGCTGTCCACCAGTGTCCTGTACTCTTAACCTGGCCTGTAGTCACCGTTAGCTGGGGGTAGGTGTTGTTGTCTGCAGTGGAGATGGGGGGGCTGAAGGAGAGATGGTGTGCAGGAGAATGCTGGTAGGTGGGTTGAACAACTTGGGACAGTGTGGATGTGTGGGGGGATGGTGGTGGTAGGGGAGTAGCAGGAGGTGAGCTAAACCTGTTGAAAAACTGGTTAAACTGGTTTGCTCTATCCCGGCCCCCAGATATCTGTGTGTCCTTCCCCTTCATTCCAGCGATGTTCTTCATTCCTTTCCACACATCTCTCACACTGTTCTGCTCGAGTTTGGACTCAAGCTTCCTCCTGTAGTTGTCCTTGCATGTCCTCAGCCCCTCTCAAGTGAACTCTGAGTTCACGCTGGACTCTCCTCTGCTCCTCCTTATCTCCAGACCTGAAAGCCATCTTCTTTTTGTTTAGAAGTGCCTTCAGGTCGCAGGCAATCCAGGGTTTGTTGTTGGAGAAGCAGCGCACGGTCCGGGCTGGCATGACAGTGTCCTCACAGAATCTGATGTATTCAGTGATGCAGTCAGACATGTTGTCTATGTCCTCCCCATGAGGCCCACAGAGCACATCCCAGTCTGTCGACCCAAAGCAGTCCTGCAGTGCCTCAGCTGCCTCCTGTGTCCACCTCCTCACTGTCCTGATGCGCACAGGCTGCCTACTCACTTGAGGGACATACTTGGGAGTCATCCTTACAAGATGTGGTCCGACCTGCCAAGGGGGGGCAGGGCTGTGGCGCTATATGCATCTTTGGCATTAGCTGATGGGGGAATGTAAACAGCGATCAAAATGGCGGACGTAAACTCCCTCGGTAAGTAATACGGCCGCATTCCCACAGCCAGAAGTTCAAAGTCCGGGCTACAAATCTGTTCCTTCACGTTAACATGACCGGGATTACACCACCTCTCACTCACATAAAGTGCAATCCCGCCGCCCTTCTTCTTCTGACTCTTGGAAAAGTCCCTGTCCCCCCACACCAAGGAAAATCCAGGGACCTCCATGCTGTAGTCCGGAATAAGCGAGTGCAGCCAGGTTTCCATGAAGCAGAAGATACCGCACTCCCTGTACTCCTTCTGGGTCCTCACCAGCGCCGTGAGTTCGTCCATCTTATTCCCCAAAGACCTCACGTTCCCCACAATAATCGCCGGTACCGCTGGTTTGTGCCGTCTCCTCTTCTCCCTCCGTTTAACTCCAGACCTGCAGCCCCGGCGTCTCCTCCGTAGCTCCTCTGGGACCACAGGCCTGTCTCTGGGGCTTACACAGCGCAATCAGCTGTTCATGCGCGTAAACAATGCCGCTACTCTGTTCGACGAGGTTCTCCGTGACAAAGAGTAGAAAAAGTAGCAGAAGAACGCGGAGAACAGCGACAAAACCACATCCAGCCATTGTGGAAATCTTAACTGATGGTCTATGCACGGATCCTTTAAGCACGGATCCTTAATCGGTTACAGCAAATATACACAGATTAACACACACGACGGGAGCAGCGTCTGCAAGCAGCCAGGTGTGCCAGCGCCAAAAAAAAACTCAGCTGATCAGATCACGACCTGATGAAGCCAAAAAGGACCACATCGTCTGCAAAAAGCAGACCCCAATGATGAACGGCACCATTGGACTTCGTGTTTCCTCACCCGGACCCGGGTCACTGGGGTCGCTGTGGCCGCAAGGTTGTCGGTGCCTGTGGCGGCATCAACCCTCGAACCCGTTGGTGGAGACCTTCGGTGAGGGATGCTGTCAGGTTCAAGAAGGAGTCCTATCCGGCCTTTTTGGCCTGTGGGACTCTGGAAGGTGCTGATGGGTACCGGCAGGCAAAGCAGCATGTGGCTCGGGTGGTTGCTGAGGCAAAAGCTCGGGCGTGGGAGGAGTTTGGAGAGGCCATGGAGAAAGTCTTCCGTACGGCTTCAAGGCGATTCTGGTCCACCATCCGGCTTCTCGGGAGGTTGGGGGGGGGAAGCAGTATGGCACCAACACTGTTTGTAGTGGGGATGGTGTGCTGCTGACCTCTACTCGGGACATTGTGGGCCGGTGGGCAGAATACTTCAAAGACCTCCTCAAACCCACCAACATGCCTTCCATTGAGGAAGCTGAGCCTGGGGACTCTGGGTTGGGCTCTCCAATCTCTGGGGACGAGGTCGCCGAGGTGGTTAAAAAGCTCCTCGGTGGCAAGGCCCCAGGGGTGGATGAGATCCGCCCGGAGTTCCTTAAGGCTCTGGATGTTGTAGGGTTGTGTTGGCTGACGCGACTCTGCAATATCGCATGGACATCGGGGGCTGTTCCCCTGGATTGGCAGACTGGGGTGGTGGTTCCACTGTTCAAAAAGGGGGACCGGAGGGTGTGCTCCAATTATAGGGGGGTCACACTCTTAAGTCTCCCTGGCAAGGTCTATTCAGGGGTCCTGGAGAGGAGGGTCCGTCGGATAGTCGAACCTCAGATTCAGGAAGAGCAGTGTGATTTTCGTCCTGGTCGTGGAACACTGGACCAGCTCTACACCGTCGGCAGGGTCCTGGAGGGTGCATGGGAGTTCGCAAAACCAGTCTACATGTGTTTTGTGGACTTGGAGAAGGCATTCGACCGTGTCCCTCGGGGAGCCGTGTGGGGGGTTCTCCGGGAGTATGGGGTACCGGGCCCTTTGATATGGGCTGTCAGGTCCCTGTATGACCGGTGTCAGAGTCTGGTCCGCATTGCCGGCAGTAAGTCGGGCTCGTTTCCGGTGAGAGTTGGACTCAGCCAGGGCTGCCCTTTGTCACCGATTCTGTACATCACTTTCATGGACAGAATTTCTAGGTGCAGCCAAGGTGTTGAGGGGATCCGATTTGGTAGCCTTAGGATCTCATCTCTGCTTTTTGCAGACGATGTGGTCCTTTTGACTTCATCAGGTCGTGATCTGCACTAGTGACATCTACTGTTGAAACTGTGGCAGCCTTGTCACTCAGATAGACATACTTAAAAAAATTGTAAATGCAATATTGTCACAAAGTTTTTGTCAAACTCATGTTTAGTAACATGAGAGTCAATTAAATCCTATTTAACTAATCTTTTTTAGTTATTAAAATTTTTTGTAGTCAACCCCAATAGTGGACATTTCAAGAAGGTGAGAATTTTGGAGGGGAAGGGGTTAATTATTTTTATTTAAGAATGTTGTGAGTGATCATCTCGAAGTCAATTTCCAGATGTCAATTTTTTTCTTCTTCCTGGCTCCATTTCAAACAAGTTTATTTGTGTAGCACATTTCAGCAACAATGCAGTTTCAGAGTGCTTTACATAATAAAAACACACAAATAAAAAGTAATAAAATACACCATGATCACCAATTGAGAAAACCGGTAACAAACATTACATTTTGATGAGTGCCATCATCAAAATTGTTAATATACATAATGACATGTTCGGATTTAATCTTCTGACCCACATGCAGAATCAACAAGTTCTTTTAAACAACAAGCAACAATTTACAGGTTTCCTTGATGTATCAGGGAGTAGCAGTGTCCGTGGCGTCTGGAATGAGAGTTGGGTTAATGGTGGCCTGTAATGAGTTGATCAGATGCAATGTAAAAAAGGCTTACTTTTGAATGGACTTGGTGAAGCGTGGAAGAAAGGTGCCCAGGGGTCCTGTGTGGAGATGAGGGGGAACCGTGGAGCAGGCAGGCAGGTAGGTACTTGCTGGGGAGTTTCACAGGAGGAGAAAACGGTTGAACTGATTCTTCTAGAGAGATCCAGTGACAAAAATCTAAAGGAAGCAAAACCAAGAACTATGAACTTCTCAAGAGACTGATCAAAAGCTAAAAATAGCCGACAACAAGAGGTGGCCAGAGTGACTACCAGTAGACGTTAATCATCCAGCGCTGAGTGAAGGCTCTGCTGCTCCTTTATCCCCAGCACTCTGATGAGGCTGATGAGCTCCACCTGTGAAGGCTGCCCAGGCTCTCCACCAAGATCCTCGCTGGAAGAGATGTGTTACTCGCACTCGCACACACGCACACAGGAACCCTGACACATAAACTATAAAACGTTCCTTTTATTTTGGCCACTGCTGAAGACAAATACTCCTCTGAGGCGCAATCAAATACAGTAACCCATGCCATGAAGCATGGCAGTTATGACTCATCACGCTTTTATTTTGAAAACCGACGCACAAAATGAAGCAGTCACGTGGCCCATGCAATGTGATTCATCATTGGTCAAGACGACACTCCCTTTTTACTACACGCCTCTAAGCCTGGCTTCAGATGAAGCTGCACGTTCTATTGTTTATATGAATGTTTTTAGTATTCGTCTCCACAGTGATAGCAATAACAGAAGAGGCCTTGCATTTATTTTTTAAGTATACAAAGGGAAATGATGATAGTTTTGGATTCCTTCTTTGTTATCAGAAAGCAGTGCTGATTTCTATGAGTTGAATTTGACAAGAAAATGTTAATACAAAATATTCTCAGACACTGAAAGAGAATTTTTTCTTGTATCCAAAGGACCCTGTGGAGTGAAAATGGAAAGGACATTTTAAAGTTAGCAGAAAAAAATCAACTGATTTGGTTAATAATTAAGTTGATACAAAATAATTTTGTTAAAGATACAGTTTTAGGAAAAACATGCAATCTTATTTCAAAACTTGATTAAAAAATCAGAACATATCTATTATGAACTAAGATGTAAACCTTAGAACTAAACTTATGTTTTATTTGCTTTATCATGGCTGAAGATGAAAACATTGGATTTGTGTGTTTTGATCAGGTGCATCCCGAGGCGGCGTGTTTGTCTGAGCGACTCTTTGGATTGTCCGCAGTATGAGTGTGTTAGTCGGCCAGCAGTCTGCGACAGAAACAGCATGGAGCCGGCTTGTGACATTGAGGGCCGGGTGCATCGCAGCCTGTGCCATCTGCAGCAATCCGGAAAGATGCTGGCCTACATGGGGCACTGCCAGGTAGGAGACACAGGACTGAGGAAGACTCCTGTAGGAATCCTACAGGAAACAGCTGGATCATTTACTTTAACAGGCCCTGTAATAGCACAAAGTCCTGATCATCTGTAAAAATGTTATTTTCTTTCACCTTCACACTAATGACCATAAGGGATATGTTAACTTCAGTTGTTATGAAAATGTTGTATATATCAGAAATCTAAAAAAAATAAATTTAACGTGACATCATAGCTATCTGATGCTTTCAAATTGGCCTCCATCTCTTTAAACCAGGGGTGTCAAACTCAAATACACAGTGGGCCAAAATTTTTAATTGAACAAAGCCGCGGGCCAAGGTTGAACAAATGAATCTTTTAATATGGACCCAAACAAGTTTTGATTTAACAATAAATATTGAACAAGGAAGGCTTATATAACTTAAAAATGCAGGCGTGCAAAATTGAGTTGCTAAAAATAATAATAAAACATATAAATGGAATATTAAATAAAAATTTAATGCCTCCTGTCTGAGGTAAATGTCAAAATTAGCTTCGTACACAGGCTAATAAATTTGAAAATAAAATAACATAACAACTATGAATAAATCATTAATTAAACTATGAATAAACCATTCAGGCCTTGGAGTAACAAGAAAAGGTGCATAGAAAACGTATTTATTGCTCATTTTGCGACACACTGATCTACTCTGATGCGGCCAAAGTCAGATATCTGGCATCTTTTCTTGGATGCCAGTTCATCAATGTCGGGGCTCAGAGTTTGAGCTGAGGAAACCTTCATTATCGAACAAAGGTGTTCGTCAGTCAGACGTCTCCTGTGAGACGTTTTGGTCATCTTCACTGAGGAGAAAAGTTGCTCACATACATATGTAAACAGATATTCTGTCTCCCACCTGTCCAGAAAAGTTCTATTTTCTGTCTTTCTTTTTGCCATTTTTTGGTAGGGTAACACAGTGACGGCTGTAGTTTGAGGTCGCAGTGTGGTTTGGGGGAGAGGCCCGGGGATGCGGGGTGCGCCGGGGCTTTCACCCAAGGAGTGAAAGACGAATCACCACCTTCCTAATACATCCATGTCCGCTACCATAAGTGCTACTGACACAGAGGAGGAGGCGGGTCTGCCTCTGTCCTGATTGACGCGCCAAAAAAACAGCAGAGCATTATGGGATTTGTAGTATAAGTGGCGAATGCGGCGTCACAGCGTTGCCACTGTATAATACCAGTGGGCCGGCTCTAATATTAATTTGAAATTGCCTCACGGGCCAAATATAATTACACTGCGGGCCAAATTTGGCCCGCGGGCCAGAGTTTGACACCTATGCTTTAAACCCTTAACGCTCGCCCCCTAAATCACCAAAAACGGCTGAAAAGGTATATCCAAAATAAATCAGTTGCTGTTCTTGAACAATTTGGAGTACATGCAAAAGCTTGGTCTCTTTATGAAGATGACAAGCTAAATTGTCTATTGTAGTTTGTAGCTATTACGTTTGTAACACAAAAATATTTGAAAAATGTTGCTTCACCTAGATTTTTCTTTATTTCTTGTAAATGCGCATTGAGTACCGATATGGACTGGAAAATACAATAAATCTGTAGAATAATTCTACAGATATTCTGCTCGTGGATTTCAAGACTGATCAAAATAGCACAAAAAGAAATGTCATTTTGGACATGTTTATTCATGAGGATATACAGATGTTGTCCAAGTGTGCCATTTGGAATCTCCAAATGTCACACTTGGACAACATCTGCTATATAAACTTCTAATGACTGTAGAGTTACAGTGCTTCAACATACAGTCATCAATGAGGGTTCTAATGAAAGATAATGACCAGAGGAATCCTCAGATAGACACATTATTACTGATAGTGGAAATTACTTATAATTATATAAATAGAATTGCATATCTGGCTGGGGGGCCTGGGAGAGGGGGCCCTCAATGTCTCCCCCTCCCCCCCCTTCTTCTGCGCCCCCGCCCCCCCTTTTTCTAATGATACGCTAGTCCCCCCGCCAGTCCGCCCCCCACCTTCTCTCCTTCTTTGAAATGCCCCCGCCCCCGTTCTTCCCACTCCACCATTCCCTCGGTCCTCCATTCTCGCTTTTCCGTACGCTCTACCCACCTCACTCTGTCTATAGCAGCGGACGACTAAAGGTTTCTGGTATTCTCAAATCCAAAACTATGTCAGCTCTTACGGCCATAGTCATCCACTCCCGTGAGTTGTGAAGTTCTGTTGGATTAATACATCCAGTTTTGACACGATCTGACAACATGTCTCTCCTTTGGTGAGAAAAAGTCCTGTAAACACCGTAACGCATGAGGGCGTACAGAGCCTGACTTTTACACAGCACAGGCGCACAGATTACTCATGGTTACACATGCAGCTGGTGGATTCATGTCAAAACAAACCCCAAAATGCCTTATATGCTTATGACAGGTCATGTGTTGGCTACACATCAGTGGCTTTAGATTTAGTCTCCGAGTTAATCAGTCAGAAATATTACAGAGAGAATACAAGCATGTCAAAACGAGCTCAAGTCACTCTCTGGATATTATTGGCTCGGAAAAAGCCATTTCTTAACATTATTAGTCGAATGCGGTGTCAATCAAAAACTGGGGAGGGCTCTAGGCTGCCCAATAAAAGCATCATAATGGACACCAGCAGAGTTGAAACGCTTAAATCTCAGCCCCTGAAAATACAATGGAAAAACAGCACCTGAGCGTTCTGGTGCGGGTTAAGGGGTTAAGAACCTCTTATCCTTTCCAACCCTCCCCCTTCAGTTAGCCATCACAACAATGCTTCTTTCTCCATGCCGAACATTGATCCTAGGTCAGCTCAGGGGACTGACAGCTCCATCAGTATTTACTAATTACTGCTGCTATTCTGAGGAGCTTAGTAGGGAAAGAGTTTTCTGTGGAGTTGACTGCAGCTCCAAGGGGGACCTTTTGGTAAGTTAGCGGAGCTTTGGGTAAACAAACTGTGCCTTGTATTACCAGGTGTTTAGACACCCTGAATGGTTGCCAGTGGAGATCCAAGAAATTTACCAGACATGCAACATTCTGAATATAATAAAAACCTTACTGATGTAACAAATTACACAGCTGCTGCTATGATTGGTTTTTTAGAGCTTAGAAAATCTAACCCAAACTCTGTCCTCAGGAGGCCTGCAAGAAGAAAAAAGAAGTCTGTGGTCACAACGGTGAGACGTACAACACGGTGTGTGAGGCCTTCTCTGACCGGGTGGCTGTTGACTACGAAGGCCCCTGTCGTGCCGTAGGGGCCCTGTCCGATTTGGCTCTAGATTCTGTGTGTAGTGAGGTGTCCTGTTCACCGATATCAAGCCCAGGCTGCCACCCTTTAATCCCACCTGGTGAGCATAGCAACACCAAGCAGTAGCTAGAAGAGTCCACAAGGGACAGTGTGGTCCCTGATGTTTGACTTGTTTTCCAGGAGCCTGTTGTCCTATATGTGCCAGCATGCTGCAGATCCTCTGGAGCCAGAAGCAGATTAGCACTTTCTCAAAGGTATGAGGGGCTTCCAGCTGAGCTGTAGGGTCCATCTGTTATCATATCAGCATAGATATTCAATCTGATAACTCCACAAACTCAATCATCTGGATGCTCCTGACCTTTTTTGCCTAAGTGAATCGTAAGCAAATAAGATTAAACCTTAATTTAAGATTAAGGTACCTTAAATTACCTGTGACTGATATAAACAGCATATAATTTTTTTTTCTTCAAGAAGAAAATCTACAATTTTTGACTTTTTTTTAAAACCTATGGAATAGAGTATAAGTTGCCTTTATTAACTGTTTATGGGGAAACTCAGTTGTATCAACAGCAAAGTGTCAGGCAAGTCAAATCATGTATATATTTACACAGAAAAAAAAACAACAAAAACATCAAATCTAAAAAATAACAAACTGTAGAATACAAATTTGCTCCATGAGAAAATACTGTGCAGTTATTAAAATAGCACATTCCAATCAAAGAAATGTACAACTGAGAAGAATAATGTTTAAAAAAATGCACACTATGTGCCTGTGTATTACTACATAATAAATAGGACAAAGTCTATTGTAAAATATCTAAAGGTTGAAATTGTACATTTTCCTTTCTGGTTAAATAAAGATTAAATAGTTTTTTCACAACAAGTATGTTTCTTTTATTAAAAATATTTCTTTATTTTTATTCACTGAAAGAACAGTAAAGAACAAAACGAGTTTGCATTGTGTGCCTGCAAAGGTTGGAGGTTGTCATTTCTTAATGTATCCACTTGGGGGTGCCATGACTCCAAAATGTGTCAAACCCATTGGCATGGCCAAGTGTCATGCATGTTTGGCTTCAATATTTTGTGTCATGCCTGTGATAAAAATGAAAAACAGCTAAAAAATGTCATCAGTTTTATATGTTATTAGCCAAAGCATAATTTTTTAGGAGTCAATGTAGCCTCGTCTCCAGACGAGTTTAGCAGGCGGGGCTTGTTTTCAGGCGGGCAGGGTAAACAAGGTGTTACTTTAATATACATACATAAACAAACCTGTATGTAACAAATAAAATAACCATGTTAATTAGTACAAAATAAACAATAAGGATGTAAACAGTGACATGTATAAAATGTTGAGTAATTATGTTCAAATTTGCATAAACATGCAAAAATCTAAGAATCTAATGTTTGTAATCGCTGAAGTTTGTTTCTTTAAATGCAAAATCAGTCTACGTAGCAATAATAATATTACTCAAGTAAACAGCAATAGTACTGTACAGTGCAGTAAAACTACTAATATACTGTAAGTACCCTTTTTCCTCAAAAAGTTACTCAAGTGAATGTGGGCCTAAGCAAAATTTGGTTTTGGAGCCCTCTAGTTCTGCTAACAATGTGGACTGGCAGCAATCAGCAGCCCGATCTTAAGATCATTCACACACCTGCTATAAACTTATTGCATTTCTGGCAGTGCTGTTTACATTATATACATGTATAATATTATACATTTATTGGCCAGTTGATTTATCGACCAGTTGATTTCTGGGCGCCGATTTCCTTAATTTTGGGGGATTGTGATTGGTCGATACTTACATACTTACAGGTGTCCAGGAGGCATCCTAACCAGATGCCTGAGCAACCTCAACTGACTCCTCTCAACGTGAAGGAGCAGTGGCTCTACTCTGAGTCCCTCCCGGATGACCGAGGTTCTCACCCTATCCCTAAGGGAGAGCCCAGACACCCTACGGAGAAAATCCATTTCGGCCCCTTGTATCCGCGATCTTGTTTTTTCGGTCATGACCCATAGCTCATGACCATACATGAGGGTAGGAACGTAGATCAACCGGTAAATCAAGAGCTTCGCTTTTTGACTCAGCTCTCTCTTCACCACGACAGACTGGTACAGCGCCCGCTTCACTGCAGATGCTGCACCAATCCACCTGTCGCTATCCCGTTCCCTTCTTCCCTCATTTGTGAACAAGATCCCGAGATACTTGAACTCCTCCACTCCTCCGGGGTTTAGGGTCTATTCAGGGGTGTATTCTATTGTGACCACCTTGTAATTGGAGCACACCCACCGGTCCCCCTTTTTGAATAGGGGGACACCACCCCAGTCTGCCAATCCAGGGGAACAGCCCCTGATGTCCATGCAGTATTGCAGAGTCGCGTCAGCCAACACAACCCTCCAACATCGAGAGCCTTAAGGAACCCAGAACGAATCTCCCCAGAGATTGGAGAGCCTGACCCAGAGTCCACAGGCTCAGCTTCTTCAATGGCATGTTGGTGACATTGAGGAGGTCTTCGAAGTACTCTGCCCACCGGCCCACAACGTCCCTAGTCAAGGTCAGCAGCACACCATCCCCACAATAAACAGTGTTGATGCTGCACTGCACCAGCACTCCTTCGACGCAGGATGGTGGACCAGAATTTCCTCGACGCCGTGCAGAAGTCTTTCTCCATGGCCTTTCCAAACTCCTCCCACGCCCAAGTTTTTGCCTCAACAACAATAGAAATTATTACTAAAAGTGAAAAAAAAAGGGCCACTGAGGGGAGTCATTAGTGGCCCTGGGGCTCTAAGTGGCTGCTTAGTTTGCTTATGCCTTGGGTCGACCCTGCCTGTAGTACCCACTTTTGAACATAGATAAAATCAGTAGTCTGTACATGTTAACAATCTTAACGTGATATATTGGCATTAGCTAGACACCATTTAGCTAACATTACCTGCTTTGAACAGCATTACTCAACTCACTTGGTTAGTTTGGGGGAAAAAACTGTGCAAAGTTCTTTGCATTTTGCTGGTTTGCTGCCAAAATTGTAACACACACCTGCGAAACTCGCCGGGCCTGAGTCAATATTTGTTATTCTGTTCTTCCTGGAATGATTTCTCATTCCAGTGTTTTTGAGACTTACAATTAGTTTATGATTAATAATACGTTCCAAACTTCATCCCAATTTAATGTGGCATAAATCATGCACAACAGTGTTGTGAAAAAATACCTATTACTTTAATAAAGTAATGCTTTATTAATTTTTGACTAAATTAGAATTGAAAAACCTTTTGGATAATTGATTGTTAATCTATTCATCAGTCACAGCTGTAAAAATGCTGGGAAAATTCAATAGGAATGTGTCTTAAATGAGCATAAATTTTTATTTATTATTTTGCTGTTTTAAATAATCTACAGCTGAATGCACGATCAGGAAAAACAGTTTGGAATAAAGGAGTCCTAAAATATCTCTAGCTACCTCTAACTCAGCTAGAAGGGAAACTCTGGTAAAATGGACTAAACACACCAAATGAGTCTTCATCAGTGAGTGCCCTTATAAAAGATGTGTAGACCATTGGCCCTAAACAGTGATCAAACTTAAATTCAGTTTAAATTGTTGAATCACTGCTAGTCTCAGCTGCAGCATGCTATAAGCCTGCTGCTCTTGGAACAGTTTGAAGCATTAATGCCAGTACAATGAAATGCACAATAAACATAAAACGTAAGTTGTTTAAGCTATTTTATCTCAGCCCGGACGCCTCTTACTTGAAGAGAGTTCCAGCAAACAAGGTTCAGCTTAGCTGGTCGACTGGATACGTCTGTGTAGAGAAGCAGACCTCAGCCTTAATACAGCACCGTGCACATGCTGGCCACTTATCATTTCATTTACTCTCAAAACATGAAAAGCTATTTTTCTCATATCAGTTTCTCATATTAATAATTTCTTATAACGATTTCAGATTTTGTTTTGCTTGCTCTGATTGCAGACTAAAGAGTTTAAATCATGAAAGACTTATGAAAATATATTTTTTTAACATTCCTGGTCTTGTTTAGCTGAATGAGTAGTAAGTGTTTTTTTTTCTTTTTTTTTCTCTGAACAAGGCTTTTAGTGAATAAATATGGAGCAAGAACACACTTTACAGACAGCTCTTCTGAGCTGACATTTTCAAAGAGAGGAAAGGGTTTGGTAGCAGTTTGAGTGTTTGATGGTGTGTTTTGTGCAGCTGAACAGGAACCAGCCGGTGGCCGTCTACGACGTCCTGCAGATCCTCCGGCTTCACATCTCTGTGCCGCAGTGTGACGTCTTTGGCTACCTGAGCATTGACAACAGGCTGGTGGTTCTTGTTGCCCCAGTGGACCACCAACCAACACTTCTGCAGGTGATACACAAATAAAGTTTTGTTCAAAATGATGGCAGTGTGTTTAAAAAAAAAAATTCCCATTTTCTCCTCCAAGGAGTACCCAGCACATCATAATCTAGGTCACATGACCCCATGTGCGCTTTTATGAGGTTTTTTTGTGTATGTGAGGGGTGGGGGGTGTGGGCGTGCATGGGTGTGTGTGTGTGGGTGTGTGTGTGTGTGTGGGTGTGGGTGTGTGTGTGTGCGTGTGTGCGCGTGTGTGCGTGTGTGTGTGTGTGTGTGTGTGTGTGTGTGTGTGTGTGTGTGTGTGTGTGTGTGTGTGTGTGTGTGTGGGGTTTTGGAAACTGACCGTCTGATGGGACAACCTCCCCACTTCCTGCTGAGACCCCTGGTGGATTAACAAGGTTTTTCATTCTGCTGAAAACTGGATTCCATCTGGACATGGCAGCATCACACAGTGAATCTTTTCTTTTTCCTTGGGATTACCCACCAGTCTTCCCATACCTACCAGTGGGATCTACTTTTTAACTGGTTCGGTCATGATCCAGCGTAATCACACCCTGCCTGTGCACAACATAGACAAGCGGCCGCATCTCATTCGCGGGTTTACCTCAAGCAGGAAAAGATTGAACACTCTGTGTGGAAACAAAACATGAATGTCTTTGACAGTTGAGTGGAACCAGAGTTTTTTTGTTGCTTTGCCTAACGGTGCTTTTTCAGTGTCTAATTTGTTTTATTTACAATAACTCAAACACCTTGCCAACACAATCTGGTTTACTGTTAATTATTCTCCTCATCAAAATATTCATGATCACTGATTGCTGCTGGAGGGATGAGAACATATCTGTCTTCTTTGTCTCTTTACCTTTTCTCCATTTCTTTGCCATTCTTTCCTCGTCATTACTAAGTGGTTTTCATGGCTGTTAAAGTCAAGTTTGAAGATTTTCAAACCACAGCTATTTTTTACTAAATCACAAAATATACCTGAGATCCTAGGTTAAAGTTATATTCAGAATCGTCCCCAACAAGTCTACTTCCTTTGTCTTTTGAGTTCAATCTTTATCTGAATATGATTGAATTCTTTCTCATGTTCTCACAGCCAGATACCACTCCTACCTTTCTACTTGGAACAAAGAATTGTTCTACAGAAAGTGTTTGAATCCTAAGAGAAAAAAAACTAATCTCTGTGTTTCGAGATTAGTGAAACAATAATAAATTTATGTCTAGTGGCATTTGCTGAGAAGCACTAATAGCATATTGCTGTTTTCAGCTCAACTCTCTATTTTTATTCAGATTTTTGGTCTTTTGCTTTGTAAATATGTGCTCTGCAATTATTAGAAAAGACTGACTGCACCACTGCTAACATTTAAATTCTGCATAATCTGCTTTTCATAACAGTCTAAAACTAACAGGCCTCTATTAATATGAGTTAAAGTTGATGATGCCAAGCTAAAAAAAGAAAAAGGCCAGCTGGGGTCTTTAAAAATCATTTATAGGCACAGCTAGTTGTTGTGCCTATAAACAATCCATTTATTTCAGTATCAATACATTTGACTTATGAAGAGAATGTCCAATGTAGGAAAAATACAATGAAAAAGAAAGCTATGAATGTTTCTATAAGTGCCCTTAGCATTTTCTGAGTGACACACAAACATACATATGAAGAATTATTTTGGGTATTAATAACAATAATGTGAGCTTAACAATAACAGTTACACACTCATCCAACACACTTATCCCAGTGAGATGAGCACCTATCTCCAGCTGTCAACGGGCGAGAGGCGGGGACACCCTGGACGGGTCAGCAGTCCATCACAGTGTAGATATACAGTGAACCCTCGTTTTTTGCGGGGGTTCCGTTCCAAAAAGAACCCGTGATAGGCGAAATGAAGTAGTTACCTTTATTTTTTACAATTATTATACAGCATAATTAAATACTCTACATTGAAACCAAAGAACAAAAACTGTTTTCAGGCCTAAGAATTTTTTTAACAAATAGAACGTTTTCTTTCAAATAACTACAGTAAAATAATCATTGTAATCATGCATTGTGTTCTGCATCCTGATTGGCTAAACAGTCTCCGCGCTTCTTCTCTACCTGTGTGCCAATAACGTTACAGTATTTAAATATACGTAATACAGCTTGGCAAACTTTGGCAAATATTTTTCTCCAGAAGAAATAAGAGCGACAACAACTACCGATAACTATGTTCTTCTCTCGAAAAAACACACCTGCACCACAGGCTTCAGAAGAAAAAGACACTAGAGAGTGGAGTGAGGCTGCAGCGTCACAGTCAGAGGAACAGTGAAATACGCGAGTCACAATTTCTCCTACTGTACTTTGTATTGATGATTAAAATGATTCTTTTACTGTAGTTATTTGTAAGAAAACGTTCTATTTGTTCTATAATCTGTGGTAGAAAGGCATTCTATCCTATCCAAATACATTCTTGCAGTTGTAAAATATACATAACAGTGGGATACAACACTGTATTAGTGGATATTAATGTTCAATTTCATAACAGAAATTGTTTGTTTGGTCTTGTTCCATCCAGCTGAGCAACATCTGTTTCTAGGAGCAGTTGTGCTGTTTGTCCCTGTTGGCTGGACCAATCAGGATCCAGTGTTAGCTGCTAGCTCAATGTTAGCTCTCCTAAGAATGGAGTAAAACTTTCAAATTTCTGTCAGACTTTCAATTGTGCAACAGCATTAAAGATTAAATGTTTTTGTGCTTTCCAGGAATCTTAGTTTTATTTTTTTGTTGTTTTTTTCTGATCTGAATCATGTCATAATTGTTTATGTTGAGTTAAGCATGAAATTATTAACACCCCCAGCAGATCCAGGTTTTGAAAGTTTTCCTTCCAGTTTAGAAGAAAACTAATCCATGTGTAAATCTGTGCCTCATATCAGGCCTGTGTTCTGAGAAAAGACCCAGAATATCTGAAGCCTGATACATTTATCACCTTCACAATGTCAGCAAAAATGGTGTCCAGTACTATGAATGCTGGGAGGATGCAGCTTGAGCAGTAGGATTTCACAAACACAAAGGCTCAGGAGAAACCTAGGAAGAAATGTAAGCATTTAAAGTCGATGCCCATGAACAGTCTCTACAGTTAAGACAATCCTCTGCAGCTCAGCTTTTAGTTTTGCCTGTTGCCAAGCAACAGCCTCATTTGCTAGTTTTAATTATTTGATAAACATTCCTAGACGGACGTCCTTTGTACATTTCAAATTTTGTTTGAATGCTGTTCATTTTACAGGAAAACTTTGGACAAAATGCTCCAGATGATTAAAGCTTTTAGTCATTCAGAAGCACAACTCATTGGCACAGCACAGGAAATGGTTTCACCTGCTCTGAGTGACTTCTCTTAGTCCCATCCTGATGTATATGGATGGTGTATAATGACAGCTTGATTCTAATGCGAAGGACTGTCTGCGGACTCAGTGTGGGTTGTTTCTGAGAGAAGGAAGCTGACTGCTTTGAACCTGGCAGCTAATGGAGTTGTTATAAAAACAAGCATAAACACTCAAAAGTAATTCCAAATCTTTCTGTAATATAAAACAGAAACTTGCAGCTTATAAAAATTGAAGAAAATATTAATTATCCAAAAACAATCTCTAAATATAGTAAGCAAGTATGCAGAAGACAGGACATTATTCAATTAAATTGAAATTCATAAATACTTTATTAAATAAATAAATTCATTTACAAACCTGCTGGGAGAAAGAATGAAATGTTTGCAGGGAAATAAATATTTTTAGAGGATGTTTTTACGGCTCCTCTCCACCATCCTGCTCAACCCATAAAGCTTTCTTATTTTTGTGGCAGCATTTAAAAAGCATTTTTGCAAAAATAAAATAATATTAATAAACAACCTTACTTTTTCTGAAAAGTTTATTTTTATTATTGTGAAAACATTTTTCACACAAACCTACTTTGAACCATTATTTACTTACTCCCTGTGCTTTTAAAGACAAGTGAAATTAAAAATACATTAATAGTTAAAGAATCGTGCAGTGCTGACTCCCACAGAAAGCAACAAAACTCTTGTGTTTTTCAGGTTGAGGCCTGCAGTAAGGAGGCCGAGAAGATCGATTCTCTCATCAACTACGCTAGCCCCACTCTGGTGTCCCACGTTCCATTGTCCGCCTTCCTCAGCTCTGAGATCAGGACTTCGTCCATCCACTCTGGGGGCTCTCTGCTGGCACCTGTACCCATGCTCCTCTGCTTCTGCCTGGTTCTCAATATCATGGTGGCTCCCAGACTCCTGTAGCTTTAAGTGTTGATTCTTCCTCCTGTTTTTTTCCCCAAAGTGCCCTGTTTCTGAGACTGTTTGGGTTGCCATGGAAAAGGACAAGGAGACCATTCTGACAATCATTCCTATTGACTGCTGCGTCTTAAACAATCAAGCTGGGGGAAAAATTCTTATTATAGACCATCTATAAAGTATTATTAATTGATGAGTTACTCACTGGGTTTCCCCCTCAGTGGAGGGTGTGTGCGGGCGTGTGTGTCCGTGTGCTTGACCTCTAAGAAATACCTAGCTTTATATCAACAGTGTTATGTCAGGAACAGACTCTTTGAAAGGTGTTAAGGTTGATGGCACACTCTTTGCGTGCATGTGTGTGCAAGTGTGTCTGGTCGCGGATCCATAGAGGAAAAGTGACCTCATCATGTGTGTGATGAAGCCTCAATGTTGATCACATGTACAGCGCCCATGCATGTGACGTCTGTGTGGACCTAGTGTTTGAACCTCAGCAGTGTTATGGACCGGTTCAGGTCCAGCAAACGGATCCAGCCTTTAAAATCAGACCCCATTTCTGATCAAACAAAGGTGCCCTAAAATTATGGAATGCTTAAAGTGCCACAAAATATAGGGAGCATATACACACAAATACAAAATATGCAAGTAGCAATAAATAGTATCAATAGATGTAGATACAGAAAGATGTGTTAAAAAAAAATTATTTAATGTCAACTATTAGTTTTCTTAAGAAACATGTTATAATTTTATTTTAATGTACTTTGAATATTCTTTACATATATTTTTTAATTGTTTTTATTTTATCTTCCAATTTTACATTTTAGGTTTTCACAGTCTCTCCTGATCTACCTCCTTTTAGTTTACTGTCTTATCTTTCTTTTCTGATCTCAAATAAACCTTTCTGTTCAGATCAACAAAAGTGCTGCAGAAAAATGGAAAGAACAGTAGAAAACAAATGATAAAAACAAAGACCAATGACATTTAAAAAAAAGACGTATGAGCTCAAGATGTAGAAAAATAAAAAGACAAAAATTTAACTAAACATTTTTTTGGCTCATTTGAAAAATGAGCTAAAATTAAAATTATTTGAAACAGCAAAAGAGATTTATTCATTCCTGTGAAAATGGTAAGAAAAACTGTACTGACAGACAAAAGAAATGTCATTGCTTTGTCATGTTTCCAGAGGATTTCTTGGCACTCAGAATGATTTTGTAAATGATTTAATTTTCAAGGAGCCGAAACATTAACCGTGGCATGATGAGTGGAGTGATGTATTGCAGGCCTTTGCTGAAGTGTCTGTTTGTAAAACATCAGAGCTCAATAAACACAGGAAGCCTGGTAGTTGTAATAAACAGCATCACTCGGCTTGTATGAAGCATGTCAGCCATATTGCTTGGGGAATTTATTGGTTAGCTTGTGAGTAATACTTTATGTTGCTCTTCTAGAGCTCTCCTCATATTAAGTCATTGAAATACCTGTTCCCGGGGCTAATAAATTTGCATTCAAGTTGCACCATTCTTCATAGCTGTGTATCTATGCTTGTTTTATACAGTAGTAAAAAATATAAATATTTTCAGTCTTCAATTTTCTCTTATGTCTTACTCTTGCTCTTATAGGTATTTTCTTCTTTAATTGTTTTTACTTTTATTTACACATTAATTTATTTACAGAGTGTATTTCCTCATATTTTATCTTTTTTTGTGGCACTGCTGTTGTTCCATACTAATCTAAACTGATGAAGAATGCAGGCCCGGATCTGCTGCAGACTTTACAACATTTTTCAGGTCACCTTATAAAGAGAGAGTTGGTGATTTTTCCATGGTGACTTTGAGCTTTTAGCGAACGCCTCATCTGATGTGGGGCTCATAAAGTTTAAAAACAAAACTGCAGTCTGAATGTGTGAAGCTACATCAGTGAATTCTGATTGTAACTAAGGAATGTTTTATAGTTGATGAGCACCATCTCAAACAAAAGCCTCTCCTTGTGTTCTATCACCAGGTGAATGGTCCATGACCATATAAAGGCTGGAATTCCTGTCCCTTTGTTGGTGCTATATCTCTTAAGAGAACGGACTGTCTCTTTAGACATTAAGAATGAGAAGCCATTAAAATAACAAAAGGACAATCAGCTAGTTCTACCTGGAGCATATGTGGGCTAGAGAAGTTTTGTTTTTCACAGGTTGCCTTGCATGTAGTCTTACATGAAGTATTATTGAAGATGCAATAAATCTGTATTTGTTTAGAAATGTCTGTATTTGCAATAGACTTGATAATGATTTGTAATGATGCCTCATGTTTGTAAAACCAGCTGGTATTATTATTATTATTATTATTATTATTATTATTATTATTATTATTATTATTATTATTGTTATTATCGCATGATGAAAATATCTTAATTCCAGGTGTGTACTCCAGTGTACGTTGTCTTGTTCCCGTGTTTGTCCGCCTGCCCAGCATAATGTGTTCCTATCTCTATCAGTATTATTGTGTTGGGCAGCTCTGTAGCAGGGAACCCTGGCCATGCTTCCTCCATCTGTTATTGTTTTCATTTTTATTATTACTATATAAAGTTCTAAAATCTGAATCTTGACTCTGTTCTTTGGATGATTTTGGATTCAATGATAGTTAGCATAGTTATTTGATTGTGCTATAATAAACATAATGCTACCTCTTTAAGTCTTTACATGCATTATATTTATTGCTTCATCCATACTTGTTTATAGTTATATATAAACGTTATTTTCATATTAACTACGCTTTAGAATATATTGTTTTGTATAAATATCCTCATTCCTCCACCTCTTCCATTACCTCTGTCTAGCTCTAGTTTTAGCCAAGTTTCTTGAATATAAGTAACCTGAGGTATTATAGTAATTTTGAAATGGAATAATTAAAACCTTGCCCAATCGAGATGACACTTCTAACATTCCACTGAAATATTCTTATAATATTCTTAGGCAGAACTTCTGAGTATGTGTTACTCAGAAGTTCTGCTTTCAATAACTTTCAAAAGGAAGCTGTTGAAAGCTACCTTTCAACAGCTTCCTATCCAGCTCTTTAACACCAACATGCTTTTATGCAGCCCTCACTGTAATTTTGATCTGTTTGCTTTTCTTTACTGTCTGAGCTGACAATGAATCACTTCCACCATAAATAGCACAAAATCTTTTTTTACTATCAATGAGATATTAACAACTTTAGAGCATCTTAGAGCAGCAAGCTTTTGGTCTCACATTTTATATTCCTGTTAGATTCAGCCTTCCTCGTTGAATTGTTGGGGTTTTTTGCAGCTTCAGCATAAGTAATCCCTTGAGCAAGTGTAACCCACATAAAGTGGGTATGCCACTTTAAGAGAAGAGGTTAAGGAAGCTGGGTGGTCTGCCTGGCCAATGAGAAGTTTGGTTTCCAGAGCGTCTGGACCAATCAGGGTGCAGGCTGCCGTTGTGGATCCCGCCCTTCTCCCCCGGGTCTGCAGTACCGTTGGTTTTGCTCTAGAGATCCGACGCGGTGAGACTGCTGAGCGGGGCAGCGCCAGAGTATGTATCCCGACAGTTAAAAGTATTTTTTACGTGCTGTATTAACTGTATTGTGGATAAACTCTTTTGTAAATAGATTTTATGTTGATTGTCCAGCTTTTGTGCTGGAAATTATTTATTAAATGAATACAAACTGAACTTCAGTTTTTTACCGTTAGAGCCGTTAGGAATCGTTGGCTCTTTCTGGCAGTTATTTCAGCTTGTTCTTCGTAGATAAAAGGTAAAATTTAGGCTTTAACATAATTTTATTTTATTAAAGTTTATATTATTTAGATCAAATATGCCTTGTTACATCGTTTAGTGCCCCACGCATCCGGATTGAGACCCACTATACGGTTGTCTGAAGTGTGTCGCACTGAGATCGGTGAGCATATTCGGAGCCTTTTATTTGTGTTTTTGTCGTTTGTTACATTGTTGTTAAAAAAATATCCGTTGTTTTAGTAACTAGGTAATGTTTTGTTACTGTGTTGGAAAGAAGGATTAAAGCTAGAACGGCTTGGTAAAGTCCTGTATTTCTGCTGGTCCTGTCTGTTGACAGGTCAGGGTTTTTTTTATACTGGATCATTCCTGAAGTGGATCCCTCCTTTGATATTGATGGCGAGCCAGCCAGGAGCATGAGTGTGTGTGTTTAAGTGTCAGACATCTTACACATATTGTTAAAACGTGCCAAGTACTTCTCCTTAAAAACAAAAAAAATAAAAAACCAAATATGGATGTGGTACTCCGGGAGTCCATCCAAATTCCCCATTCTGTGGTTGTTAGTGGTTTAACAGGGTCAGAGACAGATGAGGAAGTGTCAACCTTTCTCCAGAAGTATGGTTCCATTAACCGTTACATTTGCTTAGATGATCCTAAGTCAGATTACCATAAAAACATGATCGTTGAGTTTGCACATGAAACTGTCATGCAGACATTGGAACCATTGTTGCCTCTTCAGTTTCCAAGCATGACTCAAGCAGGCATTGTGTATGAGTTAAAGGCTTTAGGAAGTGTCTACACCATAGATGCCAGAAGCAAAGCTACTAAGATGTACATGGAACAGCTCTCTGAAATTGCCAGGCTGAGTGGAAATTCATTAGGAGAAATGTTGAAAGAAGAACTTAAAAATCTGGTTTCATCTGCAGAATGTGCCTTTTCCCAATCACTTCAGACTGATCCAGAATCCTCAGCTCCGCAGAGTCCGACCCCACAAAAAGATTCAACCATCAAAAGAAATGTCCCATCTTCTGAAACCCCTCAGTCAGTGATGCCTACCGATCCCATGACTTTGACATCAGCAAATGATCCAAGTAAGCCTCTCATCCCTTCCATTTTCAGAAAAAACCTGATTGATCTCAATCCCTCGCAGACTTTCTCTGTCTCATCTGAATCCACTGCTACGCCCCTAATCGATGTCAATCCACCTGCAGTTCAGCGAGTGGTGGTTGAGCATGTGGTGCGCAGTAATGATAACTCACCCCAGTTTGCTTCACCCAGTAGACTCAGAGCTTTTTCAGGCAAGAGTCCACGACCAAGCCATGAAGCAGATTATGATACATGGCGTGCAAGTGTCGAAATTCTTATCAGAGATCCATCTGTGTCAGACTTGCATTGCACACATCGTGTATTGGACAGTCTTCTTCCTCCTGCTTCTGAAATGATCAAACATTTGAGCCCACAGTCTAGTCCCTCAACTTACCTCAAGTTGCTTGACTCTGCCTACGGAACGGTTGAAGACGGTGACGAGCTTTATGCTAGGTTCATTAGCACGTTCCAGAATGATGGAGAATTACCTTCTGTTTTCCTGCAGAGATTGCACACTGCTTTAAGCAAAACAATGAGACGTGGTGGTGTGTCAGCTCAAGAGTTTGACCAACAGCTTTTAAAGCAGTTCTGTAGAGGCTGTTGGGAGAACGCTTTAATAGTCGATCTTCAGTTAGAACCAAAGAAAGAAAAACCTCCTACTTTTGCAGAATTGTTGCTCCTTCTTAGGACAGAAGAAGATAAACAGGCTGCAAAAATGACTCGCATGCGACAGCATTTCAGCCATACTAAGTCTGGCCACAACCCCAGCAAGCAGCATGCCATGTCACATGTGCATTTTGCACATGACACAAATGATTTGATAAATAAGACTGATCTTGAGATGCTCAAGCAACAAATTGCTGACCTCAGCATTCAGGTAAAGAGCATTGTGTCAGGGAGTCAAAAGCCAAAACAACCTAAGCAACAAAAAGCAAAGTCTGTTCCTCTAAGTGTCACACATGAAGCCCATGTGGTGAAACCCAAAACAAGCTATCCTTCCACATTTAAAGCAAATGGCAGACCACGTCCCTGGTACTGTTTCCACTGTGGAGAGGATGGTCATGTTGTGTCAGTCTGTGATAAAGCACCAAATCCTTCCCTTGTAGCAGCTAAGAAAAAACAACTGAAAGAAAAGCAGGCTGCTTGGGAAGCCTCTAATGCTTCTCAAAGTGAGACACATTTAAACTAGTGTCTGCTCTCATAGAGGGACATATGGGAGCGAAGTTACAAAACTCCAGTCCCGAAACCATGAAGTCTATTGTCAAGAGTGTTGAGGTAGAAGGATTAAAATTGCCACATGGCCTTGTGGGAACTAAAACCACAGCTCAAGTATACATTGTAGGGAAAGAAACAAACTGTCTTCTGGACACAGGTTCGCAAGTCACAACTGTGCCCCAGTCCTTTTATGAAGAACACCTTTCTGATCTGACCATTCATTCTTTAAATGATTTGCTTGAAGTGGAGAGTGCTAATGGCCAGTTTGTTCCCTATTTAGGATATGTCGAGCTTACCATCACCTTTCCAAAAGAGTTTGTTGGTTCTGATATTGAAATTAACACTTTGGCCTTGGTTATTCCTCACCTCCGCTCTGCAGCCCATGAACAAGTGCTTATAGGCACAAACACACTAGACGTTCTTTATGCTGATTACCGGAAACGTTCATCTTTTCAGCCTTTGATGAATGGATATCAGGCTGTTCTCAAAATACTTGAGATACGACAAAGGGAGCTTAACTACAGCAGTCTTGGTTGTGCAGAACTAACGGGCAAGTTGCCTAGAGTTGTTCCTGCAAGACAGACCACTGTTGTTGAAGCTTCTGTTCATGTTGATCAATTGAACATTCAGAGAGATGTCATTCTTGAGCAACCATCAGCTTCTTCTCTACCGAATGGCTTACTCGTTTCAGCGATTGCAGTAACTCTACCAAGCAAACGCTCATGTCATATTCCTGTCGTACTAAGAAATGACACCAATCATGATATAGTCATTCCTCCCAAAACCATTGTGGCAGATGTTAATGCTATAGTACAGGTGTTACACAAAGAACACACTGTCAATGAACCAGATGGTTCTCAATTTCAAGCAAAGTCTTCCCCAGAACTGAGCTTTGATTTTGGAGATTCACCTTTATCCACTGAATGGAAAAGGCGAATAACAAAAATGTTAAACACCATGCCAAACGTTTTCTCTCAGAATGACCTAGATTTTGGCCATACTGATAAGGTGAAACACAGAATCAAGCTCAGCGATGAGACGCCTTTTAAGCAAAGAGCACGTCCGATACACCCCAACGATGTGGATGCTGTGAGACAACATCTACAGGAACTCCTTGAATCTGGAGTCATACGGGAATCTGAATCCCCATTTGCTTCCCCAATCGTTGTGGTTCGCAAAAAGAATGGTTCTGTTCGTCTGTGTGTGGATTACAGAAAGCTGAATATGCAGACCATTAAAGACGCCTACGCTCTTCCAAAACTGGAAGATGCTTTCACTGCACTTGCTGGTTCTAAGTGGTTCTCTGTTTTAGACCTCAAGTCAGGCTACTATCAGGTCGAAATGGAAGAAGCAGACAAGCATAAGACTGCATTTGTGTGTCCAGTTGGATTCTGGGAATTTAACAGGATGCCCCAAGGAATAACGAATGCACCTTCAACTTTCCAAAGACTGATGGAAAAGTGTGTTGGTGATATGAACCTAAAAGAAGTTTTAGTGTTCATTGACGACCAGAGTATTTTCTCATCGTCCCTGGAAAAACATGAACAGCGCTTGCAGCGTGTTCTTGGACGATTGATGACATATGGTTTGAAACTGGCACCAGAGAAGTGCAAGTTCTTTCAAACATCAGTGAAATACCTTGGTCACATTGTTTCTGAGAGAGGAGTTGAAACTGATCCTGAAAAAGTTGCGGCCTTAAATACCTGGCCAATCCCCGCAAATCTTAAAGAACTTCAATCCTTTTTAGGATTTGCTGGATACTACCGGCGGTTCATTCAAGGGTACTCTACTATTGTAAAACCACTTAATGAACTAACGTCTGGTTATCCACCACTCAGAAAGCTGAACAAGAAGCAGAAGATAAATCCAAGTCCAGAGTATCGCAACCCAAAGGAATCCTTTGGTGAGCGGTGGACATCCCAATGTCAGAAAGCCTTTGATGACATAATAGGAAAGCTAACATCAGCTCCAGTCTTAGGATTTGCAGACCCCCAACTTCCGTATGTCCTACATACAGATGCCAGCACTGTTGGCCTTGGGGCTGCATTATATCAGGTTCAAGATGGTCAATCTCGAGTCATAGCTTTTGCGAGTCGAGGACTTTCAAAGAGCGAGAGGAAGTACCCGGCTCATAAGCTCGAATTCTTGGCCCTTAAGTGGGCAGTCACAGAAAAATTTTCTGATTACCTATATGGTACAGACTTCACAGTAGTGACTGACAGCAACCCACTGACATATATTTTAACATCCGCAAAGCTTGATGTGACAGGGTACAGGTGGTTGTCCAGTCTTTCTACTTACTCATTCAATCTTCAGTACAGAGCCGGAAAGCAAAATCTAGATGCTGACGCACTCTCTCGCCGACCTCACGATCCACCAAAGGATGATTATGCATCCAAGAAGGAGAGTGAGAGAATCCGGCAGTTCACACTGTACCATCTGAGCAATCCTGACAATCCAGAAACTGTTCCCAAGGAAGTGATAAAGGAATTTGTGAACGTCATATGGTTACTTCATCTGTAGCTGGTGTTCAAGCCACCGCTCCTGGGTTGACATTAGTTGAATCCCTCACTCACCAGTCCACAGCCATTCCCGACTGCTTCCAGCAGGAACAAGTGGATGGGTCCCCTCTGGTCCATTCATTTTCAGAAGAAGAGTTGAGGCAAAAACAAACATTAGATCCTGCTATCAATGCAGTCATTGTACTCTTGGAGACTGGTGAAACTCCATGTCCCAGCCTTAGGTTGGAACTCCCAGAACTACCTTTGTTACTCAGAGAGTTGTCGCGGTTAGAGATCCAGAATGGAATTCTCTATCGTAAGCGAAAAGACGGTCCAAATGTCTCATATCAGCTTGTGCTTCCTGAGGCGCTAAGAGCTACAGCACTTAGGAGTCTTCATCATGATATGGGCCACCTTGGAGTCGAACGAACAGTAGATTTGGCAAGAACCAGATTTTACTGGCCGAAAATGTACATGACCATAGATAAAATGGTTAAAGTCTGTGAGAGATGTGTTCGTCGAAAAACACATCCAGAAAAAGCTGCTCCACTTATGAACATTAAAACCTACCGACCTCTCGAACTGGTGTGCATTGATTTTTTATCAATAGAGCCAGATCGCGCAAACACTAAAGACATTTTAGTAATAACTGATCATTTTACAAAATATGCAGTGGCTATACCAACTCCAAACCAGCGGGCACAGACCATAGCAAAATGCCTCTGGGAAAATTTCATTGTTCATTATGGTTTTCCTGAGAAGCTCCTTAGTGATCAGGGTGCTGATTTCGAATCAAAAACCATAAAAGAACTCTGTGAACTCATTGGCATGAGGAAAGTGCGCACAACCCCTTACCATCCTAGGGGAAATCCGGTTGAAAGATTCAACCGCACTCTTCTTCAAATGCTCGGAACACTTGATAAGTCAGATAAACTCCGCTGGAAAGACTTTGTCAAACCTCTGGTACATGCTTATAATTGTACAAAGAGTGATGTGACTGGATTCTCCCCGTACGAATTAATGTTCGGGAGACAGCCCAGATTACCCATTGATTTGATTTTCAGATTGCCCACCAATGCTGCTAAGCAGACTCATTCTCAGTATGTTGGCAATTTAAAATCTCGGTTGGAAGAAAGTTACCGTATTGCTACTAGCAAGGCAGGAAAGAACGCAAGTCACAATAAAGCCAGATTTGACCGGCGAGTGATTGAATCAACCTTGCAGACAGGAGACCGAGTTCTCGTACGAAATGTGAAGCTGCGTGGAAAACATAAATTGGCAGACAAGTGGGAGGAGGATGTTTATATTGTCCTCAAGCGAGCTGGAGAAATGCCAGTTTACACAGTTAAACCAGAAAGTAAAGATGGACCAGTGCGAACTCTGCACAGAGACTTGCTTCTGCCATGTGGATTCCTGTCAGTAGCTGCAGAAACTGAAACAGTCAAGCCTTGTCGAAACAGGAGGCCCAGAACAAGACAACGTCCAGTCGTCGAGAGTGAAGAGGAGATCATCTCAGATTTGGATGATGTACCTGATTGGACATTCTTCTCTCATGTTATGTCAAAACCTGATGCACATGTCGTGGTGCCTGAAACTCACAAGTTGAGTGAGCCTCCTTGTGCAGTCCGACACTCAGCAGAAACAGAGGAGTCTGAAAATTCCCTCTCACCTGATGCTCCAACAACTCAATCCCTTGTAAGAGATGGAAGTACTGGAGATATTCAGGGTGCATCAAGTGTCAACTCACCTGAAAATGTCAACTCACCTGAAAGTGTCAACTCACCTGAACAAGACAGATTATCCGAAGCAAACGTTTCACCTGAACTGAACTCAGTAAACAGATCCCCTCAGTGTTTCGATTTGCAGCAATCTGAAGAAACTCCTCCAGATAATGAGATGAGCTCAGATGCAGCATGCAATGATGGGTTTTGTGAAGTAAATGAACGTGTCACTGCCCAGCCTGAACCTTTAAAGTTTCAGACTGATGGACTTCAAGATGCTGAAACATCTCTCCGTCGATCTCAAAGAGTGCTCACAAAGCCTAACAGATTAGATTATGTAACACTAGGAAATCCTCTGATGATGGTGGTGAATTCTCTGTTCCAGGGTCTAAGTCAGGGGTGGGCACTCCTGGTCCTCGAGGGCCGGTGTCCTGCAACTCTTAGATGTCTCCCTGGTCCAACACACCTGAATCCAACAGCTGAATCTCCTTCTAAGTGCAGTCAAGTTCTCCAGAGTCCTGTTAACGACCTCATTATTTGACTCAGGTGTGTTGAAGTAGAGATGCATCTAAAAGTTGCAGGACACCGGCCCTCGAGGACCAGGAGTGCCCACCCCTGGTCTAAGTGATGCATTGACTAGCTCCTTGAATGGTTTTGAGAATGTATCCCATAATTCCGTCAGGCATCCTTAAGCTGTGTGACTCCATGTCACATTGCAGATGCCCAGGGACGGGCATACCCTTCAGAGGGGTGGGTGTAACCCACATAAAGTGGGTATGCCACTTTAAGAGAAGAGGTTAAGGAAGCTGGGTGGTCTGCCTGGCCAATGAGAAGTTTGGTTTCCAGAGCGTCTGGACCAATCAGGGTGCAGGCTGCCGTTGTGGATCCCGCCCTTCTCCCCCGGGTCTGCAGTACCGTTGGTTTTGCTCTAGAGATCCGACGCGGTGAGACTGCTGAGCGGGGCAGCGCCAGAGTATGTATCCCGACAGTTAAAAGTATTTTTTACGTGCTGTATTAACTGTATTGTGGATAAACTCTTTTGTAAATAGATTTTATGTTGATTGTCCAGCTTTTGTGCTGGAAATTATTTATTAAATTAATACAAACTGAACTTCAGTTTTTTACCGTTAGAGCCGTTAGGAATCGTTGGCTCTTTCTGGCAGTTATTTCAGCTTGTTCTTCGTAGATAAAAGGTAAAATTTAGGCTTTAACATAATTTTATTTTATTAAAGTTTATATTATTTAGATCAAATATGCCTTGTTACATCGTTTAGTGCCCCACGCATCCGGATTGAGACCCACTATACGGTTGTCTGAAGTGTGTCGCACTGAGATCGGTGAGCATATTCGGAGCCTTTTATTTGTGTTTTTGTCGTTTGTTACATTGTTGTTAAAAAAATATCCGTTGTTTTAGTAACTAGGTAATGTTTTGTTACTGTGTTGGAAAGAAGGATTAAAGCTAGAACGGCTTGGTAAAGTCCTGTATTTCTGCTGGTCCTGTCTGTTGACAGGTCAGGTTTTTTTTTATACTGGATCATTCCTGAAGTGGATCCCTCCTTTGATATTGATGGCGAGCCTTCCCACCTGGACCTAAAGAGAGAACCAGATTTCGTCTATCCCATTTGGAGTCATGCTGCACCCTGCGGTGTGGTAGGAGAGCAACATACATCTTCACACACGGTTATGTGTGAAACCTACAACTGACATTCTCCATTATTATTGTTTTTTTTTATTGATTGATTTTTGGACAATACTGTTTGGATTGTTTTATTTCGGACATTGTGACGCACAGCTGTGGTGGAAATTCTCCTGTGAATGAAGTTGAATCAAACCAAATTGGGATTAATTTGATTAATCTGCTGACTAATACAATTTGGAGTGCACATTACCAGGGTGCACCCGAATTATTTGAAATTAAGAATTAGCACTTGGCCAAGTATTATTGTTATTTCTTTTTTTTTTTTCATTTTATTGTGTGTAATTTTATTTTCATAATTGTGTGTTTTGTGCAACTGTTAATTGTGTGTTTTCTGTCACTAAAACCAGTTCTTTAAATACACCCAACTGCCCTTGTGTGTCATTTAAACACTCCACTGTGCTCCGATAGCCGAACCTATTGGCCCATTTATCCAAGATATATGTAATACCCTTCTCTACTGTGTTACACAAGCATCACTCTTTGGATTGCCTGTTCTCTTTTACTTACTTCACACCCACAATAAGCAGCAGTGTGTTCTCCACAGTTACAGCCTTTGATCTTTAGCTGCCCTTTCACATTTCACATATTCATGCTCACCAGCACACCTTCCACATCATTGCTTTCCTTTGCAAATTGCTGCCAGATGTCAAAATATCTGACATTTGAAGCATTTCAAATGTTTAACATCATAACTCATATATCCAGTGAAAACTTTACTCCATACACATTCTCCCTGGAATTTGATCATGGCCGAAAGACTATCACATCTTTCTCCATTACTTGTTTTTAACCATTTGATTTCTTTCATTTCACCTCCACTTACATTTTTTGAATTTCTTCAACACCTTTGACTCCCCTACTCATTTTTTGATTTTCAACTGGATACTTCGGAACTTTCTTTCCATCTATCCTGTTGATCCTAGTAGCTTTTCTTTGTTGATGTCTATCTCTGCAGTTAGAGAAACGAGCACCGCTTTGTAAAACCTTAGCACTTCAGACTTCACCTATTAATTTATTTATCTTTTTTGGTGAACTGAATTGGATTCCACTCACCAAAAGAATCTTGCTCTTGACTTAACTTGATAATGATACTCCTCTTTTTGTTTTAAAGTCACAACTTCATCATCATTTTCACAGCAACACAAATCATCTCATTTAATAGTTTCACTAATTTTAGAAAGGACTTCAGCTTGGCAAACAGAGCACAGTCTGTGTTTGCAGAAATAAGCCACATCAACCACTGCTTGTATTTGATGACAAAGTCTGCTTCCTTTCACTCCTCTTTCGTCATTTCTGTTCAGAGTTGCAGATTAAATCTGTTGAAACGTCACTGTTTGTTTCTAAACAGGAACTGGGGTAAAACAGTTGCTTTCAGTGTAAGTTAAGATTTTGCAGGGATCTTGATTCTAAAAGCATGCTTATGAGCCAATCAAGTATCCATCAGAGTGAGTTTATCTCAGTCAAAAGCACCCAGACTCTGCCACTGCTTGTGTGATTGTGATGCACTTATTCTAATAATGCTCTGCAGACCTTAATGTTCTCAGCTAATTAAGAAAATATATCAGGCATTAAAAGCATGAATATTAATTAAAAATACATAATTAATTTACAACCAACCACATTGTAACCAACATAGTTTATAATGCATCCCAGTAACAAATAATTACCATTTATTCTATAATCCAGAATAGAGTCATAATTACAGAAAAGTAAAAATGGTTGCTGTTTTTTTTTTTTTTTCAGCTCTGAGTCTAGACTCCCATTTAAAAGTGTCTGTTTGGTGCGCTGCGAGGGCAGTGTGGCAGAGCGCATGACCCCTCATACAGAGGCCCCCAGTCACAGGTTTGAGTCCCAGCCAGTTGACCTTTTCCACATCTTTCCTTCCTCTCTCACAACCTTTTCTGATGTGAGAGAGGACCACCCTCAAATAAAGGCCACGAGAGCCAATAAAACCTTTAAAATCAAAGTGTCTGTTCTTGGCATGACTCAGAATGGCACCACATATTGAGGCTGCTGTGCCCAGTTTGATTCCTAGCCTGGGACCATGTGCTGCATGTCTTCTCGTTCTCTCTCCCTCTCTTCCTGTCAAGTTACTGGTAAATAAATACCACTACTGCCATAGAAAACCTTCAAGGGATCCTACAATCCGAATGTCGCAGCAGAAATCGAGACTCATCAGACCAGGAAATGTTTTTCCAGTCTTCTACTGTCCAATTTTGGTGACCCTGTGTGAATTGTAGCCTCAGTTTCCTGTTCTTAGCTGACAGGAGTGGCGCCCGGTGTGGTCTTCTGCTGTTTCAAGGTTCGACATGTTGTGCATTCAGAGATGCTCTTCTGCATACCTTGGTTGTAACGAGTGGTTACTTGAGAAACTGTTGCCGTTCTATCAGCTCAAACCATGTTGCCCATATCAGAATCTGCCACTGACACTGCCCCTTTAATATGTGTGAAACCTTAGGTCTATACATTGTTGTAATATATCCTTAGTGGTTATATCCAGCTTGGTAGTTATTTATTAGTCAATGGCATATTTATTGTAATGTTGATAGTGTGTGTGATACATTTATGAATCATTTATATTGATGTCAAACTTTTAACACTAAAATTCTAATCAGAAGGTTGGAAACAAATTGTTTCAGATTGAGGCAGCCTTGCTTTCACAGCCTTGACTTCTTCTCCACTGCTGTTCCTAGAAATGTGCATTCTGGATGTGGATAGACATACAGAAATGAACAGAGAAAGTCCTCTTTAGGAGTCAAAGTATCTGGCTGTTTAAAAGTCAATAGCTGTTAGAGTTCACATATTTTTTATGCAATATGATGCAAGTGTTTTGTTTTTCCTTTTCTCTAACAGGTGATAGCTGAGTTGTGTGCAAGCTAAAAATCACAGTGGCTATATTTGCCTAAGGTAAGTTAGTTTTTGTTTTAAGTGAATAATCAGTGCTGTACAAATGATTTATATCGCCTCTAAATCTCTACCTTTCATTCAAGGCAGTCAAATCTTCTTATATATAAAATTATCCATATTTCTCTAGATTTTCTGAAAGTTCTTTAGTATTTTTTTGGGAAAATAATCAGGACATTTCACAAGATGTGAAGATGTGAAAGATGTGTCTATAGTCACAGAGTTTGTAAGGCAAGTTTTAACTGCTTTAAGGACATTATATTTTTTTAGGTATTTTTTTTTTCTCTGCCTTAACCAAATAATTAATGACAAGAAAGATTTGTGACAAGTTGTTTGAAGGTCTCCATATCTCATATTGTGAATAACTGATAAATTGGCTCAAACAGAAAATGTAAAGAGAGGGCAACCAGCAGCGAAGAAGAAAGAAAATTTGAAATGTGAAGTTTGGTGGGTATATATATGTGTATACATATTTTTGTTTTATAGAGATGGCAAGGCAGTTTAATATTTAAACATCATTGATTTTGATCTTTCTTTGTACACCGAGTCTCCACTTGGTAGATGAATGTGAAGTTACACATTTTATGTGTTTTTACATTGATTTGAAATATGCACTGTTGCAGTTCTTTGTGAGAATGGAACTATGTCTAAGAAAAAAGCAGAGGAGTAGAATAACAGGCAGAGCTCCTCCAGCATACAGATATGATGGAGTAACAGAGGGTCCCTGGATGAAACAGTCTGTTCCCTGACCTTAACTCTGGATCCTGATTCTTTGTACATGTCTAGATGGAACAAGGAGAGAAAAACATTTAGAAATTTAGCACCAAGACTGATCCTGATGCTACCTGTCATTATGGCTGAGTACCATTTTTGAAAGCAACCCAGTTCTCTCCTAGTATTTCTCAGCTATGCTCCTCTCTGCATGTTTAAAGGAATGAAATATTTCTCAACAACAGACAAATAGACCTGTTGAGTTACAAGAAGGTATAAAACCTGCAGAACTCATGGTACAGACCAAGTGTATATTGATTTTTACCTGTTTTAATTTTGTTTGATTTGTAATGAATGTCTAGCTCAAATAGCAGTGCAGATGATCCTGATCACAGGGGGGGGGGTCATTCAACACCTTGGAGGTAAAGTTGTTGAAACAAGAAATGCCAAACTGTTTCAAATGCTTAATCGGTGTGTGTGTGCGCCATGTGTTTGTTTGATGCAAAAGATTACCCTTGCCTGAAAGCAGTCAGTATCCAGCTTCATTAACTGTTTTGTTTGCAGTCATATTGCTGATTAATTCATTGGCTTCTGTTTTTATGTAGACTTTTCTACATCAGGAGACTGTGTCAATGTTTGCCATTTTGGTGAAAGGGGTTTCTAGCATGTACCGACTGTTTTAAGTCACCCTAGGGCAGCGTTTCTCAATTCCAGTCCTCAGGCCCCCCTGCCCTGCATGTTTTAGGTGTTTCCCTTCTGTTACACACCTGAATTGAATTTATGGGTGATCAACAGGTTTCTGCAGCACTTGATGGTCATGCAATCATTTGAATCAGCTGTTCTGGAATAGAGGCACATCTAAAACATGCAGAGCAGGGGGGCCTGAGGACTGGAATTGAGAAGCACTGCCCTAGGGTCATCAAGATCTAAGTTTTGACTTTCCCCATCTTCCATGACTTAATACTCACCAGTTCTTGGATTTTATTGTTTGTTTTGGGTAATTGTCATGCTGCAGGGTGCAGTTCTATGTCAGCTTTTGGTTTTTCTTTCATTCTTTCTCCAAAACCGTAAAATAGACTGCAGGAGTGAACTCTCCTGTTGCTCATGCAGTAAAGTTTCCCAAACCATGGGTTCACTACTGGTAAGACATTCTTTTCCAGGAATGCAGTCCGAGATTCTAGAATTCAGGTTGAGGTGCCCTTACAAAAAAATCCCATGAAAATCACATGTGATTTTCACATGTGATGACATGTGAAAATCACATGTGATCACATGAAAACCACACATGTGGTTCATACAAATTTTTACATGTGAATGATGTGAATTACATGTGAAAGCACATGTATACGTGTGATTTTGGAACGTTTCGTGGTAAAATCACATGTGATTCACACATTTCCACATGTGATTCACATGTGATTTAAAAAAAAATCACAAATGTTTATACATGTTAAATGTGCGGCAAACTAGCGGTATTGTAGAGGGCCGCACTGGGTTAACGCGGTGAATTTCTAACTGTCCGACTCGTGCTTCATTATACTCCAAGTCGCTTCAGTTGTTGCAATCATCAATTTATTCCACTTTGACAGCCATAGTTCAGACTTTACAAGGACTGAGACATACTGACCAGGCTAAACCATACAATGTGGCTAACAATAAATGACATTACAGCACGGTCAACAGAAATTATGACCACCACCGGCGCACCCGCTTCCTCATACATACAAAATCAGCGCGCCAGTATGGCTCCCATTCATACCTTAGTGACAGTCACGCCCACCTCGACACACCCACCACCCAAGTGTCCAAGCCGTGTGCTCCTGCCACATCAGTAATTGCTCATTTCAACCATAAGGCTCTTACATTCCAGCCCCTAATTATTACAAAGATAATTATCTGAAATGTTAACACTGTAAGAGACAAACCTAAGAAACAAATAGTCATAAATTTGCTCAGTATCAAATTTATTTTAATCTATCTTTTAGACTAAGCAATCAACTAGAGAAAAGGAAGTCACTGATGATTAGAACAGAGAGAAAAGGTCATGAAATGTTCAAGGCGTCTCCGCCTCCTGAAGCAAGCACAACTTGGTAATGGGTCTTTCCAGGTAGTTCGTCTTTGTCTTGATGCGAACTGACCGCACAAGTCCTCCTTTATCAGGAACAATGTCCACAACTTTACCCATTAACCAAGAGTTGCGTGGAGCAGAGTCATCCACGATGAGGACGACATCTCCTGGAAGAAGGTTCCGTCTTGTTCTTTGCCACTTCTGCCGCTCTTGTAGTTGAGGCAAGTATTCCTTTAACCAACGCTTCCAGAAGAGATCCGCCATATATTGCACCTGTCTCCATCTTCGCCGAGCGTAGACATCATTCTTGGAAAACACTCATGGTGGCAATGAAGGCGTGGTCTTTAAGAGAAGAAGATGATTTGGAGTTAGTGCTTCCAGGTAGTGGGCATCAGTAGAGGCTTTGGTTATAGGTCGACTATTGATGATAGCCTCAATTTCGCAGAAAACTGTCCGAAGACTTTCCTCATCAAGACTCTGTGTTCTCAAAACAGAATTTATCACTTTCCGAACAGATTTAATAAGACTTTCCCATGCACCTCCATGGTGTGAGCCAGTAGGAGGATTGAAAGACCATTTTATTCCTTTCTGAAGGAGAGTGTTATTGATTAGAGGTTGATTCCATCTTTCAATTTCTTTTCTTAACTCGCGTTCAGCTCCTATAAAGTTGGTTCCATTGTCAGAACGCAGCTCCAGCACTTGACCACGACTAGCAATAAATCTTCGGAGACCATTGATGAAGGAATCAGTATCCAGTGATGACAACATCTCAAGGTGAACTGCTCTTATTGCCATGCAGGTAAAGATGACTCCATATCGTTTCAACAGGCTCCTTCCACGCTTAATTTCAAAGGGACCAAAACAATCCACACCCACACAAGTAAATGGGCATTTGTCTGGATACACTCGCTCCTGTGGAAGGTCTGCCATCCTTTGACTTCCTGGTGCAGCATGGAGTCGTCAACAAGTCATGCATTTTGATAGTCTTCCTGATTGCAACGCTGGCACCTGGGATCCAATACTTTTGACGCAGTTCCGCCAGCATATGATTACGTCCACCATGGCCTGTCTGACGATGTATATGGCGCAGTAAAATTTCGGAGATGTGAAGGTCTTTAGCCAATATGACTGGGTATTTAGCTTCAGCAGGCATAGCTGCTTTGCTTAGCCTTCCGCCAACTCTTAGTACACCACTTTCAAGAATAGGATCAAGCTTATAGAGCTGGCTTGTTTTCTTCACACCTTTACGTTTCTGTAAACTTGTTATTTCCTCTGGATATCGCTTTTTTTGACAATAGCAGATGATGGCACTCTCAGCTTTTCCAAACTCCTCCACTGATAAGGCTCCCAATGCAACCTTTTTCTTGAACACATTCATTTCTTTCTTCAATCTTTCTTGAAATTTAACATCATCAAGTTTGGAGTTTGCAAGGTCCAACTTCAGTTGTGCTCTCTTCTGAGCCAGTTTGGACAGCAATTGTTTAAACCAGAGTAGCCACCCAACCATTGTTTTCAGTTTGTCCCAAGAGGAAAATGAATGAATGAATGAAGTCCATAATTGGATCCACTTGTTCATTAGTGCATGTCGCATTAACAGAAACGAATGTCTTGACCTCTGGATCTTCTAGATCCTCCAGAACAAAATGACTAATGTCCTCAGGATTTACAGGTCATTTCCATTCAGGGTCATGAAGAAACTTTGGTCCAGACACCCAGGTATTAGCCTTCAAAAGAGACTCCACACTTGTTCCTCTGGTTGCCAAATCTGCTGGATTAATACTGGTAGCAATGTACCTCCACTGTAAGGGATTTGACAAATTGAGTATCTCTCCAACTCGATTTGTCACAAAAGTCTTAAACCTCAATCTTTCATTCTTGATGTACTTCAAAACTGAAGTACTATCAGTCCAAAATACTGAGTTTTGTAGTTCCATTCTTAACTCCTTCTTCAACAGCTTATCCATACGGCTGGCAAGCACTGCAGCAGTCAACTCCATGCGAGGGATGGTGATGGGTTTCAGTGGAGCTACACGGGCTTTACCCATTACAAATGCACAATGCACTTGTCCATCAGCATTACACTGCAACAGGTAGCTCACTGTTCCATATCCATTCTCGCTTGCATCACTGAAATGATGAAGCTGCAAACTTGTGGCTTGTCCAAAGTCTTCTGGTTTCAGACATCTGTTAACTCCAAACCGTTCAAGCCGATGAAGTCCTTCCAGCCAGTTTTTCCACTTCTGGACCATATCATGTGGCAAAGGATCATCCCAGCCAACGTGTCTTCTGTTTAGATCTTGTAGAATCCCCTTTGCGACTAAGACAACTAGTGCCAGAAATCCAAGAGGATCATAGATGGAACTTATGATGGACAAGACTCCTCGTCTTGTCAGAGGTCTATCTTTGAGGATGATCTTGAATTTCAGCAGGTCTGATTGTACACACCACTGTACTCCCAACACACGCTCCACAGGTAGATCATCATTATCCATATCCAGGTTCTTCACCTCAATGGATCTTTCATGCTGTGGTATTGCAGTAAGAACACTGCGTTGGTTACTTATCATTTGAGAAGTTGAAATCCGCCTTTCTTACACAAAGCACGAAGTCCTTGATATACTGACACAGCTTCCTCTTCTGTGCTCACAGACACCAAACAGTCATCCACATAAAAGTTGTGAAGCACCGCATTTATGACATTTGGAGTAAACAGCTGTTGATTGTCCTCTGCACACCTTCTCAGTGCAAAACATGCACAGTTTGGAGACGATGTAGCTCCAAAGAGGTGTGCAACCATTCGGTACTCCACCAGATGCTGATCATACTCTCCATTTGGCCACCAGAGAAATCTCAACAGATCAGAGTCAGATGGTGGTACTCGGACCTGGTGAAACATGGCCTCAATGTCCGCTGTGATAACAACAGGTTCCTTTCTGAATCTGGTAATGACACCAACCAATGAACTGATGAGGTTTGGACCTTGTAAGAGTTGAGTGTTTAAGGATTTTCCTCCAAATGTTGCACCACAGTCAAACACGACTCTTATCTTTTTCTTGTGAGGATGATATACTCCATGGTGTGGTATATACCAAACCCTCCCATCACACCGTTCAAGATTTTCAACTGAGACTATCTCAGCATAGCCCTTGGAAATTATATCATTCATGAAATTAGTATAGTCAGAAAGAAATTGATGGTTTTTGGTAAACTTCCTTCTGAGATTTAAAATACGCTGTTCAGCCAATTTCCTATTGTTGGGCATTTTCAGATCTTTGTGTCTCAGAGGTAAAGCAATGGTGTAATGTCCCTCTTCCAGCTTAATTGATTCTGTAACCAGCTCCATGAATTGATTATCTTCTCTGGACAATCCAGGTTGTTCATCTTGAGAACATTCAGGAAAATCAACCTTCAATTGTTGTTGCCATAAGTTCTCAAGTCTTGACACAGAAATCCTGTTAACAGTAACAGTTGATTGTGGCTCTTTTGTGTCGACATCACAGTCTCCTCTGAGAGGTCCATTCACTGTCCATCCAAGAATCGTCCTAACTGCATAGGGGCTTCCGTTTTGACTTCAGATGACATCCCATGGCTCCAGCGCTTTAGGCACATTGGTTCCAATAAGCAAATCGACTCCTGAATTGATTTCAGTTATCTTCAAATTTTTCAGATGTGGCCATCTTTCAAGGTCTTCTTGGTGGGGGATGTTGCTGTTATGAACGGGCATGCTTCTTTGTGTGAATAAGTCAGGTGATGTCTTCATTTAGCCCAGCAATCTCCAAATCTGACACAATGTTGCTTCCAACCACCCTTTCTTGACCCATTGTCCGTAAAAGGATGCTTGTATGTCTCCCAGTGACATATAATCTGTTCATCAGTTCTTCGGTACAGAATGATGCAGAGCTTCCAGGATCTAAAAAAGCATATGTTATTATTGTTTTCTGGCTCTTTGTAGACTTCACTCTGACTGGTAAAATAGAAAGAGTACAGCCATGCTCACTGGCCCCAGTTAGACCACTGGATTGAGCAGAGATGGAGGCACTTCCACTTGTTGTCTCCACTTCCTTCTTCTTATGGACTGGACCAGTTTCCTTTTCTTTGGAGAAGACATGAAGCATGGTGGGATGTCTTAAGCTACACACTTTACAGTGATGCCGCCTTTTACAGTCTTTGCTGATGTGCCCAGTGCATAAACAACCAAAACACACCCCATTTTCTTTCAGAAATGTCAATTTCTCCCCATGTGTCCTCCTTCCCAGTAGAGGGCATGTGTCCAAGGAATGTCCAGCTCCACAAAATAAACAACTCTTTATAACAACTGTCTCTTGTCCTTTCTTTACTTCAAGGTCAGCTTTCTCCAACAATAGTAGCAAAACTACTTCCTTTTATCTTTAATCACTGCTGTGATTGATAGACTCCTACATCCTTCTTTGGTCTAGATAAAGAATCTTGAATATCACCGAAAAGTGGATCACTAGCGATCTTCACTTGCCTTTCTACAAACCGAACAATGTCACTGAAAGTTACTCTTCTTTTGAACTTCTCCTGTAAATCACATACATCATTTTTCCATCTGTCCCGCAGTTTAAAGGGCAGTTTTTTGATGATTGCTTGCATATTGGCAGGGACATCCAACAATGTGATTGTTTTCCATCACATTGCAGCATTCCCTGAGCAGAAAGCTGTATGCTTGTAAAGCTTTTACATCTTCTGCTTGTAAAGCAGGCCATGACAAAACTTTATTCATATATGCAGCAATTATCTTCAATGAACAACCAAAATGTTCTTGAAGTAAAGATTTAGCTTTAGCATATCCAGAATCACTAGGCATATGAACACAGCTTCTTACTAGGTCATGAGCCTGACCTCTAGTGTACTGCTCCAAGAAGTATAAACAATCTTTGGCACTGTGCGCCTTTGTTTCAATGCTGTCATAAATGTCTTAAATTGGAGTGGATCACCATCAAATATCGGTATGTCTCGTTTTGGCAGAAAAAATAAAGATTGTTGATTTACAAGCAAGCTTGTAATTTCATTCTGCCTTTCCAATACACTTAACAGTTGTTTATTTTCATCAACTGACAATGAATTTTTATGATGTGATGATTGTGGCTGAGTTTGATGAAACATTCGGTCTGTTGGAACTTCAACTTGTATTGTTTTTATCTTCACCTGGTCAGTAAATGTGTCTGGATTTTGTTTAACCTTTGTGTTTTTAGGTCGTGCACCCAAACAAGAATAGGACTGAAAGGTTGGAGCTTTATCATGACAGTCAGTTCCAGCTGCTGTAGGTACAAATGTATCTGCATCCACATTCAACATTTGAGATCTTTTATTTTCATGCTCAAAATATGAATTCATGCCATCAGATCTAATCTGTGCAGCACTAGTTACTTGAGAACAGACAGAGACCTGAAACACCTTAACTTTAGCCATTGAGGCTGCAAGTTCAATCTCCAAATCCAGTTCTTCTTTCTTTTTCCTTAGCTGTTCCTCCTGCTCCTCTAAAGCATGTTTTTGTTTCAACAGCTTGTGTCGTGCCTTTAATGCAGCCATATCTGCTTCTGCCTTAACACGAGCTGAAAATGTAGAAGACACAGAGGACTTAATTCTTGATGAACAACTTCCTCTAGACCTTCTGCTGTCAACATTAGAAACACTGTCACTTGGCTTTACATCATCCTCAACATCAGCATTTTCATCACACTCTAAATGCTGAGAAACTAAAGGTGCATTATGCTCTTTATTCATGCAGAGATCAACACTGGACAATTGAGCCTGATTTAATTCAGCTTCTTCACCCATTTGAGCTGCATTGTTGAGTTGTTCTGCACCTGAAAGCCATTTTTCAACTTTTTGTATAAATTCAGAATTATATTTACACAAGCTTGAAAACCAAGTGTTTTGTCTTTCTTGTTCTTCAGCAGGAAACAGTGGAATAACAGACTCATACAGCTGTTTTGCATTTTCAAGCATTAGTTTTAAATCATCACAGTGAGACTGAACACTCTCAAGATTTCCTTCATTTTTCATAAGCTCTTTAATAATGTTTATTTCTCCTTTAATTTTATGAACTTTTGTTTTGAGATCCTTTTGAAGCTTCTCAATTTTATTTTGTAATGCTTTAACAGTTAATTTTGGTCGTCTTTTTTTCATCTTTACCGCTTACAACGGAACTCGATTTAGATCCAGCTGACTCCATTTCCCGTTGTTTGGTTTTAACAACTCCTCTTCAGACAAAGCGATTCAGTGTGTGTATTTGTCCATACCTCAGTTCCAGGGAACTTGATTGAGCTGCAGTGAAGGAATCTCATTCAATTAACTGATGACGCAGTGCTGCGTGCTCCATTACCGCTTCCAAACTGTTCCAAGCAGAAGCGAAAAATCCAGACTTACCTTTCCAATGATCCGCTCATTCGATTGTCTTTCTGTTGACGATAAATGTGCGGCAAACTAGCGGTATTGTAGAGGGCCGCACTGGGTTAACGCAGTGAATTTCTAACTGTCCGACTCGTGCTTCATTATACTCCAAGTTGCTTCAGTTGTTGCAATCATCAATTTATTCCACTTTGACAGCCATAGTTCAGACTTTACAAGGACTGAGACATACTGACCAGGCTAAAACATACAATGTGGCTAACAATAAACGACATTACAGCACGGTCAACAGAAATTATGACCACCACCGGCGCACCCACTTCCTCCTACATACAAAATCAGCGCGCCAGTATGGTTCCCATTCATACCTTAGTGACAGTCACGCCCACCTCGACACACCCACCACCCAAGTGTCCAAGCCGTGTGCTCCTGCCACATCAGTAATTGCTCATTTCAACCATAAGGCTCTTACACATGTGATTCTCATTATTTCAATGCATCTTTCACATGAAGTCTTATTTCATTTTGTTTACAAAACGGTTACAAAAAACTTGCTATGAATAAAGACATGTGAGACAAATATATTTGACCAAAAAAAAAATTAGAAATGTATTTATTCCTCTTTAAAGCTATTCACAATCAGAATGTTGCTTATCTAAATGAGCAACATTCTGTGGAAGATCAAAGAATAAAGAAAAGCAAACAATTTCAAAAACAAATTGCAGCACCATGATCAGCCAGCCACAGGACGACTTGACTATTGGTTTACAGTACATCGTTTTGCCCTGGCTGCCTGTATAAAGACAAATTCAAAGATTACTTGAGCAGAAGGTATGAAATAATCTAATTACATTACATTTAACTTAATGTAATGTCACCTCTCAGAGCGTCTCCTGGTGTCCTTCAATTTTTGTGCCATGCAAACTTTGATGTCAGAGACATCAACATCCTTGAACACTTTCTTGATTTGGTCTGTATAAATCAATGCAAAAAAGTATTTATCAGTTGATCAATATGTATTTGTGGATTTCACATGAATTTACTGCAAACTGAAAAATGCACATGTGGTTCACACAAATTTTCACATATGAAGGATTTTTGAAAAAGCACATACAAAATATGCGTGATTTGAGAATGTTGTGTGTTGAAATCCTATGTGATTCCCTTGTGATGACACGTGTATTACATGTTCATCACTAGTAATTCACATATTTTCTACACGTGTGTAACCACAAAATCACCCACATACATGTGCTTTTATCATGTAATTTACATGAGATTCACATAATGGTGAAATTTATTGTGTTTCACACCCCAGGAAAACTACATAATTTAAAAATGCAGTCGTAACTTTTTGGCTGAAGACATAACAAATGCTTGTGTTGATATATGAGGCTTTCTAGAATGAGGGATAGAGGGTTGTGGTGGTTAGTAATTAAGTTACTTTTTAGGTATACTCACCAATGACAAGGTTTACTTTATCCTGGTCAAAGCTTCTCTTTCTATTTCCAAGAATTCCTTTCTTTCCAGTCACTGAACATGTTGACATTTCTTCAAGAGTGAAGAGGGAGTCCATCACGTCTCTAGTCATTTTTTTGAAACCGCTGTACCGCTGAGTGTAGTCAAGTCCCACAGAGTTTGCTGTATGATTTTTCAAAGACAAACTCTGCAAAAATAAAAAAAATAATTTTATAAAAACTCCAAAATATATCATGTCTTTTATCTGAAACTATTCACATGACTTCTAACACCAGCTCATAGACATACCTCTCCTTCTTTAGACTGTAATTGGTTGGAAGAACTGGATGACTGCTGGACAGCCTTGACTGCTTCCTTGACACTTTTATATATTGTGTCTGACAGTCCTGAATCACAATATAAGACATCAGACATAAGAAGTTATTTGGCAACCATTTTGTAAGAGATTTGTGAACTTACCGTCTTGTAGTAGTAAATTTGCCCTTCGAAGTCTCTTTATTTCCTTATCCTTCTTTCCAATTATTTCCTCTAACTTTTTGATGTGATCCTCCAACTCTGTAATCTGAGATTTGTCGTCTGTCTGATGTTGTGAACAAAAACTATTAGTATAACTCAACCATCAAACAAGGGGAAAAATGTATATATATAAAGCTCCTTATTTGTATATGTGTATGCGTGCACTATGTATAATATATATGTGTTACACAGCAGGAAATGATGGGCCGAGTCACTCCTCGTGCAGCATATTTATTCAGTTTAAACTGTAAAAAGAAAATACAGCGGTTACAGTAGTGCTCCCAACATCCGCTGCAACAAGCTGTCCTCTCGGAAATTGGCGGACTCCTACAGCCTGCCAGAGCGTCACCCGCTGTTGCATGTGGTACTACAACAAATACACATGCTCTCTACTGACATCACTGTACATCTACATCCAACATACTTTCATTAACTCAACTGAACTCAAACAATACATAAGTTTAAAACACATGTTGGCCCTATTAAGCCGACCCACCGAGCCCACATAAGCGCGAGCCAAGTGTGAGCCGTTAGCCTCGCTACTTTAGCCTGGTGCTAACTCCTGCTTTATATCTAGCTCAGTAATGCAGCTATACTGAAGCGCCTTTGTTGTGTCATTCCGTACCCATCGGAGGCTACTGGCATTACGAGCTAGCGTTACGAGCTATACGAGCTATACATTCTAATACTCAGCTTACCTGTAAAAAGAAAATACAGCGGTTACAGTAGTGCTCCCAACATCCGCTGCAACAAGCTGTCCTCTCGGCAATGGCGGACTCCTACAGCCTGCCAGAGCGTCACCCGCTGTTGCATGTGGTACTGAGCGCCCTCCGATGGCGAAACCAAAACATTGTTAAATCTAATAAACATTAACTCTAATAAACATTGTTAACTCTAATAAATTCTAACGCTAGGCTGTGAGTGATCATCACCAAAAACAAAATGTGTGTGTGGGGGGGGCTAGTTTCATGACTCACTTTCCTAGTGCCACATATGGCATATACAAAAAAGTATGTATGTGTGTGGCCTGCATCTTACATGATCCGAAGGATCACAGGTTGTCTCTGCGTCGTCGTCGTCGTCTTCTGAATTATTGGAGGCCTCAGGCTGATTAGCCTGATTAGAAAACAGAAAAAACGTAAGGTTTACCTTTAAAAGTAATTAAAAAATATTAATAATAATTTCCACAGAACCAAAATGTTTTTCTTAGTGAACTGAGTGAACCAATCCCGCAAGTGAGCCGTTGACACACACACACAAACACACAAGCAGCTCAGAAGTGCGCTGTGCTTGGTTTATTTCATTTGTGAAGTCAGGCAGATTTCAACTTCGATCGAAGAGTAAGGATGGGTGGGGTGGGGCTTCCCCCCCCCTGCCCGGTCCCTTTAGAGAAAAAAAACCGAGCTAGCGCTGTTGCTGAGTTAACGGTCGCTCAACAGCAGCGCGAGCACCTGTTTCAGCTAAGCTAGCGTTAAGTCGTCTCTACTAAGAGCTGAGGGAACTAACCAGTCAGTCTGTTAACAATGATCTTCGAACATAAAACACACACACATATATATATACATACCTTTGAATTTTGTGGACGGATTTTTTTGTTTTCTATCCAGCGTTTCTCAGCGTCCCGAATGACCTGGAGACTTTCTGTTATATGTATACATAAAAGCAAAAGAACAGTACAAGTATTGAATAAGAATCAAGAAAAGTGATATATTTCATTCATTTGTGTTTAGTGAGAAAAAGGACACATTACTAAAAATATGTTCTTACCATTTACTTTGAGAATCTGAGCCGGAAAGGCTTTCCAACCATCCTTCGGTGGTTTCTTCCCAATGACCCCATGTTCCACCCAGCCGATCCTCGGGTCAAAAAGCATTTTTTTGTTTTTCACAAATGTGTCACTGCCCACACTGACCTTATTTTCTTTAACCCACCTAATTAAAACATATATATTTTCTTTTTAGTTCTGCTACCACAAAACAGCTTGCAGCCTCAGGTACGATTTCTTTTCTACGTAAACTTGCGCGAGATTTACATATATGTAATGAGGAATTCGAGACGTCAGTAAAATGAAACATGATTGGATGGACATTTCAGCTCATCCAATCACAGATTAATTGTATGCAGATAAGTATAAGCTAAATACAATTGGAAGCGGTACTGACCATATTACATTGGTTAACAGCAAAACTCACAACAAACACATTTTCACTTGATTTAACTGTTTTGATATCTTATGGGAGAACCGAAAAAAATCAAATGGAGTCTTCAAGAAAGAGAAGCAGGATTTATAAAAAATACTTGCGAAATGACACGGTACCTCTGCCCCGCACAACAAGTTGGCGTTGGAGAACAAGAGAGTAACGGCATCCGCGGATCTGCTTGTGCTAATGCTAAAGATTTTTTGTAAGGTCTTAATATGCATTGTTCAATTTTTAATAAACAAAAAAAAAATTATTTCAATGTTAAAAAAATAAAAATTGAATTACATTACAGATGGGTGTGAGTTGTCATGTTCTCTGTTTTCTGTGTATTTATTTAGAGTTTTCTGTGTCCCCAGTCTCCGTGTTGTCCTGTCTTCCCCTTGATTGTTCCCAGGTGTGTCTCGTTCTGTGATTACCCGCTGTGTATTTAACTCCACCTGTGTTCCTTGTTCCTCGTCGGGTCCTTGTCAATGCGTCTAATGTGCGTGCTGCCTGTTGTTTGGACTGTGTTTTTCTTTATTAAATTCAACTATTCATCTTACCTGGGTCTACAGCATCTGCCTCACCACCCCTCACCGCACCACTTCGTGACATGAGTGTTTACTTATCAGATGTATTCCATTGTTGACATATAACATTTCAAAATATTAAATGTGAATATATATGTTGTACATTCATTAAATATATCTTAAATGTATAACTATAATACATTCAAGTACTTAAAAATATTGAGAAATGTGGGTATGACAGGCAATTTAATGATATTGACATGTGAAAAAAATTATGTGATCACAAGATGCAATTACTGTAGCATTTTAGAGTAATAAGACAAACAATGTATTAGAGCTGTTTGTCTTGTCTTGACTCAGAATATAATTTACTATGAATTGACACTTTATGGATGATTTTGAAATGAGTCATATAACTCACATTTTTGGATTAAAATGTTGCCATTACAGTGAACTGCAAGTGTTTGTTTACAGGGGTGGTACGCTTCTAATTCAATGGGACGGGGTATTAGTCCCTCAACCAATCAGCCTATGCCTTCACTGGAACAGGCGCTGTGAAGGCGGGACTAGATGCTCTGTCAGCCAATAGGCGCTAACCATCCTCTGAGCTTAGAGAAGTTAGCAGACGGGTGCCAGTCTGGTCTGTAGCCACGATGGATGCAGTAGCATGCCTTCTGATGGTCCTTCTGTCCTGGACAAGGTTACATGATATTGACGGTAAGAGTCATGGAGATTTTGGAGCTGTTCGTTCCGCTTTTAAGTGTACTTGTGGGTTTCGCTCTCTACCCGGAGAGCTTCGCTAGTAAAGCTCTTTGTTGAAGAAGCCCGTAAAACGCGGAGTGTATGCAACTAAGATGGCGCAGGGTCTGTGGCCAGCCCGCTGCCGCCTGTCTCAGGAATGTTTATTGTCTGGCTGATGGGGGGGGGGACAAGCAGGGAGCTTTAATCAAACCCGGAGTTAAAAGCCGTGTTGCTGTTCGCGCTGTGGCTAAACTGGCCGGTGTCTGGACTCAGTTCGCCCACAAAGAGCGTTCGGGTCCGCTGTTGTCGGGGAGTTGTCGGCAGTTTAGCTAACACAAAGTTGTCTGGATTTCTCATGTGATGTTTGATTCTGTGAGGTAGAAGTTGCTTATTGACTTTGTGGTCGGATCGTTGCTTCGGGTAGACATTTCAGCTCCAGATATTGCTCTCGAGACATGAATGCGTGCGTGTGTGTGTATAATTCAGTGCGAAGCGATTGTTTCTAACTTACCGCAGTTACTCATTTCACATCTCTTCATTTCACCCTGCCGCGTTGTTGTGGATATTGCAGAAAGCTTTGAGTGCTCTTTGATATCCAACGAGCTATTAAATAATTATTACTGTTTACACATGAACCAGTTGTTACTGTTTAATACCCACCAGAGGGCTGATTTTCAGCAGGTTTCCTTGTTCAGTTCGGCTCTGAGCTTATTAACCACTGAGTTGAAGTTAGCTTCTGATTGGACTAAAGCAGGTGCTTCCAACTCGTCTTCATTTTGAGCCATATCAAGGTATTTAATGTTCTCAAAGGACCGGCTATTACAGAATGTATTGATAAAACCCATTGACAAACTTAAAATGTTAATAAATACCGGTAATAGTGCTTGTTAAAATGAAATAATACGGAACCTTTTTCACATTGGTGTAATTTGGTACTAAGCAGATAAAAACTGTTTTGACTTGGTTGATAAACAATGTTTAAGCATGTTACTGTTTTTTTGAAGGTTCTTATATGTGACCCTGCATCATTAGGTTAAATGCATAAGACTGTTTGAAATAGGCCTTTTATGTTTTTACAGGATAGAGTAATGTTTCACAGGTCATGTTTTTGTTTGCAGAATATACCAGGTTTTGATCTAAACCAGAATAAACAGTTGTTGTGTCCTAAAAAACAATGAAACAGGCCAAGATCTGCCTGTCAGATGTTTACATCAGCACTCTGGAGATATGTTGGTTTAATTTCACTGTAAGTATTGATCGTAGGATCTCAACCAGTGATCTCCTCCCAGTAGAACCTGTTGGTAATCCCAGTGAACACACACATTTCTGTAAGCGTGGATCTCTGTGGACAATGGAGAGCAGAGCCTGGTTTGCTCTAATTTAGCTGGAAGAGTATGGAGACTGTGAAGGGTCTGGCGTTATCTGGGTTATAGATGAGCAACATTTAATTTCCTTGGAGATAAAATAAGTGTCTGCATCTCAATCTGGTCACATTCCAGTGGGTGGTTTACACGATGCTGAGGAGTTTTCCCTTCTCCAGACCCAACGTGCCTCACATGAACATGTATACTAAGAGACAGTATAAATTTTCTCTAACTAATTTGGAGACTAACATGTTTCCTTTGTGCAGAGAGAAAAAGAGACAGGGCGGGCGAGGAAGCGTCAGCATGAATGGAGGAGGGACGTTTTCCATCAGCAAGCAGAACAATCTCAGTCGAAGCAGCTGCTGGCAGGCTCTTCAATGAACCAAATTGTTGGTTCAATTTAGGGAGGGAGGGAAGGAATTCCTCGTCTTTGTCCAGCATCAGGACTGTCACGGCAGGTTGGTGCGTGGCAGCATGGAGCTCGGCCATCTCCACCTGACTAGAGCCCAGTGTGCTGTCTCTGATGAGAACAGAGCCAGGAGATGCTGCCCTTATTTGAAGCATCAGATCTCTGCTGGCCCCGCCGTCATGTTCTGCTCAGCACCACACCCTGCAGCAGCACCAGCACTCACACACACACACACAGCATCGGTGGGCTACGTGGGATTCTCCTCATGCTAACACAGACTGCTTCTAGAGCTACCAGAGAGGAACTGCTCCTGTAGATGTCCAGAGAATGACTCACGTCTGGCTGACTTCCTCTGTTTGCACCATGTCATTACTTCATTCCTCTGCACAGTCAGCTCACTGCTGAGCTGCTGTCCTGGACCAGACGATTAATCGAAAGAATAATTAATCGAGTAATCGGATAAATTTTTTTTGATGAAATAAAATATCGGTAAATCTAGCATAACAGCAGTGTTACTATCAACATCAGTCTAATTTTTCATATTTGAGCATCCCTAACAATCACTTTTCTGTAGTTTAGAAAATTAACAATAATAGCTCACTTTCTTAGTTAACCTGAAGAAAATTTATACAGAAATCTGAAATTATATTCAATTTAATAATCATGAGGCAGGCCTACAAATACGCTTATAAAAAATGTCAATGCTCCAGCTTTTAGTTTATGTATTCATCTTCAGTCAATTTAATAAATGAACTCTCACCTTGCCCAGCCATTTATAGCTCTTTTGTCCATATTAAAAACCGGAACATTTTATGCTAAATAATAAAACATAATTTAATGAAGCGTTGAGGCAGATACATTTTCCTCGAGGAATTTTAATAATCAAGGTACTCGAATCATTCGAGGAATTGCAACAGCCCTAAATACAAGCACGCTCTCTAAAAGATCAATAAACTAATTTCTACAGAACATTTAACACTGGAACTTGGAAGATATTTTAAATATTCAAAATACATAAGCAGACTATAAATAAATAAAATAGATTATGAAGTCTCTGTAAACAAACTTACCCTATAAAATATACTGGCTAAACTGCCAGGTAGGACTTTAAATGGGAAAAAAGTGCAAACTTACTGTGTGCTGGGTGTCAAAAGTTTGCAGGATCCTTTGAAAATCCATCCATCCATCCATCCATCTTCTTCCGCTTATCCGAGGTCGGGTCGCGGGGGTAGCAGCTTCAGAAGGGGGGCCCAGACTTCCCTCTCCCCAGCCACTTCTTCTAGCTCCTCCGGGGGAATCCCGAGGCGTTCCCAGGCCAGCCGAGAGACATAGTCCCTCCAGCGTGTCCTGGGTCTTCCCCGGGGCCTCCTCCCGGTGGGACGTGCCCGGAACACCTCACCAGGGAGGCGTCCAGGAGGCATCCTGACCAGATGCCCGAGCCACCTCAACTGGCTCCTCTCGATGTGAAGGAGCAGCGGCTCTACTCTGAGTCCCTCCCGGATGACTGAGCTTCTCACCCTATCTCTAAGGGAGAGCCCAGCCACCCTACGGAGAAAACCCATTTCGGCCGCTTGTATCCGCGATCTCGTTCTTTCGGTCATGACCCAAAGCTCATGACCATAGATGAGGGTGGGAACGTAGATCGACCGGTAAATCGAGAGCTTCGCTTTTTGGCTCAGCTCTCTCTTCACCACGACGGACCGGTACAGCGCCCGCTTGACAGCAGACGCTGCGCCAATACGCCTGTCGATCTCCCGCTCCCTTCTTCCCCCATTCGTGAACAAGATCCCGAGATACTTAAACTCCTCCACTTGGGGCAGGACACCCCCCCTCACCCGGAGAAGGCACTCTACCCTTTTCCGGCTCAAGACCATGGCCTCGGATTTGGAGGCACTGATCCCCATCCCGTGCCTCCAAATCCGCAGGGTTTAAGGATTGGATGATTACAGTTTAGGTACAGATACATGTTTGTTGTGTTGCCGTGTTCAGTTGCTACAGTTTTACGACACAGGTTCATTCAGACTGTCACGTTCGGCTTTTAAACCAGCGTTTCTCTGACTCGCTCCTCCTGACCGGGCTTAATGCTGCACTCTGTACTGGACCATGAGCCTGGCAGGTAACTGATGCCAGAGTTCACTCATCCTTATGGACTCGGCACACGAGACCAGTGCCACTCCCTCTCCACTCATCTGCTATGGAACTTGTGTGGAGAGGTGACAGTTTCTTGTCCTTGAGCTTTTGCATGTAGATGCGCTTACCTGGGCACATCTGTTGAAGAATGTTAACTTTTGTTCACTTTTCTCGTGTTTACCCCGAGTGAATTTCTGCTACTGTTTGCCACTGGTCTTATGTTGAAATGGGTTTCAGTTTCCTTAGAGGTCTGAGTTTAGGATTTAAAAAACATGGAAAGAGTCCAGGATTATTCCATTTCTGTTCCTTATCTCATTCTTTTAGTCTTTTTGGGATTCTTTTTCCAACTGAGCTCAAAACAAAGTGCTTTGGACTGGTTGTTGCTATGGTTACAGACAGTTTTCAGATGTGATGTGTCTTCTGCATTAGAAGAAGAAAACTAAAAGTGATTTGATGTGGTGATCAGTAATGTGATGCAATAGCTCTTCTGGGTTCATGGGACATTTCATCTGTCTCAGTGGGGATTGTAGTCATGGTGCAGTTACAAGGTTGTAGGTTTGATTCCAGCTTGCTCATGTCACCTGTTGACTACCTGTTCATCTCTACATGTGACCTCATCTGACTGCATCATGTGAAAGTAGATGAATATTTTTCTCATGTTATCTGGGATGTTTTAGTTTCTTCTGCTGGGAGACAACATTGCATGTGTTATGTGATTCTACCAAATGCTTGTGTTGTGTAGCATTTTCCTTGTGTGTGTACGTGTGTGTCAGCACACTCAGTGTCTCAGAGTGGAGGAATGTCAGGCATGTGGGCGACCCCGGCTGCCTGTTGTCTAAGTGCAGGAACCACAACTAATTAGAAGGGTTTTCTAGATGCTAGTAGCTGCTGGATCCAAAGGGACAAATGCAATAATGAGGCCCAGGAGTAAATGAATGTTTGAGCTCCACAGAGATGGGCTGTCTTTGTAAAAGTTCAGGTAAGCCTGCTCCTACAGAAGCAGATATTGTTCTCATACTGGACACCTTTCATCAGATCAGATTATCCTTAGAATGGTTTTACCTTGACTTAATGCAGACTGAAGATAATTATTATTATGCTTTTTGTAGAAACCATATGCCCATTTGCTAGGTGTGGTTTACCTTGTTGCTGGGGTAACACCTAGCAACAACAGAGTTGCTAGGTGTGTTTCAGATCTCCTCCTCAGCTGATCATTTAGTGTTAATCTGGACATAACTGGGTTTTAACCTATCAGTTAATGTTCAATAGAATACATGGATCGTATGTGTTTCTGGTTGTCCAAACCTTCGTGGAAGGAAATGACAGCATGGCCGCCAGTGTTCCCTTTGACAAACACCAACTTAAGTCAGCTTCAATGTTGACAGTAAAGTGTGAAGCAGCTACTTCAGGGCCTTTAGTCAACCTGAACAAGAGGCTGACTGTGGAGGTCCTGCTGGGTGTAACAGAGACAACTTGGCTGAGGACAGAGGAGGACACAGTGGGACAGTGGGATGGCGCTGCAGGACCCAGACAGCCTGGGTGAACTACGACTCATCTGCCTCAAACATTCTCACTTTTGCTGCTCACATCCCACATTCCCTTCTCAATTCTGCCAACTTCTCTCTCTATGTGTAATTATGTGTGTGTGTGGGGGGGTGTTCTTTAATTTCATTTGTCACTGACATGGATATTTGCACAGCATTTTAGAAATAATCTTTGAACATCCCAACAACCAGTCCTGTATCAGTTGGTGTGATGAAGCCAGCAAGATGCTGCTGACGATTGGCTCTGATTGGTCAGTTTTTAATGGAAGTTCTTCTATAGCGTTCCATTTGAGGACTGACCTGGTAACAGAAACCAGATCTGGCTAACCTGGGGCTCTAGGACAACATGAGGTGGATGTTTTAAAGAGGCTGCCTGGAATTTGTTTGACCTTATTTGTTGAATCTTTTTTCCCTTATAAAGTACTAAGTTATGCAAGTCTGTGTTGTGTGTGGGCTGGAGCAGCTGTCTATCCTTTAGGTCAGACTTCTGTATATTTATAAGAGGAGACAGATGCTCTACCTTGTCCTCCCCGGGCTGGTCCGTCCATCTGTCCTTCTCTTTGTCCATTGGTCTCAGCTGTTTCTCTTGACAGGCTGGATTTGTGGTATTAAATAGTTTTCATAATGATTGGTTGGAACAATTGAAGCTCTCTGCAGGTACAGGAATTCCATATCCTCGTTTATTAGTGAGCTATTAAAGTTAGAGAGTAAAGGCTCACCGTAGAACGTCTGGGCTTTTTAAAACCAGACCCACTGTTGTCCTGTCTGGCTCCTCATCTGCACTCTACTCTGAATAAAGCAGTGTGTGGGCGGGGGGGGTGTGGGGGGGGGGGGGGGGTGCGTGTGAGTATGTGTGTTATAAGGAACGTCTGGTATGTGTTGCTCATCTTTCACTCCAGTTTGGACATAGGAGAAAACAATTGAGCAGAGCAGATAGCAACCTTACCGCTTCACTAGTTGTTTCGGTGGGAGTGAGGGGTGGATGGGGTCATGCGTGTCTGTGGCTGAGGGCCCCCATTCTCAGCATAAATCGATCACATCTAGTACGGACAAAGGTCTGACCAGAATGGGCAGATGGGGGTTGGATGGGGGTCATGGCCTATGGAAATTTTTTGAGGTTATAAAAGGCAGGCTGGTGCAGAGAAATGTATTCTTTCTTTTGCACACACAGTGTGATGGCTGCAGTTACAGCCACACAAATGTGGTAATATTCACTCTCACCACATGCAATAAGTTCATTTCACTTATATTTGGATTTCTTTAAGTTTAGGATTTAATTTACAGAATAACTGGTTTTGTTTAGAAAGCAACACATCACAGTGTATTCTAGAATAAGTGCGCACATTTTAGTTTATATTGTTGTGTTTTGCTTGATTTAATCTTTGTTTTGTTTCTGAGTTTAAGTGCTGGCTGCCCAATCCTTAGGAGAGCAGAGAGGTGGAGAAGGGGTGGAGCAAGCCAGCTGAGACTGCAAATTGGTTCACACCATTACTCATCATCCAGAGGGGGGGAATGGGATTCGCTATGTTAGTTTCAGTTAGGTTTCTGTGTATTTTCCCCTTTGTGTTTTGTATGTGGCCTGATCAGCCAGTATTTAAGTCCCCTTTTGTCTCTGTTTGGGAGGTCTGTTTTTTGAGTTAGTCTGAGTTGATGTCTGTTACTTTGACCTCTTTTATGGGCCCAAATTTTGTCATTTTTTCTATTATTTACCCAAGTTTTGTTTTGGGTTAAATAAAACAATTATTTTTGACTTTGAACCGGTGCCTGGCTGTTCCTTAACTGCTCGGTCCATCACACACAGATACTCTCATTTGAACACAATGATCACGAGTGTGTGTGTGCGCGTGTGGATGGGGGGGGGGGGGGGGGGGCACTATGTGCATGTCAAACTTTTAAATATGTTTCTCATTTATTTGTCTACATTTAGGCATCAGAATTAATAAAATTATCACGTTGGATTCATGACAAGATGATGGATTCAAATTAAGAACTGCAGTTTCATATATTTAATATGAATGCAACACTGGACGTTTAACAGCAATTAGAGCCTCTGGAACTAACGGTATGCAAGTAAATTGCCTCTTTGAGGCCTTTTTTTTTTATCAAACTCATGTAATGATTTGAATTGATGAATTCAAATCTTTTCAAGATGCTTGTGAGACATGCAAATTAATTAATTTGATCATCTGTTGAAGCAGCTACAAAGTAAATTATTTTAATTAGGACTGTTGTAAACAATTATTTTAGTAATCAAGTAATCGAATAAAAAAATGTATAAAGTTAGGTATTGGTACATACTGTCACATTGGCAGTATTAATATCGGATATCAACATAGGCCCAATTTTTTACATTTGTGCATCCCTAATAATTACTTCTCTGTAGTTTAGAAAATTAACTTGTAACAATTATAGCTCAATTTTTAAGTTAACCTGGACGCAAATTATTCAAAAATCATAAATTATATTAAATTTAATAATAAAGCACACACAAAGTGTCACAAAGAGACTTCTAATAATTCTGCTTTTGATTTATGTCTTACTCTTCTGTCAGTTTAATAGATGAACTTTCACTTTGCCCAGACATTTATAGTTTTGTGTCCATATGAGCGACATATCTTTGGTAACTTCGTCATACACAGAAACACATCTGCCAGCTATGTACCGCCACTCATATGTTGCGACCGGGATGGTAGGAAATTTATTTTTCTAAGTTTTTCACAGAACGCCTATTGGTCCTGTGAGAAATCAATGAAAATCCCTTTATTCACTTATTCATCAACAACTCATAGGCGGAAGTGAGAATGTGGCACAATGCAAATGATCATCCGTCTGGAATATGGTGGCTAAAACGTAAAATATAATTTAAGCTTTGAGGCAGATAATTTGCCTTGAGGAATTTTAATAATCACAGTATTGTAATCATTTGAGGAATTACTACAGCCTTACAAATTGTACCACCCAATGTTCTTTTATAAGCAAGATACTACAGTTCAGTCTGTTGTTGAAAGCATCATCTGTATCTGTATTTTGACAAACTAAGTTGCATGAGGGACAGTTGTCTGAGCAAGTAGCATTGGGTCACACATAGGCTGTCATGACAAAGCTCAGCGTTCAGACAGACAGGAAGTGACTGATTCAGAAAGCCCAGACCATACACACACACACGCACACGCCCACACACAGACTGCACAGCTCACAAACATCCATCGTAGCTGTTTGAAAGATTGCTCTGATGTGATGTGGTTAAGCCATGGCTCTGTATTGCTCTGATTATACAACATCTCCAGACTCAGTGGAATGTAACCAACAGCTAGTTCTACATTCCACATGATATAGAATGTGTTCTGCAGTGAACTCTCAAATAACACAAGTGAAGTATTAGAATAGCATGGAGTTTAGCATGTTTGTCACTCATTTCAGAAAGTGGCTCATATTTTGTATGAATGTATCCTACATAGAGTGAAATATGTCAGTCATTTAAGTCTTGTTATTTTGGGGAATGTAGACGCTGAAAACCCAAAGTTTTTCTCTCCAGATGGCTATTGCTGTTTCCTCTTCATATGACCAGTGGTCAGTGGTTAGGCATCACATGATGTGAAGAACACAGTCACAGAATATAAACACTGTGGCATGATTTCAGCTTTCACATCCTCATTAACTTGAGGCAGAGCATTTCTGAGTCCATTCATCTCTGCTTTTAGATAAAGGAACAACAGTGTGTTCTGAACACACACACACACAGCAGCTTCAAGGAATTGATGTTACACTCTGCTCCTCATAGCTGAACTAATAACAATCCCATTAGAGGACTGGTGCACTTGGGACTCATTCAGCAGAGAGTATTGGAAGATGTCTGGACCAGCTTCTTCTGACTCTTCACTGAGATGTTAGAAAATGTTCTAGAGACAAGATGAGAGTTTCATCAGAGGCTTTTTGCTCTGAAAATGTTAGATTAGCAGTTTGAACACTTACGCCAGACTGCTGTTCTTAGATTTTAGTTCAGCATTCAACACTGTCATCCCATCACAACTCATTACCAAACTCACAGACCTCGGCATCAGTTCACTCATGTGTAACTGGTTGCTCGACTTCCTGACCAGTCGACCTCAACATGTCCGGCTGGACAACCACTTCTCATCCACCATCATCATAAACACCGGAGTGCCACAAGGCTGTGTGATGAGTCCCTTCCTCTACTCCCTCTTCACCTACGACTGCAGACCTGTCCATGGCTCTAACGCCATCATCAAGTTTGTAGACGACACCACAGTGATCGGCCTCATCAGAGATAATGACGAGGCCGCTTACAGGGAGGAGGTAGACCGTCTGGCTGAGTGGTGTGACAAAAACAACCTGCAGCTGAACACCGAGAAGACCAAGGAGCTTATCGTGGACTTCAGGAGGAACGCTGGAGGAACCTACATCCACCCATCCACATTAAAGGGACAGTGGTGGAGCGTGTGGACACCTTAAAGTTCCTGGGAGTCCACATCTCCGAGGACCTGACCTGGACGACCAGCTGCTCCAAACTCATTAAGAAGGCGCATCAGCGCCTCTTCTTCATGAGGACCCTGAGGAAGAACCACCTGTCCTCAGAGATCCTCACGAACTTCTACTGCTGCACCATTGAGAGCATCCTCACCAACTGTATTACAGCTTGGTACGGGAACTGCTCTGTCTCCGACCGGCAGGCGCTGCAGAGGGTGGTGAAAACTGCCCAGTATATCGCCGGGGCACCGCTCCCTGCCATCAAGGACATCTACAGGAAGCAGTGTTTGAAAATGGCTGGGAAAATCACAAAGACTCCACTCACCCAGCACACACACTCTTTTCCCTCCTGCCCTCTGGGAGGCGCTACAGAAGCCTACAGACCAGAACCACCAGGCACCAGAACAGCTTCTTCCCCCCAGCTGTCACGCTTTTGAACGCCTCCTGACATAAAACATAAACTATAAGGACTGTACTCCCCTATCCTCTCATACCACAATAACACATGGACTATCCTCACACACACACACACACACACACACACACACACACACATCACGGACTGTTTTCTTCACACACACATACAACCTGTAAATTTTATCTGCCATTATTTATCTTGTATTATATTATATACATATATAATCCATTCCCTAACATTCTTGTATATTCTGTATAATCTGTGCATATAGCTCCCATATTTTTATTTATACACAATATCTATATCTCTTTGCTGTAACCCCTTATAGTCCATACATACATAGTCTTGTACATCTGTAAATAAATATTTATATCTCGTAGAGCACTTCTGGATAGATGCAAACTACATCTCGTTGCTTGTACTTGTGACAGTGCAATGACAATAAAGTTGAATTCTATTCTATTCTAGACCAGGACGCTGCTTCTGCAAGCCTTTGCTACTGCCCTGTAATATCTGGCGATTCACCCTAACCTTAAGAGCCAGAGGTGGAAACCCCTGGTGGAGACCTCAACCTACACCTTAGTCCTAAACCTAATCCCTAACCCATAAACCATCTCTTCTTATAGGGTCTCCAGGTTTGGTCCCCACAATGTGGTATATTTTTTAGGAAAATGGCCTTTACACTATATCATAAACAAGGCCTCATGCACACAGAGACACACATTTACATTGAGTCATAACCAGAAGACTTTAGCGGATGAAGCAGCAGCTAAGCAGTTGATGTGTTAAGTGTGCAAACAGCTGAATGAAATCAATCTAATCTCCGTCCTTTTGCTCATTTCTGCCACACCTTCTATTTCATTTGCTCTCAGCTTCATCTGATTGGGCTGCCTCCACATAATGTGGTGTGAAGTGTCCTCCAGGGGACATGTGCAGCTTTGTGTTTATTACCAGGAGTCATGAAGCATCTCCATTCCCCCACTGCAGCTAATGTGTTTGTGGCCAACCTGAAGCAGGCAGTATGCAGCAACCATTTAGCTGATTATGATGAGTGGGCTGGAGCGAGTGAAGGGGAAGCAAGATAAATGTATGTGGCAGTACTGGGGAGTGCAAGGAGCCTAGAAGATGACTGAAATGAAAAGTTGGGATGCAGTCTGTTCTAATCTAATCTAATCCATGGACTCTCAGCAGAGGCCAGGAAGCAGAGAGAAATGGTCAAACACAGTGAGTTGACATGGATCAAATCAATATCCATTTCATTCCTTCACCATAACACATAAAGCAGCCTAGGCCAGGGAAACAGGGGGATTTACAGTTTAGATCCTGCTGAAGAGTTTGTGGCCATTACTGTGAGCAGAAAGCTCTGCTTAAGTGTTTTTACATCTCATCTGAATCCTTTATACATGAATTACCAGCAATATGTCTGCACTAAGAAGAGAAAAGAAATCAGGACTTCTATATTGGATTTATTTTATTAGCAGAAGGCTGTATAGTAGCCATTTGAGCAGCACAGCTGGCTGAGCTAGCAGGGACAAACCTCTCTGTCCTCACAGCGCTGCTCTGACATAACTGTCACATGATCAACCTCCTCCAATCCAAACAAACGGCAACAAGTTGGAAATAAATATCAGTTTTTAATGTCGGCCCACTTTTATTTATCGGACCAATACCGATATGTCAACACTGATGTATGTGCCAATATTTTGTGTATCTCTACCAACAACAGCACTAGGTGAGTCTGAGCTAGTGGTGGGCATTTATCATATCGTTTTATTTTTTATACTGAAAAATTTCTTGTCATGATAAGAATTTTGATTTATCGTTGTCACAATAAATTTCAGTTAATGTTTAAAACACTGACCAAAATGCTAATTTTATTATTTTCTCCCAAAATTTCTATATATATATATATATATATATTTTTTACAAGATCATCAATAAAAATAAGTTTATTTGCAAATATGATGAAATAAAGTCTCTATGTTCAAATTAGTGATATAAATCACACTTCTTTAAATGTGCAGTGTCCTAAAGGAACCCATTTTAAATGGGAATGTTTTTCCAAGACCATCATTTATCTTTGTGAATGCTGTGCCTGCAGTTCGCTAAAATGGAAGTGGTAGTTTTAAAAAAAAAAAAAAAAACCCATAATTGTCATGTTCCGTGTTTTTCTGTGTGTTTATTTTGAGTTTCCTGTGTCTCAGTGTTGCCCTGTCTTCCTCTTGATTGTTCCCAGGTGTGTCTCGTTCTGTGATTACCCCCTGTGTATTTAACTCCACCTGTGTTCCTTGTTCCTCGTCGGGTCCTTGTCTTGCAATCATCTAATGTGCGTTCGTGTTGTTTCCGTTGTCCATTCCTTTTTACGGTTGCTACCGGCGTCGAGCCCTGTTTTCCGCTCGGCCGTGCTGCCCGTTATTTTGGACTGTGTTTTGCTGGACATTCCCCATTAAAATCATTCATTTATCACAGCCTGGGTCTACAGCGTCTGCCTCACCACCTCAACACACCGCTTCATGACAATAATTGTAGTCGTTATCAGAGTAGTCCTACAAAATATAGTGATAAAATTGAAAGTCCGTTAGTCTGAGCTACCTGGCAGAAAGGTGGGCTAATATACTGGAACCACTGCATACATCCTGTCGACAGAAACCAGCAGTTCTGTAGCAAATGTCAGAAATGGCACCGGCAGACCATGTCTGACATGATGCTTTAATGCACTACCGAAAAGCTATCAGTTTTTCATCAAAACAGACTTGGTTTAACTGACTAAGGAGTGGGCGGTGAGTGTAGCAGATGGAAACTCACACACTCTAGTATGTGAACTCTACTACACTGTGTTTCATACTGGAAGCATGTCTGGGCCGGTCCAGGCCCCTGTCTGGAGACGCAGACCAGAATGCATTTTATCCCCATCTCCAACCCAGCTGATGCATCACTGGATGGTCTGAAGAGTTTCTGACTTCAGGATTGTATGGTTTTCTGAGACTCACTGAAATATTCTGACACTGTCTGGAAGTCGATCAGTGATTGATCAGATGTAAGGTAGGCATGAGAAGATTCAGAAGAGGCATGAATCAGAGCTTTCCAGGTGGCAGGGATTCGTCCTGGAGCCAGTGGGTTGCTCTGTCGTGTCTTTGAGCATCAAGAACACTTTTAGGGTTCACCCGCATTGCCTGCTGGTGGGGGTCAGAGAAAACTGCTATGCTCCTCAAACTGTGGTATGAGGACCGCTGCTGGGTTGTGTGCTACGTTCAGTGGTTCTCAAAAAAATGTCACTGTTGACTATTTACCAGGCAAATATGAGCAACTGGATGATTAGAAGCCAAGCTGTGCTGTAAAGCAAACTAGGAATATGAATTGTTCCAGGGCATTGATCATGGGGAGGGACTTCATATTCTAACAGAAGAGCACATGAACTGTGTTATAACTGAAGCCATCAGCCATGTTGGATTTGAGGGTCTGAGCTGGTGAGAAATGACCAGTTTTCCAAATTGAAATTTCTATTTTCCTTTTTCAGACATGTAACTAGAAAAATGTGACTAAAGAGAAGAAATTGGTAGCAAAATCAAATTAAACCTTCAGCTCAACCTTTAATGCAAATAAGATGACATTTAGTTTGTTCCTGTTTGACACTGAACTAGTAGTAGGCTTGATTCACACTGCAGCTTTAAGTGACCCAAATCTCATTTTTACCATAATACGACCTGTATCTGATCTTTTTACAACAGTCTAAACAATACAGCTCGGATTTTTAGAAATGCAACCCAGACCACTTTGATATGTGGTTTTAAGTCTGATATGTATCTGACCTTTTCAAAGTTGACCAATGTCTGTACAGCCATTCATCCAACCTGAACATTGTTAACACTTGACAAACATCACTGAAGGTGTGAAGAAAAACAACAACCATGATGGACGATAATGAGGATGAAGTTGTTAATGTGCTGGCTCTGGTTGGATAACAACTATAAGAAGTTGGAGCTTGTGATAAGCTCCAACTGGTCGATCTTATCTTGTGATAAGCTCCACCATTAGCATCAATGTTTATTTCCACAAACACTAGCATGTTCCTACATTTTTGGTTAGCAAAGAATGTTTGAGATTTTTAAAAAAAACGACACAATATAAAATGCCCTGTTATAAAGTAGTTCTGTTTGGAGCTTGGCGTGTGTGTGTGTGTGTGTGTGCGTGTTAATGTGGAGGATAAGTCAGTAAAGTCACTAGCCTGAATGTAAAGTGTGACAAGGTCCGACTTGTTAAGCTGGGAAATGAAGGGAACTGGTTAGAAGTATTTTCCAGATCTTGAAGAAAAATGAACAGAGTATTAAATTTTTTTTACAGTCTCCTCCTTCCCTCCAACTGTATTTAATCACTATTAGATAAATAAATCAGAGTTATGGTTTTATTCATATTCTAGCTGCCCTGCTCCTTCAGCTGTTCCCAGTCATGACTGGATGGATATGTTCCCTCTCCTCAGGTTTCCTTTAGTTTGTGTGGCTGAAAAAGAGAAGAGCTTTGTAGAATATGTTTCCTGTGCCATGCTGCACAGACTTTAGGTGTAACCTTGCTCTTGGATCCCTCTGCAGCCCTCCAGTGTTACTGTGACCGCTGCAGCGCCAACTCCAGCTGCACCACAGATGGCGTCTGCTTTGTGGCCATTAAGAAGTCGGGGAGCCAGCAGATCTCAGAACAGCGTCAGTGCATACATGACAGCGAACTGATCCCTCGAGACAGACCCTTTGTATGCGCCCCAAACTCCAGAACGGACACCGGCATCTTCCCCATGTGCTGCTCGTCTGACTACTGCAACAAGGAGCCGAATTTCACAGTCTTTCGTAGGTATCCACACCAACACCTCACACAACAGCTGCTTACGTACAGCTTCTAGACTTTTCAACAAAAATAATCCAGCCGATGTGACCAAACTCATCTGGGAATAAACAGATGTGTTTGAATAAAGCGCTGAGTTAAAATAACTGAATGTCTGGTTGCCTTGGATTTAGGCCTGTTGTAGTGAAACCAGCTTTGGGGAGATAAAGAGCTCAGACTGTGACCTCTTTAAAGATGGAACATTTTTCACCTGAGACTCTTCAAACAGAGCTGGGCCAAGGACACACAATCACAGAAATTAAATTATAAAGGCAGACTTTTAACAGAATTCAAGTGGGTGAGTCCCAAAGAGTCCTGCAAAGAAATCCTGACATTGATTCACTGATCTGTATGTCACCTTTAATCTTAATGAACCCATCAACCCACCATGGAAGCCTGAAGGCCTAGCTTGCATTTCACCAAAGTGTGATCAGATCCATAATTTATTTTGGAAGTCCATGCCTGAAGTTCTCTGTTTGTCTGAGATCTGGTTAATAATAATATCCCACCTGTGAATGTGCCAGACCATGATATCTTTAGAACAGAGGGGTGTGTGTGTGTTTGTGTGGGGGAATAGAAAGTGTCGTTTAATAGAACAGCTATGTTCACTTACCATCGAGTAAGTGAACATAGCGTATCGGTCTATTATCGGTCTTAAGATTTCTCTCTCACCACAGATGTCAACAACACTTACTATGCTTAAAGAATGTGACACAAAGAAGAAAATCTCCTGTTAACAAGAGATTTCATCTTTACCTGGCTCACCAAAACTAATGCTAAGCACTTTAGTAATAGTTCATATGTTTTAGAAACAATACTCAATTACTCAACATATGTGTTGTAGTAATCGAGATCACTCAACTGAAACGGTGATGTGGAAAACCTGAAATCAAATTTGGATACAGTTGGTGTTGGTGCTATCTTTATTGATTTCCAGAAAGCTTTCAACATCATGTATTGCTTAATAAATTGTCTTATTTGATCTATTCTTTTAGGTGGATTAAACTGCATTAATTTCATGTTTAACAAAGTGTATGAGGGTACAGAACAGCTATGGGGTGCCACAGGGGTCCGTGTTGGGACCTTTGCTTTTCAGCTTGTTGTTCATTAATGACTTACAGAATGATGGTCAGATGTACATATATGCAGATGATGCAGTCTTGTTGCTATTGCTAAAAAAGCAGCACACAAACAGCTGCAATGTGCGATGTTAATAACTGGATTCAGAGATCTCACTTGGATCTGAATATGTTCAGCTGTGTGGAAGTACTTCCAAAAAAAATCCAACTGCTGACAGGGATTCTAGTGACGTCAAAAAACTAGAGCAGAGTTTTGTTCTTCTGTGACGTCACAGGAAGTCCTGCTGTGACTCCTCCCTTCTGGGAGCTGTGCATAAACAGCTTAAATGCTGTGAGTTTTTACCTGTCTGTTGCTCTTCAGTTTTTCTTGTTCCGCCATGTCTGGGCCCAAGACATGACATATTCCTCTGCTTTCTTCTTTGTGTGTTGTAGCAGAAGAAGAAAAGCCCCAGTCTTTGGGCCCCGTGGCCCTCGCTGCGGTGATTGCATGCCCAGTGTGTGTGCTGTGTCTGCTGCTCATTTTGGCATTCTACATCTGCCACAACCAAAGAGGTCTGGGTGCTGGCGGAGCAGGGGCCCTCCACCACCGTGTGCCCAATGAGGAGGACCCATCCATGGATCACCCCTTCATCACTGTTGGAACAACACTCAAAGACCTCATCTATGACATGACCACATCCGGCTCTGGATCAGGTACTGCTCATTTATCTGCACTTGCATTTCAGTTTTTAACTATTCGCAAAAATACTCATGTGTTTCCCCAAACGACTATGGGGAATCCTTGTATCATTGTGTTTATTAGTTTGACCTCTTATTGGTCAAACTAATAAGATTGCACTTCCGGGGGGGCGCTGTGGAGCCGCGAATCAAGATGGCAGCTTAAAGTGGATGCCTCGTGTGACCTGCACCAAATCTTCGATAAAACCCAGGATTAGAAACATAATTTGGATCTGAAGATGTCAAAATCGACTACTCTTAAGGATTGTGATATTTTCACACGAAAACGCGGTCCCCAAAAACCAACTAAAACTGATATTTCGGGAACAGATCAAGACAAAGAAGGTGCCACTAGCATTGATAGTATTAATAAAGAGGATAATTTAATGCTAACTTTGGACAAAACGTTTGGCTCTTTCCTCTTTAATTTTCCCGGGATCCTCGACGAGTGGCGGCGTGCGGCTAAAACGAAACAACAACAAAGCGTGTTGACGTCACAGATGACAGAGTTTAATCTCATACAAAGCAATCGACAACAAAGCTGCAGAGGAACAGAGATATGCATTTTTCTCATAAAAATAAAAACAGACAAGGGGAAGACAGACAAAACACGAAAAAAAGACAAAAATGCAAAAAATAGTGGCCACTCTCTGCATTTTCTCTCCTTACACGTCATCTTATACCAAATAGTTGTTTCCCTATTTAATTTATGCAGCCAAGGCGTTCCTCGTGCTGACCAACTGGAAACCCCCTCAGGCACCCAGAGAAACTTGGAACTCCCCTCATTTATGGCAAAGATGTCTGTTTTTTGTCTCAGTAAAAGGGCGGACCACTTAGTGCTCATCCCTGTCTGGTACGGATCCCTGGCGCCAAAATCCTGAGATGAGATTTCGCAGATACCTCTGAAGTCTCTTCCCCCAAACTTCCTTACCTCTGCCCCATCGGAATGTTACTTTTATTGCTCTGTCTTCAGCAGGGGGGGGGGGGCCCTGCTGGTCTGAATGCCTGCTATTCGGCTGAATTCCCAAATGCTCAACAGAAAACTGTATTAAGCACTAAAAATAATCATTTTTCCTTAACAATAGCATGTGTGACCTTAGCACGGTACTAGCTGAGCTTCGGTCGTTACATTCTGAGTTCGGTGGATTTGGAAATAAACTGGACAGCATAGATAACCGTATGGGTGAAATGACAAGTCCATTGCTTCTCTGGAAAAAAACATAGCAGAGGTGAAGCAAAATGTTGCGGCTAATGCTACTAGACTGGAGGAAGCTGAAAACAGAATCGTGTCGGTGGAGGAACTTTTAGAAGCTAGTACGGCTAGTCTGACCAAATCCCTGAAGCGAATATCCTACTTGGAGGCGAAGACCGACGACCTGGAGAATCGAGGCCAAAGGAAGAATCTGCGCCTTTTTGGGCTCCGGGAGAGCGCTGAAGGTCAGCGGCCTTTACTGGACTTTATACGGGAGATGCTGCCGCGCTGGCTGGAGACCGATAGATCCTTCATCATTGAGAGGGCCCACCGCACTCTGGCACCTCCGAAGCCGAACCAGCACAGAGCCGTCCTCATTCGGTTCCTGAACTTCCAAGATCGGGAATTTGTTTTCCGCTCTACAAAACAACGCAATATTCAATACGAGGGGAATAAACTTTTCTTCACTCAAGATCTTTCAGCAGAAACCATCCGACAGCGAGCTGAGTTCGATAACATCAGGAAGGCTTTTTCTGAAAAGGGAATGTTCCACGGGTTTCAATACAATTCATGCAAAATGAGGATCCTCCACAAGGGGAAGATACAGCTGTTTTCATCTCCTAAGGAAGCTGGGGATTTCCTCCGCACATACGCTGGGGAGAACTGACTGTACTGGTGAGTGGTTCAGTTCCTGAACCACAAAATCAGCTGCTTATATCTGACATCTGTTTTTCTCTGTCTCAGCTGACACAATATCCAGTTAATTTTTCGTGTATGTATAAGTCATAGGTAGCTACGGAGTGACTTCGTTTTGGCTTTTTTTTTCTTCTCTTATAGTTCTATATGTTCTATAGTTCTATATGTTCCTATAACACTTTTAGCAAATACTTTTGTACTTGCTGGTTATGTATGTCACGTTAATACGAAATATCTTCGGTTAAACGCCTCTCAGAAGAGGGAATTTATGGTTATTTATGGGTTCGCTGTAGTAATGTTTCTACTATGGTGTATGGTTCACGGGCACCACTGTTGCTTTTGAAGTGGGTCTCATAGTTCAGCTACTCCTCTTATTAGTGGATTAGCAAAAGCCCCAATTTATTAATCTGAGTAAGGGAGGGGGGGGATTAAGGGTTATGTGTCACTTTCTGGGGTTTTTTCTTTTATTTAGTTATTTTATTTTACTCAAATCTGTGTGTATTTTCCGTTAACTCAGCGTCATGTTTTGTTATTAACATTCCAAAAAAAATAATAAAGGATGGAACAAGTTAATACTCAAATTTCTTACATAAAAATTACAAGTTGGAATGTGAGAGGTCTTCGGAATCAAACTAAACTGAAACAGGTTATAAACAGGATTAAGCAACTTAAATCGAAGATAATTTTTCTTCAAGAAACACATTTAACAAATTGTGAGATAAAGTCTGTTAAAAATAGATGGCCGGGCCAGGTGATATATGCATCATATGATAATTATGCAAGAGGTGTAATTATTTTGATCCATAAAAGCATACCATTCCAAATTGTAAGAACAATAAAAGATTCAGCTGGTAGGTATGTAATTGTCCAGGGTAATATTTTCTCATTTACTTTAAATTTAGTGAGTTTATATGGTCCAAATGAAAATAAGCCAAAATTTTTTGAAGACCTGTTTCTTACTATATCTACTCTTAAAGGACTTTATGTAATTGGAGGAGATTTTAACTGCACTTTAAACCCAAATATTGATCGATCAATTGGCCCAGATGCTTATAAAAAACAAACTAGGAAATTAATAAGTCAATATATATTGGATATCAACTTGGTGGAAGTGTGGAGAGAACAAAATCCTGATAAAATAGAATTCTCTTGTCACTCGGGTATACACAAGTTCCGCTCACGTATAGACTATTTCCTTGTTTCAAGAGAACTTTTATCAATGATCAAACAATGTCAGTATGACAGCATAGTGATCAGTGATCATGCACCTATCTCACTGAATATTCACATAGAAAACTTGGTGCATAATACACCTCGTTGGCGGTTTCAAGCAAAATGGCTACAAGATCAAAATTTTGTCAGATTGATAGGGGAGAAGATAGATACTTATTTTGAATTAAATACGGGTCAGACTTCCGCCTCAGTGAGATGGGAAGGATTCAAAGCATATATTCGAGGTGACATTCTTAGCTATACAAGTACAAAAAACAAACAACAAAAGAAGCGAATGGAAATTCTAGGTAAACAAATAAAATTTTTGGAATTAGACTTAAATACCAATGATGACCAAACAAAGCAGAGTGAATTGTTATGTTTGAGAACTGAATATAATAAATTATCTTATGAAGCAGCAGCAAAAAGTTTAATGTGGTTAAAACAATCTTATTATGACCAAGGCGAGAAAGCTGGGAAATTATTGGCGTGGAGAATTAAGAAAATACAAAGTGAAAGAGCAATTAATAGTATAAAGACCCCCTCTGGTAGGGTAACAGTAGATCCAGCTGAAATTAACAATAGCTTTAGGCAATTTTATGTAAGGAAGAACAAGATATGTTCTTAGATCAACTTCAGTTCCAGACACTTACAGAAGAGACAAAAAAGGAATTGGATACAAATTTAACGATTGAAGAAATTTCACAGGCCATACAAAGTATCAACAGCGGTAAAGCTCCTGGGCCAGACGGTTTCCCTATTGAATTCTACAAAACTTTTAAAGAAAAACTTATAACCCCGCTCTTTAATATGTATGAAGAAGCATTTAGAAGTGAAGTTCTCCCACCTACTCTGAGACATGCAATGATCACACTGATGTTAAAGCCTGGTAAACCCCCTGAGGAGTGCTCCTCATTTAGACCAATCAGTCTGTGGACACTAAAATACTTTGCAAAGTTTTAGCAAACAGACTGGACCCCTTTATTTCGTATTTAGTTCATAACGATCAAAATGGCTTTATACCAAAACGTCAAGGGTTTCACAATATAAGAAGAGTCCTAAATATAATTCATGAGAAATTTGACGCTAAAGATACTGCTTTATTATCACTTGATGCCCGTCAGGCCTTTGATAGAATTGAATGGTCATATCTATTTAACGTTCTTCCGAGGTATGGATTTGGTTGCAATTTCCTCAAATGGGTTAAACTTTTGTATACAATTCCTGAAACCAGTGTTTGGACAAATAATTTAGCCTCCAAACCTTTCATATTAGAACGTTCCACTCGCCAGGGTTGTCCGTTATCTCCGATGTTATTTGTCTTAGCTATAGAACCCTTGGCAATGATGATAAGAATGCGAACTGATCTATTTGGCATTCAGTTCGGAAACCAAGAGCATAGATTGGCATTGTATGCTGATGATCTGATAGTTTTTTTGACAAGCTTGTCCATTAGCATCCCAAATTTAATGCAACAAATAGAGTTGTTTGGTCAGTTTTCTGGCTACAAAATAAATGATTCAAAGTCCTCTATTCTATTTTTGAACAGGGACGAAAGACTGAACCCGGTTATACAAACCCCCTTTATCAATGCAAGAGAGGGATTTGTGTACCTTGGTGTTAAGATCACCTCAGACATTAAAACAATTGTATCAGCAAACTATGATCCTCTGGTCAGTGAAGTAAACGAGTCACTGAATAATTGGATGATAATGCCCATATCAATGATTGGCCGAATAAATGTGATTAAAATGAATATATTGCCAAAATTTTTGTATCTTTTTCAGACAATTCTCGGCCTCTTCCAAAACAATTTTTTGATGGTTTAAATGGTATTTTCAGTAGATTTATTTGGAATAATAAAAAACCTAGATTAAGACTTCGCCTGTTGTACCTGCCATATGAGAGAGGGGGGTTGCAACTTCCTAATCTTAAATTGCATTATTGGTCCGCCCAGCTGCGTTCAGCTATGTTTTATTTCTCAACCGAATCACCCCCAGCATGGATAAAAATTGAACAATTAATAACAAACTTTAGATTAAATCTGTATTTCTATTCCGCAAAACCAAAGCAACTGATAAAAATGACAAAAAATCCCTTTCTGAAAAACACAATTGATGTTTGGTATAGGACCCATCAATATATTGGAGATACCCCTTCCATTTCCTCTTTCTCACCCATCTCGGGGAACAGATATTTTAAGTCAGGGACAGCTGATGGAGGTTTCAAAATCTGGGCAAATAAAGGTGTACAGAAACTGGCAGATCTTTATAAGGATGACAGGCTTCTTACATTTGAGCAGTTATGCCAAATATATAGCATTCCAAAGAAACACTTTTATAAGTATTTACAAATTAAACATTTTATTATGTTGAAACATAAAATGATTGAATCCAAACCACCACTATCATACCTAGAGAATATTGTGCTAGGAAATTTAGAGAGGAGAGGTCATATTTCTTTATTTTATATAGCTTTACTAAGGCACGATGAGGAATCCACTGCAGACAAATTGGATGCATGGAGAGCTGACATCCGAGAGGAGATACAAGTAGCGGACTGGAATACTGCATGCATAAAGGCCCAAAAGCAATCAATCAATACAAGCATGAAACTCCTTCAGTACAAGTGGTTGATGAGAACTTGCATAACTCCAGTCAAATTGAACCGCTGGGCACCTAACATCCCAGATATCTGCTGTAAATGTTTGGTTGGAAGAGGTACTCTCTTTCACTGTGTATGGGAGTGTCCAAAGTTACAACAATATTGGAACTTGGTTACACAAACTTTGTCAGAGATCGTTGGAGTGAATGTACCTGCTGAGGCCAAAATGTGTGTTTTGGGTATTTATTCAGAGAACTGTGTTTTTAATTCCAGACAGTTAAAATTGATTGACTTTGGACTCCTGCAGGCTAGGAGATTAATATCTCTATACTGGAAAAAAATGGATATACCATCAAATCACATGTGGGTGAAGGAGATGTCATCCTGTATGGCTCTGGAGCGACTCACTTATATTGTCAGAGGAAAAGGAGCGAAATTTGAAAAGACATGGTCACCGTTGACCGAGTTTCTGAAACGTTACAAAGGACATTAAGAGAACTGTGCAGAGATTGCTGGGGTTTTTTTTTTCTCTTTTTTTCTTTTTTCTCATTGTTCATTATTGTTTATTTGTGTTTGTTTGCTTTGGGGACCAAGTTATTTAATGAGAATCTGTGTTAAGTGTATCACTGTCACTTGTTCTTTCTTTTATGTTATAAAATTCAATAAAAAATATTCTTCAAAAGATTGCACTTCCTTGAAAAAGAGGTGCAATTTTCAAAAATGGGTGTGGCCAAATAGCTCTCCCCCTCTGGCTTTGAATGCAGATGTAAAACTAGGTACATATGTTTCTATTGCCATGTTGGAATGTTGATCACAATTTTTTTTCAATTTGAGGAGCAGAAAGCTTTTTGCTTTTCATTTATTTTGATTTATTAATATGGCACCAGTTCACAACAAATACCCGTCTGCAAGGCGTCCAGTTTAGGATAACTGCTGATGTCCTCACTGTTTGGAATTCTGTCCTCTTCCTGCCTCTCCTGAAGCCTCAGAGTGGGAAGGCTTCAGGATGTCACCATAACGTCAGGTTTTATGTTGCAGCTAAACTGGGCCTTGTTGATGACCAGCTGTTCATTGTGTGTGATTATTATCTGCTGACTTAATGAGAAATCTGTCTGGAACAGAGCTCCAGAGTGCCATCAAGTTAGTCACAAACTTGACCTAGTTTCTTAATTATATGGCTGAAACAAGCCTGACGTTGCAGTTATGCAACAAGTTCTTCTGAAATAAAAAACCCTCTGAACACAGAAAGCCTCCCTGAGGTTCAACAAGAATACATTAGGCCAGGGGTCTCAAACTCAATCTACCCGGGGGCCACTGGAGGTAGAGTCTGGGTAAGGCTGGGCCGCATTCACACACACTGTCTCCTCAGCCGAACCTTTCTGATTGCCTATTACCATATTTGGCCATAGTCAGGCGCTGTAACAGCCATAATTGTGTAGTGTCTCTTTAAGATACTCTATTGCTAATGATGTCAGAAGTATGCGCCACGGCTTCTCTGTAGAGAGCGTGGGAGAAACGTGCTAGACGGACATGTTAACTCCCTAACTTTTTAGCAATGGTGGGCCGTCAGGGCCTGCAAGGTCTTCTCTGCTGGCCTAAAAATATCTGAATCACAGACTGATGTTAATTATATTTTGTCCATGAATACGTATTAAATAAATCCAAATGGTCTGTCCGCTTCCTTTCATTGCTAGTCTTCTGGTTGCACTGCTTCCAGACGTGTATTTTCATATTTAAGCATTTAACCAATCACATTTCAGCCACTATTTGTTGCCAGGGTCAAAGAAGTCTGCCTGTAGGCCTTCACAATCAGTTCTGCGGGCCCTGTAGCATAAAATAAATGTGGATCAAACTGTTGCTTCAACCAGTGAGATTTTGAGTTGGCGACACCAAGGTCCTCTAGCAGGCGTACGGAAACGTCAGCGTATTCACACGCTCTGATTGGATAGTCAAAGAGTGTACTAGCCAGAGCTAGCAAACTGCATCTGTAGCTAGCTGCACAAGCAAAGATATTGTTGTGATGATTTAATAGCAGTTTTGTCAACCCACAATGGGTGAAGCAGGAGAAGAAATGGATTTGGTTGGAGATTTACTGTCAAAGCCATTTTCAAGACGGACTTTTCAAGAAAAGCTGGACATTGTTAAGCAAGGTCGGGCAACTCCGAAGCTAGCGAGCCTGTCACAACCGGGAAAAGGATTTGTCCGCCACTTTCAGTCTACTAACTAAAACTTATGCCAGAAATACGACAGGGCAGGCTCGACTTTCAGCATTAGGTTCGATGGCGATAGAAAAGGACTTCTTCATGGAAGTGAAACGCACGGATAATCTGCACAACAGAGTAATTGAAATCTTCTTGAGAAAAGAAAGGAGGATGGATTTTGTGTACAAATAATCAGGATTTTTGGTGAGTAAAATGTTGCTATATTCCTAAATAATATTGCAATTTTATTAGGTTATTTTTGATGCTTTTTTATGTGTGTCGCAGCTGTACCTGCAGTAGAGGTTTTATAGCCATAAAATAGTTATTGAGGGTTGGATTGATTCAGACAGAGCACTACTGAAGGCCTAGGTGTGAAATGCACGGCCCGCCACTGCTTTTTAGTAATGTTACGGGTTGTTTGGACGCTGCTCAATTTTCATGTCTGATAATATAGCAGTCGTTCAACCGGGCTTTGTAAGGTTGGTGAAGAGTGTGTTTATTAAAAGACAACACTGTGGAATTCCCAGTACCAGTGTGGTTGTGAGTTTTTGACCGTCCTGACGAATCTGCCGCCTCCTCTCCTCCCTTAAACACAACCCAAGCGTTACAGCGCTTAACCTTAATTATGTTACACTGATCAGCAACTTCCGGGTCTAGACTGGATGCTGAAGCACGTGAAGCGGGAGCGGCCGCGGAAATTGCGCATGTACCGCATGCAAATAATGACAAATAGAAAATGCAAATAGGCCCGGCCGATGTCCCGCCCCCGAGAGCAATATACTCCACCGTGACTGGTAAGTTCGTTCAGCTCTGCACACAGCACTGAAAAGTGCCAATTATATCAAACTCGCTGGCCGCACTAACATTAAACTTTCATATTAAGGCGGGGGCCACAAACTATCGTCCCGAGGGCCGCAGTTGGCCCGCGGGCCGCGAGTTTGAGACCCCTGCATTAGGCCCATATAGCACTCTAACCCAATCAGAGATAGTGTGATCACCCACCCATTATAGAAAAGATTTCACTGATATCAAGCTATTCGTTGGCTCATTTATAGCTGCTGACCAGCTATAAATCGTTTGCATGTTTCACTGGTATTTTGCCATTTTTCATGCAGTCGTTCAGGCTAGATGTCCTCCATGCTGTAGTGTTGTAGTAATCGAGACCAGTCTTGAGCTCACTTTTTGATGGTCTCGACTTGGACTCGGCCGCATTTGGTCTCAGTCTTGTCTAGGACATTGAGGACTCTTTATTTCAAGACCACAAGTGTATCACCTAAGTGTCAGCATATTGTCTGGTTTATTTGTCAACATCCTTGTTTTCAGTTGATTCAAAACATAAGGATTCAAATCCAAGCAATACTTACTAATTACGTGTTTTTGTTACCACTGCCACCCATCACCTCCCGCTTTAACTCGCATGCGGCACTCCAAGACATGCTCAGAGTTTGTCTCGGAGCGGGAGAAGATGTCTGTCTAATCATTGGTAATACATTTCCCTATATAAATCATAAGAAAATACCACATTTGAATTCAGCAGCGTTTCACTTTCAGAGACGGTTGGGACTAAGTCCAACTTTTGCTCATTTTTAGGCTGCCTAGTCCTTACAGATGGCAGATTAAAGAACTGAGATGCTTAAGAGCTGGTCTGAGAGCATCTGAACCATCTCTCATTACTGACGAATCACTGAGTTGCATGCAAAACGTGAATGGCCTCCTTTGAGCATACGGAGACACAATCACTTGATGATACCAATTTATAAAACTCTACTACTGTCTCCAACCTACTTAAATTCTCTCCTACAATGATCTGTTATTTTGCACTCTTTACGCTCCAATAACATTTTTCTTTTGCATGTTCCATGTGTTTGCACAGAAAAAGGGAAGCAAGCATTTAGTGCAGGGGTGGGCACTCCTGGTCCTCGAGGGCCGGTGTCCTGCAACTTTTAGATGCATCTCTACTTCAACACACCTGAGTCAAATAATGAGGTCGTTAACAGGACTCTGGAGAACTTGACTGCACTTAGGAGGAGATTCAGCTGTTGGATTCAGGTGTGTTGAACCAGGGAGACATCTAAGAGTTGCAGGACACCGGCCCTCGAGGACCAGGAGTGCCCACCCCTGATTTAGTGTAATAACTCCTACAGCACGGAATAAACTAAAAATTTTGGATCTTATTTCTTTTTCTAGCAGTTTTAAAAACATGCAACATGATTCAGTGTCATTGCTTTTAAACTGTTTTTAATTTGTTTTAAACTTGTGCGTATGTTTTAATTAGTTTTACTTTTGTGTATCCAGGTCGTTGTGTGTTGCAGGTTTCTGCCCAGGCCCCTCTTGAAAATGAGATCTGGATCTCACTGGGGTTTTACCTGGTTAAATAACCTGGTTTATTACCTGGTTTACCTGGTTTTTTTATCACAATAAAAAAACAAGGTTTTACTTTCAGTCGTTTATGTTCATGTGGAAGAAGAATGTCATGTTTAACTTCAAGAGGTGAAGCTGTGAAGTACTTGGTAGTTTTCATTCATTTATAGATTTCTGCACATTTAGCATTGCTGTTGTGCATCCACAGCGTGCACATAGCAACAACAAAGAGGATCAGTCTCAATGTAAGAAGACAAACACTTGGATGTTTTTCCTTTCCTTTCTTTTCTGTATCTGGCAGCTCAGAAAAGATGCTGAGTCCAACAGGAACAGAGCCTTTCAGCTCTGTGAGCCTCTCCTGTGTTTTGTGGGTTTTCCTTGCAGGCCTGCCTCTGCTGGTCCAGAGGACCATCGCCAGAACCATCATCCTGCAGGAGAGCATTGGGAAGGGACGTTTTGGCGAGGTGTGGAGGGGTAAGTGGCGTGGTGAGGAGGTGGCGGTGAAGATATTCTCCTCCAGAGAAGAGCGCTCCTGGTTCCGTGAGGCTGAGATCTACCAGACAGTCATGTTGCGCCACGAGAACATCCTGGGCTTTATCGCTGCCGATAACAAAGGTGAGCTGAGGTCTCAGCAGCCTCTGTGAGAAAACTATACCAGCAACTCAGTCAAAGGAATGTTTAGCAAGACATTGAGTGAAGATGAAAATGATTAAAGTTTAAGAACTTACATAATAATCAATGTGTAAGACCCATCTTCTCTACACATTAGTGTGGGATTATCAGCTCACCTTGATTTCTCCAATCAGAACAGCACCTCTCACAGCGAAGGGGGCTGGGAGGGTGTTCTAGTCTAGTCCATCCTGTGGATGATGGTTGTGTGTGTGTGGACAGATAACGGAACCTGGACTCAGCTGTGGCTGGTGTCAGACTACCATGAACACGGCTCCCTGTTTGACTACCTGAACCGCTACACGGTCACTGTGGAGGGCATGATCAAGCTGTCCCTGTCCACCGCAAGCGGCCTGGCCCACCTTCACATGGAGATTGTAGGGACACAAGGTGAGCCGCTACACACAGCTTCACAATAGCGTTCAAACATCAATTAATACGAACATATTTTCTTTTTAATTGATCTAACCTCTAAAATTGCTGTGGAAATTCAAGTTTATCTCACTGATTTAAATCCTCCAGTTTCAGAATGCTCTGTTAAAATAATCTTTGACTAACTCTGTATCGTATTTAAAACCTAGATTGATTCTTGTGGTGACCACAACTTGTTAGCAACTGTTGACGTTCTAACTGTGTGTGCAGGAAAGCCAGCTATCGCTCACAGAGATCTAAAGTCCAAGAACATCCTGGTGAAGAAGAACGGGACCTGCTGCATCGCTGACCTGGGTCTGGCTGTTCGACACGACTCCGCCACCGACACCATCGACATCGCTCCAAACCACAGAGTGGGAACCAAAAGGCAAGTACCGTATTTTCTGCACTATAAGGCACTTAAAAACCTTCAATTTTCTCAAAAGCCGAGAGTGATGTTATTCGTGTGATCAACTTTATTGTTGCCCGAGCCTTAAATGATCGCCAGTTTAGAACACTGCTTTACAACAAAGTATTATATACTTATAGCCATCTCATATAACTATGAGATGGCTGAAGCCAGGACCTCCTACATATAACACATGGATACAAAAAGTTTGGGACATTCATTTGATGGAAGAAATCACATATTCCTTAAGGCTTCAAATAACAGTTGTTAATATAAGGTGCAGCTCTGTCATACCGTTATTATTTCAATGACACAATTACAGGATTGCCCTTTTGCGCTTGTGTGTTCTCTTGGGTCGGTCTAAAATACCATGGTGCTTAAGAATGTGTGGACCACCTTAACTCAGGGGGGATTTAATGGTATGTTTTGTATTATTTTATTTTGACTTTATCTGTCTGTTGATTTCATTCTGTTGTTTTGTAATCATTACTACATTTGTTAAGAATACCTACTGTATCATCTGTTGCCAAGTTATAATGCAGATGATAAATGTCAGTAAGTGACAGAAGAATGTAACTGAACATGTGTTGTGCAGGGTGTGCTGCTCTCAGATGAAGTTAGCTAACATTCTAATTTATGCTTGATAGCAGAGCAGGTGAGGGTCTTTCTGTTTTCACCTCCCAACGGGACATTCATCTTTTCATGGTGGGCCGTTCTCAGGCTGCACTGTGCCCTTGCCGTCTCACCCTCTGAAAAATGGCTGCAGCACTAGATGGAAATAAATCTTGTAACTTTGTAGAAGCTTATTGAACCATTTCCACAGCAAATGAGTGTCTTAATTGAAGCTAAAGACAGTCCAACAGAACATTAGCGTTTGTAATCTGTTTGCTTTTGGTGTTAACTTTCTTTTCTTCATGTAGGCAGTGTATGCGTTTGATGAAATAAAAATTAAAATCTGCCTGTTTAATTGCTTTTACTGTTTTTTTTACTACTTCTTACTGTGCAGCACTTTGACTGGGAAAGGTGCTATATAAATAAAGTTTACTTAATTACTTACTTCCCTCCTTAATTTGACTCAGACTGACAGGAAAAACTATGCTGCAGTTACTCATCACACATTTAATAAATTGGAATGGAATAAAAGGTCAAAAAATTTTATCTGATAAAGTTTGCCTGATCATACTGAGAAGAGATTAAAAAGCACCACCACTATCTCTGGACTTGATCTTTTTTATTCAAAAGAATTATTAAAAATAATAGAAAAGGGCCGGTCCGCGACTAGATAACTTAGATAACTCTGACCTGATTATAACCTCTTCTCCCAAAACCAGAGTGCTAGTCCCAAATTAGCTGCGTTACAGTCGTCTGTTTTATGAAATATCTCCTCAAAGGGAGAAACCACACAAAAATTAAAAGTGTGTGTGTGTGTGTGTGTGTATATATATATATATATATATATATATATATAGTCTTTAGTTTCATCTAACAAACATTTAGTGAACTAGTTTCAGTCATGTTGATGTTTCTGGTATTGAGCCAGTAGCGCGTGTATCCAGCCAGACGTGGAGGAAGCTGTTAGTTAACAGCAGCACTCTAATACTGTTTTAATGATTTAATGACAGAAAGAGCTGAATCACGGCTTCTAGCTGCAGAGTTGCAGTGTTCACATTATTAGCGGTAGAATGCTCTCTAGCTTCTTTCCTGCTGGCTTTGCTTGATGATGTGGCCCTGTAAGAACAAGAGCAGTTCTGATGACTAGTGTGCTCTGTGCCGGAGTGTTTACTTCACAGCAAATCCTTTCCAAACGCAGGCATTTGCTGTCTTGAAATGGTTTCCTTTCTTAGGCTGAGAATGAAAGATGTTTACTCCAAGTACGGAGTGTGTTTGTAACCAAACGTTACTGTACATTAAAGCAACCAGGAGCTTCAGCGGGTGTTTCATGGACATGGTTTCTGTTGCAGAGATGACATTTATTCAGTTCTAGTCCAATCTGGTTAAAATACATTCACTACTAGAATGTTAAAAGTGAGAAGCATCCAGTCAGAATGTACACAGGCTGAAATATGTCAGATATTTGGCTTTATGGGTTGCAGCATTATGGATAAATGAAGTACTGACACCAGTCACTATCTGGTGATTGTGTATGAAATGTATCCTGATTCCATGCTGAGGAATGTGTTGGGTAACGGTCCATGTTGCTCCCTGTCAGGTACATGGCTCCAGAGGTGCTGGATGACTCCATCAACATGAAGCACTTTGAGTCGTTCAAACGGGCCGATATCTACGCCATGGGCCTGGTGTTCTGGGAGATTGCCAGCCGCTGCTCTGTGGGAGGTGAGGACTGCACCAAAAATTCTGGTTACAGCGGACCCAAACGCTCAAAGTTTAGAAAAATTTGGATACAGGAATGAATATTGCTAATTATTTTGACTCCATGCTTTTTTTTTGTCAGGCATTCATGAGGACTACCAGCTACCCTACTATGACCTGGTCCAGTCAGATCCATCAGTGGAGGAAATGAAAAAGGTGGTCTGCGAGCAGAAACTTCGACCAAATATTCCCAACCGCTGGCAGAGCTGTGAGGTAGGCTGGAGGGGGCTGAGTCTGAATCACTGCTTTCTGAACAGAACCAGAACCAGTGATGTGCTGGACTTCTGCTGGAACACAGCCTCGCACCACCACACTACCATGATTAACTGTCACATGACTTTCAGGTTTCTGTTGTGTTCATTTGAAATATGTTGTGATCAGTGATGTCAATCAGATCACTTTTTTCAGTAATGAGTAATCTGACGCATTACTATTTTAAATCCTAAACTGCAACAGAATTTAGTCATTCCATTTGCAGAGCAGTTACATTTCTCTCCTTTCTTCTTTGCTCCCTTATATCCAACAGCTATATTCAATTAATGGCTGAAAATATGTAACTGTGAGGAGAAGAGCTCCACAGTTCCATCTATCTCTGCGTTGTCCGGCAGTAGAAGTGTGAAGATGTTGTGTGGGTGTTGTTATGCTTGTTGACTCTAACGTGGCTGATGGATGGAGACTGTTAATGAGGACTGAAGGAAGCCCTCGGATGTAGTACTATGGTCTCAGTAGACAGTCTGACACACACACACACACACACACACTCTGACTCAGGGAAAGCAGCTGCTGTTTATATCCCCAGCTCTGGTCTGATTGCTGGACCAGTTTTCAGCAGATCGTTGGGATGTCTGGGCTTACAGAGCTTATTTTTAACAAATGATCTGTTTGTTAGAGGAAAGATCAACCGTTTATTAAACCCTTTTTAAATTACTGCTTAAAATTCTAACAGGAGCTTGTTGTTTCTGGTAAACAGAACAGGTCAGTGAAAGGTCACTGATGTATTTGTTGCACCAAAACATGGTAGCAAAATAAGCATTGATGATATTGATTGGCAATCATTCAAACCTGACCTTACAGTACAAATATGACAAACATCAAAGCCTCCAATCACAGCTGTATTCTAAACCAAAGTAACAAATAAACAGCAAAATGGAAAACACTGGCTCATTATAATAATTTGTGTGTTTTCGCATTTCTCAACTTGAAAGGTGAGAAATGTAAGATTGTAGTGACTAATTAAGATTACTCAAAGCAGGGGCGTGCTGTGGTGGCGCAGGGTGTTAGCATGCCCCACGTTTGGAGGCCTTAGTCCTCGACGCGGACGTCACGGGTTCGACTCCCAGTCCCGACAACCTTTACCGCATGTCTTCCCCCCTCTCCTCACCCTCCTTCCTGTCTGCCTACTGTAGAAAAAATACGAGCCACTAGCGCCGCAAAAACTCTTCGGAGAAAAAAAGGAAAAAAAAAAAAAAAAAGATTACTCAAAGCAAGCATCAGAGTGACATGGTGACTATTGATACCAGACAGGTTTGTCTGAGTCCATCAGAAATGATCCAGTGCAGAAACATCATAACCAGGAGTTACCAGAGAGAATGTCTTGTCAGCAGCTGGGTGGACTTCAGGCTTCGTTCATGTGGCCAAGATTAAAAGGCAACAGGAACTCAAATATTCACTCCTTACAACCAAGATTTTAAGAACATAATCTCTGGGCACAAAGCACACTAAACTTGAGGCTGACCACACCACGTTCCACTCAGGTCAGCTAACAGGAAGCTAACAATAGGCTCAGGAAAACTGTACTCCACAAAATGTCTAGTAGACATGACAACCTTCTCCACCCAGCCTCTATGATTGATCCAGGCTGCTGATGATTGTGGGCAGATGTTTGAATGTTATTTGAAAGCACAGTGCAGCTGAGTAGAGATGCTGAATCCATGTGGTGCTAGCTGCTCCCAGCAGATGATGACCTCACTGTACCCCGACCGCTTCCACAATCTCAGACTGTTATGGATAAATGACTCTGTGTCCTTCCTCTGTCTCATTTATCTGCTTATATGCACACTGCTGCACGATTACATAACCATAACATGTAAGACTGGCGATAGTCACACATAAACAAAAGCTGGTTAAGCAGACCAACACTCCTTAGAGAGGTAGCAGAATGAGGAGAAGATAAAAGCAGAAGTCGCTACAATCTTTACTTCACTCCGTGTCACCCTAAGGTGAGCTGAATGGAGCCCAGTGCTGGATGCTGAATGTACCTCTGTATCTGTTCTATTCATATGACTTTAACATTTGATCATTTTCAGCATTAAAACCTGGTTTATACTTAACCAAATCTCATTTCTCAAGGTGATGACACTCAGGGGTTTTGGTTGAGTCTCAGAACTGGTAAACAGACCTGGATGCTGCACAGAAGGGAAAATGTGTGCACTACAACAATATTACATTTACCTGTATTTGGCCGCTGGCAGGTGCCAATTTCCACCTCTGGTAGAGCAGCTGATGGTGTGCTGTTGGAGTGTGTGTATGTGGAAGCCTTCAGGGTGTCGCTGCACCCTTAGCCTCCCTCTGGTCCCTGGAAGCAACCCGAGCAGGTTCAGTGTGTGTGAGGAGAGGGACAAGCTGCTGATGTGTGTCTCTACCTGTGTGCAGGCTCTGCGGGTCATGGCTAAGATCATGAGGGAGTGTTGGTACGCCAACGGTGCCGCCCGGCTCACCGCGCTACGGATCAAGAAGACACTGTCTCAGCTCAGCCAGCAGGAGGGAATCAAGATGTAGACCCAGCTCCCAAACACACACACTCACACACACATCTCTGACTGGGATCTATACCATTAGCATTACACATCTGTGTCCTGACGAGCCCTCAGCCTGTCCTGAAGGGAAGCTGAGGACATTTTGTGTCTCACTAACCGCCTGAGGAGGCTGGTCTCCTGCTGGGCAGGTGCGTTGATGTCTAGTGGAGACATCTGATGGAGGAGGTCTGTGCCTGGGGGGATGGTAGAGATGTGTAAGGAAGCCTTCTATCACTGACGTTTCATTAGAGCATCCTCTTCAATCATCACCATAAACCTTTCTTTAAACAATCCAAACCTTTCCCCTCAGTAAGGCTGCAGCTCTGAAGATGTTAGGGAAAGAACTTGTGATTTTCTAAGTAGCATTGAATGTGCTTTTTATTGGGACACTGACCTTGTGTCATATCGTTGCTATAGCAACTCCCAAGAAGCCTAGAGTGTCATCAGCTTGTAAGGGATGTGACAGCTGCTCCACGGACTACTCTGTGTGGCCACTGAGATGCATTACAGGACAGGAAATGTCGCATTATTTTACTCAATGAGCCAGACAGCACCTGTGTCCAAACTGGCGGAGTTCCTCAAGGTGCCTGGGTCATGACTGGGTCATCATCTGGAGAAACAGATGATGACCCATGATGCATACCATGCCATGATGCATCATGCCATGATGCTTTGATGCATGATATGCATCATGGGAAGAATGGAATGAACAGCAGCTGTTTGGGTCAGCTTGATTACACATGTTCCAGTCAAAGAGCCAGACATTGAAAATACCCAATCAACTCTGATCAATAGATTAGATTGTTTTATTTATTGCAGATAAACTACTGCAATAAATAGTAGTTTATTGCAGTAAACAAACTTATTTACTGCAAACAACATCCTGCAACATCCTAAGTGCAGGTTGTTGGCTACAGTGAACCCTCGCTATTTCGCGGTTCACCTTTCACGTTCTCGCTGCTTCGTGGATTTGCATCGTGCTTTGTGTTCTGCATTCTGATTGGCTAAACAGTCTCTCCGCTTCTTCTCAACCTGTGTGTCAAAAAGGTTGTGATTTAATATGTACACGTACGTAATACAGCTTGCCAGATTTAACATAATCGATGGTGGCATGTCGGTTTATAAGAATTATTTTCCCCCGAAGAAAAAAGAGTGACAACAACTACCGATAACTATATCCTTCTCTCGAAAAAAACACACCTGCACCGCGGGTTTTAGAAGAAAAAAGAAAAAAAACGCTACAGAGCGGAGTCAGGATGCAGCGGCTCAGTCAGAAGAGCAGTGAAATACATGTGAGTCGCTATTTGTCCTACTGTACTTTGTATTTTTTTTTCATAATAATTTTTTTGCCGTTCTAATCCAATGACTCGGGTCGTGGTGGGGCGGTGCTGATCTCCGCAATTTGAAGCCTTCACTTCGTATTGATGATTAAAATGATTATTTTTCAGTATAGTAGTTATTTATTAAAAAAAAAAGAAAAACGTTTATACAGTACTTTTATTTGTTAAAAAATGCTTGGCCCTGTAAAAAAGGTTTTGTTCTTTGTTTTAAATGTATTATGGAGTATTTCATTGTATAATAATTGTTAAAAAAATAAAGGTTCCTACTACGCGGATTTCGCTTATCACGGGTTCTTTTTGGAACGTAACCCCCGCGAAAAACAAGGGATCACTGTACACTTAGAAGCCAACATCCTGAGCTTTGATACACTTCCTTTCATTTGAATGAAGAGTAAACAAAGGATGGATGTTAGGGGTGTGTTTGATACTATAATCTCTTTTAGTGTTAGATACAAACATCAGAGAACCTGTGAATGAGCAGAGACCTCTGACCTGCAGGACATTCTCACTGCAGTTTAATTCATAAACTACCATCCTACACTTCAAAGCAAAAACATGTACAGGAACTGATTTTACTTCAATCAGAAAAGCAACAATTATTGGTACTGTTGCCTAAATGATCTCAAATATTTTATGGTTACAAAACGAATATTTGTTAGTAATTCATCCTACTAGAATATAAACATGTGCTGATCTTAACTGTTGGATTTCAGATGGCCAGAATATGATTGTTTTGCTACTCAGCTCTTCACCAAGCAGGTGTTACTGGGTTAGCTAGCCAGCCCTCACCCCTGTGGTCCACTCTGAGCTAGTAGCTGTGAGCTCTCTGACTCTCTGACAGGCTGATGAATGCTTTCTCTATTTATTCTAACAGATTTGAATAGGGATGATGTTTGCAGCCCTACTGTACAGGTTTCCTACCTTGGATGGAGACCTAGGGGTCCCATCAGGGGCCCCATGGTCAGGTTGTGATGCTAAAGCTCTTCATCATGTCATCACTCAGTCATACAGGTGAATTTAATTTATTGTGTCTGTTTTTGGATTTTCTTTCTGGTGGTAGGGGACTTTTTGTGCTAAACTGAACCGGACATGGTGACCTCATTCATCTTTGGTGAACATGCTGCAACATATGCAATATACAGTAGATAAATGTGTCTATTTTCTATACTCTGCTCTGCTAAAGCATAAACAGCAAGACCAACAACAATCAGCTGCCACCATGCCTTCCAAACCAGCCGGAACCGGAAAGTGCCAGTGCTTTAAAACCTAACTCCTCTCATGTCGGCTGCTGTGGCATGCTTGTTCTCTGTGTGCGTGTGTGTGTGCTTGTTGGATATAGTGAGCTTCTACTATGCACACCCAGATGTAGGGACGAGTAGCAAAAGGAAACACATACAGCACACCATCCCTGACAGCGTCCACACTTGGCCCGCCGACGTTCTGGTGCCATTTTATTAGAGACAGCTCCCCACCCTATCACCTCAGCAACCGCTCACCACCCAGCTCCTCCTCTGCTCTGCAGCACCTCCAGCTGGCTGCACTTAGAAAAAATAACAGCCACACATGTCAGTGGTGCTCAGAGACTTTACCGATGTTTCCCTATAAATGGATTCTGTTCAGAGTTTTGTTTCTTCAACCTGGAAATTTGCAACAAGAAAGCAGTGAGGTAGATTCAGTCAAAGCAACTTGATATTTACTAAGCCATAGGTTTTCCAGGTGTTTATTATTTTCATCTTGTTTTGTTGCATGGTGTTTTTCTACCAGAATGTACATTTATGATTCATAGAAAACAACCTTGTTACTTCAGCTGAGCAAGCCTTAAGGGACCAACGCAAAAGAGTCACTTTCTGCTCTTAGAATCTTTTTTTGTTGTTGTTTTTCAGAAAATAAATAAATAAATATATACATATATCTATCTATATATAACTGATTACTATAATAAAGGTAGTGATGTATGTAAAAGACAGAAGATGTATATGCAGCACCTGATTTAAGAGTCCGTCTGCCTGTTCCCACGCTGCCATCCAGATGAACAGATCCTGGCTTTAACACGGCTCCAAAGCAAGTCTCCAGTCTGAAACAGAAAGTCATCGATATTCAACTACTTCTATGTGCCAGATTGTAAGTTTCATAACCAGATCACTCTCTTGATTGTTTATCAATAAGTGCACTTCAGGCCCACCCCAGGTGCAGTCCACCTGTATGGCAGTGTGGGTCTCCATCAGTCTGTTTCTCTTTGCATTATTGTTCTTTGATTCATAATGTATTAATGTGCTGCTATCTGCCTCTCTGAGTGGACTTTGTGCTCTGGTTCCATGTAAATGTCCTTGTTTTGCCTGATCGGATCATTTTTGTGACATGTTGCTCGACCTACTTGGTCAGCTGGTCATTATCGTCTCAGCATTAACTCTACACACACACACACACCATGATGAATTCTTAGGTTGGCGGCACAACCTGCAGAGCAACCTGCTTTCTAAGCCCTTGTAGCAAGTGATCTTAAGAGATCATTGCAGATGTTTGTAGAAATAGATAGAGCAGCACCTCTAGAGGATGTAAGATATAATTGTTCAAGTAGAGGAACACTGTAGTAAGCCTGATTTCTGATGCTCTTTTTATTACTTATCAGCTGTGGTTCCATCATCTATATTAATTATGGAAGACAAGACAAAGATTGTTTTTTCCCACCAAACTGGTACTGGCAGCACTTCCTCTCATCCTGCCCTGTTCTGTTTTGATACAACCTCTGTGGTGTATCAGAACAATCCCCCGCCCCCCACACACACACAAAAACACACTCATTTGAGTCATCTCTATCAGCATATGACTCTTAATCACATGGAAAATGGTCAGGAGCAGATATGGCATATTTAGTTTTGAATATGCCATATCTTGTGGACTAAACAAAGAATAAAATGTTGCAGTATTAGAAAAGGTCAAATGGAGGTCATACACCCAGAGTCAAAGTGTACTGATAGAGTGTCACATCTACAGAAGTGGTTGAAGTACTTTTCCCAAATACTTGATGAAGTCCAAGCATTTATCTTTAGTTTATGTGGGTTCAGAGGTCAAAAATTGGAATTAAAGACTATGTCAGAGTATCCCTTTAAGAAGCCATGGCGTCCCCTGCTCTTAATCTGTGGCGACTGAGGCTTTACTTCATATTTATTCCATTTGTAAAGTCATTCTCTGAGAGATTAGCAACAACAACAAGCTCAACTCAACTGCACCTCTGGTATGCCTCTACTACAACAACATTCATTTTGTCTTAAAGTCACCAGCAGCCTTGTAACATTTTTCCCCAAAACCCAAGATAACTTAAATGTAAAGAGAGAGGAAAAAGAGAAATGTTTTGCTTTTTACAGGAATCTCTCTGTCCTGTGTTCCTTATTGCCTTTCTATCTTGTCATTCCATGTTCTTCAATTGACTTTTAACATTTGCCAGCTACCAAAGGCCCCGCCTCACTGCAGCCCTGCCTTCACACTTTTCTTTTCTAAAATAATATAATGGGAAGTGTTTGTAACCTGTGTGTCTAACTTGTTATAGATAACTCTTAACAACCAGAATCTGGAAAAAGAAAAAGAAGTTTGGACTCCACCCAAAACACACTTCTGTACCAATCATAATTACTACATCATGCATGCAATATTTCAAAGGATTGAAATGACACAATATTTAGTAGTACATATACTTCAAGTGTCATGACATTTAACCTCTGCATGTCAATATTATATTTGATCAGTTGGATGGACTCTAAATATTTCATCCCAACACCAGATGGATATTTTTAGTAGCTGAGACTGCTAAAGCTCACAAGTTGTAAAGAAGCACTCTAAATCCTCTAGCATGATGTGATTGGAATCGTTTAAAGAGGGTAAAAGTTCACTTTGGTTTAGAAGATATTCTGATGAGTTATGATCTCCCAGACTGTCCAGACTTCTTTCTCTTCATTCTACCTGAGGTGAATCCTATCTACTGCAGGTCGGAGTAACTATTCCTAACGGAGGGTAACTATTCCTAAAGGAGGGTAACTACTCCTAACCTTTCCTCACCACTCTTCTTAACTGCCCTTTTAAGGTTTAGATTAGCTCAAAATTGAATTGGTGTGCTTGTCAGGGTTTACAGATAGGATTCTTTCCAGAGGAGCTGTTTTTTCAAACCAAGTTTGAAAAAAATACAATTGGCCATTGCATCAGATTGTTGGAAACATAGTTGGCACGTCCGCAGTTACTGACTGATGTTACCGATGCTACCTCTGTTTTGATGCCAACTTTAAGCCTTTGGTCCCAGAGTGTGCTCACTGGAGACCCAGTGACTGGACAGGCTGAAGTCCTCTGTAAGACCCACAACATTACTGGGATGTTTCCTCCTTTTAATTAGCTAATGCCGTAGCCTTATTTTCTAGAAACCCAGTCAGCTTTTCTTTGTAGCTCAAAATAAATAGTTAATAAGCATCCAGTTTACCTGTATGACCAGTACTCTGTTTCTCTCTGCATTATAATGCAGCAGATAATTTACTATTTGAAAATGCTTTTGGTTTTTTTTCTGTCAAGCAGATGCTTAATTAGATTCAGGTTGTTGAAAATAGTGCCACACAATATTTGAACATTTAGGTATTTAGTGTGGAAAAGAAAATTGATCACTAGATGAAAGTCATCCAGTACAGTCCTTGATTTGTGTAGAATAGGCAGCAGCAGGAAATATTGGGATGACTGGAAGCAGTTGGCTAAATCAGATGCAATATAAGAGAGTAAAGCATCCGTCAGCACAAATATCGGGAAAATCATTATCCGAGTCGTTTAGTTATTTAAACCCCATAAAGCAGATGCAGTCAGATCAGTCTGGTAACAAATCAAACATTCGGGCCACAGAAAGCCTTCTCCCTTCCCTACCGATGGAGGCTCTGAACATGAACTAACTTCAAACCACGCACTGACAACTTCTCTCAGTCAAGAACATATCAGCCACTCTCAAGTCAACAAGCACAACTTGCAAATCTCAGCCCAAAGACAGTGGCATTCACAACAGTCTGCCGCACGGGTCTTTTTTTTATGCAACCTCTGGGCGAGTCGGGTTCCTCCGGATCACACAGATCGAACAGCCTACCTATGCTAACACCGTCGACACACTGTGACTCAGGCCGAGTCAGGGCCGGCGATCATTTCATTCTGTCCTTGTGGTTGCTGTCAGAGAGCCACGGGTTATTAGGTGGGGCTGCAGTTAGGCCGGCGTGGTGCCAGGCATTGCTCAAAGCTTTATCATGTTTTATTTGGTGCCTAAGTTTGATCAGTGTTTTACTTTTCACCTGGAAAGACAGGATTGCATGTAATTGTGTATGATTGCATTGACAGCTTTATAAATGGCATCAAAAAGCTGACAAATATTGTGAAAAGCATACAGCAATTAACATATTGAAAAAGTCAATTAATCAAAAAGAATATACCTCTGATTGAAGACCAATGTGTTTTACCTCACTGTATATATGCTTGATTTGTTTACTCCAAGTTTGTAACTACTCTCTTTTTGTTTCTATGAAGTGCTTAAAAATTTTCTTTTTAATGGTACTTTCTGTCAGATGGCATTGTATTGTGTGTGTATTGTGCCCCAGCAGTATACTCTTCCTCTTTTCCCACCGCTCTGTATATGACCTGTTGTGTGCTGCGTGAGCTGTACAGTCAAAGTGCTTTTCAAATGTCTAAACCCCTGTCAGAGCTCTGGGCACAGTAGCCAGATTTCCTCTGTTGTTGTTTTTTAAACCAAGAAAAAGAAAAAAAAAAGGCAGGAGAGAGTTAGAGTGGAAGAGGCTAGAGGTGATGGGATGGACTGATGAATCAGAAACCTCTCAAACTGTCAAAGCCTCCTCACCTTCAAACTGTTGGATTTTTAAGCGTATTATCTAGTCTTTTTTTTAATAATAGCGTGTACAGATGAACGAGAGATCAACATAGGAACTAGAGGATTGATAATTATGTTTATTTCTAACATAGCTGGAGTAGAAAATGATGTGAATAAAGAAAGTTTCATTAGACCGTTTGTTTTTGGTTGCTTTATTTGCCAGGTCTGGTCAGTCTGGTCATTCAGGTCTGTAGTTTTATAATTCTGCTGTCCAGCAGCTTCCTCAGCCTTTACAACGCCAGTCCTGTCCTTGGTGTAGGAACAACTTCTTATCAAAGGTTGGAAAGAGAATAAAATTGTTTATTTTATTTATTTTTGAAATGCTTGGCTAGGAAATATTGGTAAATATTACAAATGAAACACTTTTCATGAGACCTTATGAAAATCAACAGAAAATTGTGAGTAATTTTTATACACTTGTGTTATGTCCAAAAGGGGCACAACATATTTGAGGACACGGAGGCAAGAATGAGGGTTCAAAAATTACTTTATTTTAAAACTCTCTTGAACTTTTCTTTTGGTTCACTGCTTTGATTTTCTGTGTAGAAAAAAAGAGAGAGTTAAATACCCTCAGTCGTCCATGGCCCCCACGGTACAGCAGGGGGCCTACCCTATACCAGTGTTGTATAGTAACGAAGTAAAAATACTTCACTACTTTACTTAAGTATATTTTGGAGTACTTCATACTTTCCTCGAGTATGAAAATTTTTGATGACTTTCACTTTTACTTCACTATATTTCCGAACTTAATCGCGTACTTTTACTCCGATACATTTTCAATGTGTGGTTTAGTTACTCGTTACAAAAAAGTGAGAGAGAGAAACGCAAGTGTTTTGATCCCACCTACTGATTAGCAAGTAGCAAGTCGGTAGCCTACTTGCCTGGGCTTGTTCACCTCCAATAGGATACACCTGTTTCGCTTCTCCCATTAAACACAAAGCAAGTCTCGCAATCAGCAGCAGCCACATGGAGGAGGAGACGGAGACCACAACGACTGCAACTACGTCGGACACGGCTCCAGGGGAACCACCAGCTGGTGATGAGAGCCCATGGCCTTATTTAAACACAATACACTCTTTCGTGGGTGTTAAAGATTCGTCGTACCGCATGCAGTTTATGTTATTCCTGCCCGAAGATGTGGAAATTCTATCTTACAAAAACTCCCCGTCCAACTTGAAGAAACACATCGAGGTAACGTCTTATGAAATGGTTATAATCCTCCTGTTTCAGTAACTATAGCTTGGTCACTAGGCACTATTGTGAAATCTTGAGCATAACGTTACCTGTATAAATGAACTTTGTTTGGCATTGTTTCAGTTCCATACGTGGTGTATTTAGCTTAGGCCTAATGTTGACTGTAGCAGGCTACCTAGACTCCTCTGTTCAAGGGGGACAGAAGCCATAGCGATAGCAATTTAGACTAAATTTAACGAATATAGGAAGGCATGCAAGTTCAAAACCAGGTTTACAGATGCCAATAAGCTGCATTTCCCTCCCAATTCTTTTTTTCTTTTGCATAATGACCAGTTGTGTGCACCACCTACTGACTGTAGCATTGACTGATTCACTGATTTGTGAAGTAGAGTAACCGTAACAGATCTTTTTCTTCATGTTGGCTGCATTTTCTGTACTATTTATTTTTCTCATTTTCAGCACTGACCTTACTTGAAGGGAAAACTTAAGGCTTACAAAAACTTTGTATTTTCTGTCCTGGAGGGTACACTAAGAAGCTGGTTCAGTTGTAAAGCAGGTTAAGTTAACCTTGTGCTATAGGTAAAGCACCTAATTTTCTTAACTAAATGATGCCTGCAGGTATATCTATTAGCAGGTTTAATTTTGCCTGCACTTGGTTGGGTACATTATTTTAAGTGTATTTGACAAGTTTACCAAAATATAAAAAATGTCATTCAAACTGCATTTGCTTTGTTTTACTTTTTACTTGTACTTTTCATTACATTACTTGAGTACATCCATTTTTACAGTAATTTCCATACTTAAGTACAAGAAGTTTCAGATACTTTAAGACTTTAACTCAAGTAACATTTCAGTCAGTGACTTCGACTTTTACCAAAGTCATATTTTGGAGAGGTACTTATACTTTTACTTGACTCTGAGACTTCAGTACTTTATACAACACTGCCCTATACAGGGTCGTCGAAGTCCCTAGTACCGGCCTAAAGCAAAAAAGAATCTACTGCAAAAGAAGATCGAAAACAGGACAACCGGTCCCATCAGGCCAAAATCACAACGAAAAAGCAAACAAAGAAAGGCTAACAGAACTACCACATGACAGGCTGGAGACGTCAGCTGCAGCATACAGCTACTGGAGACGAGCGCGCACCGCGTCAGGACACATCCCCGGTGGTAGTGGTGGAGCGAGCGGAAGGGCGGGTCTCTCACATAAGTCGAAACCCAGCCTATTTATAAGCGACAGCCACAACTTAACGTAATCAAATTAATTACCAAAAATAAGAAAATAATCAAACTAGAAAAATTAAGAGAAAACAGAAAGTCATTTAACTAAAGTCTATAACAATCTAGAAAAATAGACAAAAATAATTACAATGTGCCCAAAGCACATAACTTGTCTCATACACTGCAAAGAAAGTTTACACAACCCAATGTCAAATACATAAAGAAGCAGATATTAATAAAGTCAAACACTGTTTTTTTTTTTTTTTTGTTATGTGAATATGCAAGCCCGGATTTTAGCATGGGCTTACCGGGGCTGCAGCCCGAGGCCCCTGCGCTTCGGGGGCCCCGAAAGATGCTTTGTAATTTTGTGAATGAATAAGGTCTGAATTAGTGATTTGTCGGTCGCGAACGATCCGGCTCTAAGAGGCTCCAATCCGGCTCCAATCGTTCACTCTTTGAGGTGAACGATTGGAACCGGCTCCACAATGGGAGCCGTTTTAGGATCCTATTTGGGAGCCGGGTTTTTTTCTACAGTATATCGCTGTCTCTCCGCCTCCCTGTCGTTGTGCTTGTGCTCTGCAAGTGCCAGAGCCGATAGTTTTTCCCCACATCGTTTTTTTTTGTCCTGCGGTGCCTCGCTGTCTCTCACCCCCCACCCCCACCCCTCCTCTTCTCCCTCTCCTTGCGCGTTTTGCTCAGTGCTAGAGCGGAGAGTTTTTTTTCCCTTGGTCGGTCCACTGCCCTCATGTCAAGCGTGTGCTCCACACATCTGACCAATCACACATAGTTTCAATTAATAATGTGGCGGGAAAACACTGAAAAAAAAGTTTATCTCCACTTTTTTTGTGGAAACGGCAGGCAGTTGGCCAAGCTGTATAGCGTTCGTCGGCAGGTGTTTATGTACAGACACTCACTCAGCGGTCAAGAAGCACAGAAAGAAGTCAGTGTGAGAACTGAATAGGTGAAAATAAATGAGTGGCATAAAACGGAGCAAGATTTGGACTCATTTTAATGCTACATCAAGCTCCAGGGCAGAGTGCAGACTGTGCAAAGTCAGCATTTCCTATCGTGTAGGCTCGACAAACAACCTGCACAGGCACATGCGGACATCACACGCATCGGTATTGCTATAGCATTGTTATGCGGCATTTTTACTCATCATAAGTGCTTAACAATGTCAATAATGAAATAAAATATTATAAAATTGGGTTTAAGCTATTAATTAATTAATAATGTCAAAAATATATATATGGGGAGCCGTTGGGAGCCGAAAGAGCCGGCTCTCCACAGTAAGAACAGTAGAGCCGCATCTCGAAAAGGAGCCGAAAATCCCATCACTAGTCCGAATGTCTTAATTTTATCACTGGCTAAAAGGATTTGGGCGGTGTTGTTGAAAAAATGTCTGATCTGTGCTGGCAAACGTCCATCATGAATGCTTGATTATTATTGGTCCAAATTGGACGCTTTTACGCTTTGGGGCGGAGCATCAGGGAGTAATTTCTCACGATGGCGGACAACAGAATGAATGACAGCGGAGCGCAGGAACGAAAGAAAAAGAAGAGCGCGACCGAGAGGTGATGAACAAAATATCCAAGCTAACAGGGTTTTTTAAAACTCATATCGGACATGGAACAGAACCATCGTCCCTCTCCGCTTCTCAAGACGTGGAACCAGAACATCTTGGGCGGGGGGGGGGGGGCTCTAAAGGCGGGGAAACTCCATACATTTGCGCTTTGGCATGTTGTTGGCGTACTGACTATCTTCTGATTAAGAACAGGGCTGCCCGCACTGACGCGGCTCAGGGATTACGTGACACGCAGCGCCGTGCGCAGTGCCCTAGTGCTTGTAAATTTAATGGTTCAATGAAGGAAATTAAAAAAAACAGGACATTTCCTCACTTTCTAAAAAGAACCTGGGACGCCCGGGACAGGACGTGAAATACAGACATGTCCCGGGAAATACGGAAGTTTGGTCACCCTAACAATGTTAAATCCCGTCCAAAATCCCGGACGATTTTTAAATTCCCCCCGGACATCTTTTTAGGTCTGAAAAGTAGGACATGTCCGGGAAAAAGAGGACGTCTGGTCACCATAGCATTACTCGAGTAATGCGACTGCTCTGCTCGCTCGCGCTGAATGTGAAGTTAAAAAAGCGGAACCAACTTTAGCTTCCAGCTAGCAGCAGCGGGAGGAACTGTCCTATTCCTATGGAGAAGGACCGGCTGTACAAATTAGCCCTGCAATAAATCCAGTCATCACCGAATAAAAGTTTTGACCAAGTTTGGCTCTCAGAGGGGAAATAATCTGACTGAACTTGGTAAGGAAATAAACCTGATAATTACAGAGAAAGATACAGTTGATAAAAATTGAAAGAGGGATTGAGACAAATAAAGATAGAAATGAAGAAGGATAAATAAATAATGACTGTCTTTGATTAAATAAATTTCTCTTAAGCGTTACTCCAATAGCTAATTTTTTTATTTATACCATGTGAGCTTTTCTCCCCTGAGAATGTGGATTGGTACTGGGCTGATTCTGAGCCTTCAGATGATTTTAACAGAAGTTCCACATAACTTAGAAGTTGCACAAAGCACAAAGACGCTAGCATAAATGTTTGGCTGTTGAACTGGACCGTTCCAGGTCGCTATCAAGCTAATTTTCTATTAGCAGCTTTACAAATCTTTTACATTACATTACATTACCAAGACATGCAAGGACAACTACAGGAGGAAGCTTGAGTCCAAACTCGAGCAGAACAGTGTGAGAGATGTGTGGAAAGGAATGAAGAACATCGCTGGAATGAGGGGGAAGGACACACAAATATCTGGGGGCCGGGATAGAGCAAACCAGTTCAACCAGTTTTTCCAACAGGTTCAGCTCACCTCCTGCTACTCCCATACCACCACCAGCCCCCCACACATCCACACTGCCCCAAGTTGTTCAATCCAACTACCGGCATTCTCCAGCACACCACCTCTTCTTCAGCCCCCCCTCTCCTCCCCCATCTCCACTGCAGACAACAACACCTACCCCCAGCTAACGGTGAATACAGGCCAGGTTGAGAGACAGTTAGAGCGATTACACCAGGGGTAGACTGCAGGACCTGATGGCATTACACCACGGATCTTGAAGACCTGCTCCATCCAGCTGGCCCCTGTACTGGCACACATGTACAACCTGAGCTTGAGGCTGGAGAGAGTCCCGCTGCGGTGGAAGACATCACATGTGGTTCCTGTTCCCAAGAAGCCAAGGCCAGCCGACCCAGAGGACTACAGACCAGTTGCTCTCATATCTCATGTGACGAAGGTCATGGAGAGACTGGTCCTGGCCCAGCTGAGGCCTCAGGTGAGGACGTTTCTAGACCCCCTGCAATTTGCCTACCAGCCCCACTTAGGAGTTGACGATGCCGTCATCTTCCTGCTGCAACGAGCACTGTCGCACCTGGATGGTGGAGGAGACACTGTGAGAATCACATTCTTTGATTTCTCCAGTGCCTTTAACACCATCCAGCCTCTGCTGCTGGGTGAGAAGCTGTGGAGGATGGGTGTCAACGACTCAGTGATCTCCTGACTACTTGACAGGCAGGCTACAGTTTGTCCGTCTGGGCAGTGTCCTGTCTGATGTGGTGGTCAGTGATGTAGGAGCTCCACAGGGAACTGTGCTTTCTCCCTTTCTCTTCACCTTGTACACCACTGATTTCCAGTACAACTTTGAGTCATGTCATCTACAGAAGGTTTCTGATGACTCAGCGGTTGTCGGGTGTATAGGGGATGGAGGAGAGGGGGAGTACAGGACACTGGTGGACAGCTTTGTGGAGTGGTCTGACCAGAATCACCTGAGGCTCAACATTAGTAAGACCAGAGAGATGGTGATTGACTTCAGAAGGAAGAAGATACCTTCACGGCCACTAAAGATCAAAGGGGAAGTGGTGGAGGAGGTGGAGGATTACAAATACCTGGGAGTTGTAATCGGCAAAAGACTGGACTGGGCATCTAACACTGACGCTGTGTGCAGGAAGGGGATGAGCAGACTCTATTTTTTAAGGAAGCTGAGATCCTTCAATGTGTGCAGCAAGATGTTGGAGACCTTTTATCACAGTGTTGTTGCCGGTGCCATCTTCTTTGCTGCTGTGTGTTGGGGAAGCAGCATCAGAGCCAGCGACTCTAATAGACTGGACAAAATCATCAGGAAAGCTGGCTCTGTACTGGGACTAAGGCTGGAGTCCCTGGAAACTGTGGTGGAGAGGAGGACACTGAAGAAGGTTCTGTCTATTATGGACAATAAACAGCACCCTCTCCACCACATAGTGGACAGACAGCGGAGCACCTTCTCACATAGGCTGCTCCAGCTCCACTGTCATAGAGACAGATACAGGAAATCCTTCCTGCCACATGCCATCTCACTGTACAATAAAAGCTAAATCATTGTTCTGCACTAATCAGTCCAATTTCGCACAACTGCACGGTGGCACACTTGCTGTACATATATTTACATATACATACTGTATCTGCATTTTTTGAATCTTTGCAAGGACTGCTCTAAGCTGCTTTTTATATTAACAGCATGTTATATTTTATTTTTATTTTGTCTACAATTGCTACTCAGTGGTGGATGTTGTGTGTCTTGTCTCTATGCTGTTGTAACTGCAAAATAATTTCCCTGCAGGGATGAATAAAGTAATTCTATTCTATTCTATTCTATTCTATTCTATTCTATTCTATTCTATTCTATTCTATTCTATTCTATTCTATGACACATTAAAACAAAACTTTATCTTGGCTTTTTTCTGTTCTTCCTCTTTGTTTTCTCCCTCCCTGAATGATAAGTCCTTTTCTGAGACATTGGTTTGCTTACTTAACTTCTGACGGGAGCTTTGGACGTTTGGATGCCCACTGCACATTGCACGGCAGCTCATGTTACCGGAGAAATGTGCGGTACCTACCGAGGCCACCAGGGGTCGCCAAGAGCAATTTTTTTTTCTTTTTATCCATAAAATAATGTCTACATACATTATCAAATATATATTATTGTAAAAACAAATCAATTCATAGTGAAATTGTGCGTTTTTGATATTATGACAGAAATGATTACATATATATATATATATATATATATATATATATATATATATATATATATATATATATATATATATATATATATACACCTGTGTACTAATCCCATCTCTTAAGACTGCAGGTGGGTTAAATTGACTTCTATATTTTCATGTTATAGAGGGTAGACACGTGTAGACATCATGGATGATGTGCTAGAAAGTGTTTCCCTATTGGAAGTAAAACTAAAGTACTTACATTAGAACAGCTCAACAACAAAATATTGAGCTTTATTTATGGCTAAGGACAAAATCTAAGGACAAATTAAAATCTTGTCAAATTCTGGGGGACCATGTTAGTCCACATAGCTTACATTGGAAACTCTTCTTAGGGAAATATGCAGCATAATACTTACACCTGTAGTTACAAAAAGACTGGGAGTGGTTTTGAAGCAGTTGATAATAGACCACCATAATTTATTTAAAACATTGTACCCAAAGAGGCTCTTAATCCCAAAGCACCATTTCATGATTCACTATAGAAGAATAGTTGTAATGTTTAGACCTCTTGTCAAGTTGTGGTGCATGAGGTTTGAAGGTAAACGCTATCCTTTGAAAGGTCAAGCACAAGTAGTCTGTAACTTTGGGAACATCTCCAAAACACTGGGTTACAAGAATCAAACACATGCATGTGTGTTTGACTCAGGTACCGCTTCTCCTGGACAATTTTTAGATTTTCAGCTTGAAATTCCATTTGAAGAATGGATTAAATTTATACCAGGAAAAAGTCGAATACAATGACATGTTTTTGTCATCTGGCAAAATGGAGTACACAATTTAAAAACGTGGCACTTGGAGTCATATAAGTAACGATCTGGTCTGGAAAAAGGTGAAAAGCACATGTACATTTGTATTCCAAGGAGCAGGGGTTTATCCAACTGTCACTAGTAACTACATAGATATCAAAGGCTCTATGAAGAGTGTCAAGACAATGTTAAATTACATATGACAGAGAGCCAATGGTCAACAGTCCAATGGTGCTCCAGTGTTCCATCGAAGACACTGATATCTCCCTGCACACTGACCAGTCCAAGAAATTCGTGTCAGGAACCCTTTGTGCATGGGTTTCAAAAGAGCTGTGTGAGAGCAGGATGGAACCTGCTGTATGGAGGTCAGCAAAGGCATCAGATTTGATGGATATTGGAGATCTTGAACCAAGTCACCTTGCAAACTTGGCAACCCTACGAAAAACCAAGCAGAAGACAAAAGATTTGGCATTAGGTGACAAAGAACCCTCTCTATCTTTGCAGTTATTAAAGTATAGCACACCTAACAGCGCCAGTATAAGAGATATTGGTCTGGATAAATGTTTCTGTCACTATTGGAGTCCAACTCAGATACATGTGTATAAGGCATTGACCAGAACATGTCCCTCAGTAGTTTGCGTTGATGCAGCTGGCTCAGTTGTCAGAATATTGGCATGACCAAATGGTACATCTGGCTGCATCTTCTTATATCAAGGTGTTCTGAGGGGAGACAACTGCTCAGTCCCAGTGGAGAGTGGAGAGTGGAGAGGACAAATTCCTCTAAATGAAGAGGACTTCATTCCTAACTTCTTGCAATGAATTGCTTCATGCAGATCCATCTTCTGGGGCCAAAAGGTTGAAAGTGGGATAATTAAAAAATGGAAACATGCATCAGAATGTTAAAGTTGGGAAATTGTTGCGCTCTGTGTCAAACACCTGTTCCTTTGATGCCTTTTGTCAGTACTTATGCTGTGCTTTCAGTGACAGCTCTGCATTTCAAAATTTTGTCATAAATGACAGTGAACACACTCTTGCAGTTGGTGAAATCCATAGCTACAGATGGTGTGACCCCAAAGACATACTTGCAGAGGGCAGATCTGCTTAGTTCAATATTTGCAAAAACACAGTTAAGGTCTGGTGTAACATAGTTAATGTTGGATAGAATTCCACTTGTCACTACTTCCAAGTTTGGGTTCATGTGTAATGGGTGAAACAGCACCCCCTCCTGGTGGTTGGCAGTGTTAAATATACTGAACACAGATATCTTATTGCCAGTTCATGAGAGATGAGCGCGAGGTAGGTTCACTGAGTTTAACACTGTGGTAAAATGTTACGTTAGCTTGATGCTAACATGAAATGCTATTCCTCGTAAGGTGCTGTACCCGCTGTGATGAACCTGATTCCTGATCAGTCGTTATTCTGTTCCATACAGATAAAAATCATTTCATCTCATCCTGTCTCCTGGCCCTTATTCACACAACGCAGAACTGAGTTGAACTGAGCTATCACGATTATCGAGGTTACACTGGCACCCACCAAATCGATGCCCAGTGCAATATTGCCACTGTTATTGGCAGTGTTGGGTAAGTTACTTTAAAAATGTAATCCGTTACAGTTACAAGTTACCTTGTTTAAAATGTAATTGTAGTGTAACTTTTTCGATTACTTTTAAAAAGTAATGTAACTAATTACTTTTGATTACTTTTTGATTACTTTGAGGTTTTAATGAGTATTGACCCATGTTCAACATTTAATTTTTGAGAACTGAGTGGGAACCTTAAAAGAGCACTAAGCTGAGAGGGAATTGCTGACAGGCAATCACAGGAGGTCCACAAGAAGAGATGCCAGCACCAGGCATGTAAGATTTTCTCAGACTCCTCTCATCGGGCCATACTCTTTTCTGCTCCTCCCCCAGGCTCTACCATTTACGCAGTTTGCAGACTAACACAAGCAGGTTCAGAAACCACTTCTTTCCTACAGCGGTCACCTTATTGAACTCTTCCCAAAGACCAGTCTTTCCTTCCCCTCTATCCATACCTTACTGTACCATCCCAACATTTGTACAGTGTTCCTCTTCAATTCGCACCTGTATAGCCCTATCTACAGTGGCTCTGCACATACATGCATTTCCCTAGGGGTAATTTATTTATTCTGCTGCACATATCTATCAACCATCTTTCCTTACCCTAGCTGTAAATAACTGCATTTTATCTCTAAATACTGCATGCTGTACAATCTTCACACGTTGCACTTGATTAGATGCCAAACTGCATTTCATTACTTCATACATGTGCAATGACAATGAAGTGCTCTAGTTTAGTAATAAATAAGCAAAGTGTCTTTTTTAACAAAAGTAAGACTTTTACATCACATTTTATTTTTCTTGATTTTTTCTTTGCACACCCTTGCTTGTAAAATTAAACACTGCACATCATCAACCACAAAATCGAATACCAGCTTGTTTACACGTTCCTGTGACACATTGAACGCTGGTGTGATCCTTGCTTGCTTCAAGGGGGGTTGAGTAGCTGCTGGGGTAGAACTGCCTGCCAGGTCATCTTCCCGAGTATCAGATGGACTAAACGTGCCTTTCAGAAGAACGCCTGGATGCTTCCTCTGAAAAGAGAGAGAGAAAAAAAGATAGAAGAAAAATATACTATAATTAATAATTATATGTTCAAAGTAGCATTAATTGGGGCCTGCCCATAGCAATGCATAAGGAGAGTAGTGACTGACTTGCGAAGCAAGTTATAAAATTCAACAAGCTAATGACTACTATTTAGCTAAGCTTAGCATTGATGCTAATTTTTAGCATCAGAACGCTGGGTCCAAACCGACGGGCACACTTTGGCAGGCCCCAGTTAAATTTCTTCAGGAATTTCTAGTTTACTTTATGTTCATCATAAAAACCATAACACTAGCACATTGCATACAATGTCTCATGGAAAAGAATAGATTCCAACGTTTGTCATGCATCAACACCAAACAGTCAAATATTCGTAAAACAATACGCTTCGTCTATCAGTGAGTTGCACTTACCTCTAAATGTTTCCTCAGGTTTGACATAGATTGCTTCGACGTGGACAAGTTCTTGATAGCCGGCAAACACTTCTTGCACTGCACGGTTAAATTTGAGCCATTTTCACATATGTAAATGAAATGCTCCTTATATTTCCAGTGCTGGAAGGCTGTCATTTTTGACGCGCTGCTTGAGCTGAAATGGAACCGTCCGCTCGCTTGCTGTTCCTCCAGGAGGCTCCACCAGCACAGGATGGAACATCAGAGTGGCATTGCGGCTGGCAGATATGATAGAGACAAGGAGCCGTAGCGGGAAACGGCTATATAGGGCGCAAAGCAATAAAAATATCATTACATATTTCGCAAAGGTTTCTGTTCATATTTTTTTTTAAATGTAACTAAATTTGTAATTCTTAATATTTTCGGAAGTAACTGTAACTGAATTACATATTTTCTCATTGTAACTGTAACGAATTACAATTACTCTTTTTTTGTAATTAAATTACGTAACGTCGTTACATGTAATCCGTTACTACCCAACACTGGTTATTGGGAAGACAATGAGAAATGTATCAATCGTTTATCTCAAAATTCTGAACAACATTTGTTTTTCCTGACATTTCTATTTTGAAGAATTTTGGCATTACTCAGATTGACTCTTCAGTAGAAAAAGGACTCTTCCTTCTACAGTCTACCTGCCTCCGACCTCTACAGAATGAATCAGAATGTCCAGCTGAATTCAAAACAGGAGCCAGCACCTCAGGAAATGTTATCTGCGCAGGGACCGTTTCTCATACCTACAGCATTGGAGAAATAGCATGGATTGACACTGACTTTGCAAATCCACCTGAATTTACCTTGAGTGAATTTCCCTCCATTATGATTTTCCAAGGAAAAAAATTTACTTTGCGAGCAGACATTGCTTTGTAGGGAAGCTTGACCAAAGATGGCCTGGGACATTACACTGCATAGTGCCGGAGAGCTCCGTGAGTGTGAGAACTTTATGATGACTTGGCTAACATAATGAAGACATGTCTGAAAATAGAATAGAATAGAATAGAATAGAATAGAATAGAATAGAATAGAATAGAATAGAATAGACGTACTTTATTCATCCCAGTGTAACAGTGTTTAGGTTTAAGTTGTAGAATCCCACTTGCCTTATATGGATCAGTGCAATGGGGAAATAGCGCCCCCCTCTTAGTGTGGCTGGTTAAATGTTGCTGGCTCCTGTACTCAGTGCCAGTCTGTGAAAGCTGCACGAGAGGTGAGTTGCGTTTTTCAGCACACAGTAGAAACGTGTTAGCAACATCATTTTTATTAACTTGGACAAATAGTGTGAAATTTATTAATTACTAGATGTGTGCCTAGCACCAATTTTTGTACTTTTAGTTTAGTTAAAATTATCAAACACTTCATGTGCTAAGCTAAAGGCTAACTTAACGCTCTGTTGTAGTGTACTGAATGAAGTGGAGCCGTTGCACTGATTTGAACTCCCCATATGTTCCCATTCAGGTACATCATTTATTATTTTATTCTTCAATGTACATTGAAAATATCAATGCTTTACTGTACTCAGTGCCAGTCTGTGAAAGCTGCACGAGAGTGTGCTGAATGAAGCGGAGCTGTTGCACTGATTTGAACTCCCCATATGTTCCCATTCAGGAAATAAACTGCCTGAACAACCAGAAACTTCTCGTCTTCATTTAAAAATCTACACAACGCAGAGTCGAGGGGTTACTGGGGTTGGCCTGGTACAGTGGAGTAAAGCAGAACCCGGTTACATTGGTGCCGTGACCCGTGCTTCTGCAATCGTGTATTCAGCGGTGCTGTCTATTTCCTGGACAGTGGTTGGAGTCACCACGTGGACTGTGGGGAAACCCCGTGGGATTTCCCTCCTTCCCACCATTTGCTGTTTTCTGTTGGAACACTGAGGTGGGATTCTGTACATCTGGTTGTAAAAAAAAAGGAAAAAAAGACAAAAAGAACAAAGCAGATCTGCATCATGTCAGACTTTCCTGGTTTTGGCAGAGGGAGGGGGACAGTTGGTTTTAGCCCACTGCAGTCATTTGGCAGGGGTAGAGCAGGTTTGCTGGCAGCCCCAGTCTCATCCACACCTAGGCCCGTCTTTGCTGAGTTAAATGAGAAACCTGTTGATGGTGACTGTGATGATTCCCATCATTCTAATTCAGATACGAAACCTACTAAAGAGAGCCTTTATGCAGAGATAGCAACGCAAATTGGGGTTTCTATTGGAGAAAGCATTGCCTCTTGTATTGAGTCTCGCTTGGGCTGTGGACTGGGAAACAGTGTTCTTGGGTCTGCCAGTAATGTCCTCTCAGAACCTTCACTTTTGAATGTGATTGTGAAATCTGATGTTAAAGAACCTGTATGTTTTAGAGGGGATGGTTGTGACACATGCAGTGTTCAGGAATGGGAGGAAATGATAATGACCTATTTGAAGAAAAAAGGGGTACAGACAGCTGAACAAGCTGATGAAGTGCTTAGTAAACTGGCAGGGAGGGCAAGAGAGATAGTCAGGGTGGGCATACGTAGTCAGCCATCCTTGTGTCTTAAGGAAGGCCCAGAACCTATTTTTGAGATCTTAAAACAGCACTTTAGTGACACTGCCTGTTCGAGCATGCCTTTGGCTGATTTTTATGCGACATTACCTAACTTAGGTGAGACACCTTTCGATTACTGGCTCCGGCTGAACAGAGCCATGGAACGCACAGAGGACTGTCTCAAACGACAGAATAAGTCATTTGCATATCTGACAAAAGAACTGACTGCAATGTTCATTCGTCACTGCCCAGACTCAGAACTGTCTCTTATTTTCAAATGCAAGCCGTTGCAGCAGTGGACGCCTGCTGATGTGCACGAGAAGTTGCTGGAGCACAGCAAAGATCAGAAGTGTGGCCCTCAGCTGAGTGCATCCAGTGCTTTAAGTTTTCAGCGACAGGATGTGCAACAGGTGACATGCAGCAGTAAATGTACCACACCATCACCGACCTCTACCTCTACTGGACTTAATGCACCGGCGCCTGCTGATCATCTTGATCATGTGATAGCTCTGTTGGAGAGAGTTCTGGAGGGTCAGCCTCGACAAGCAAAGTCACCGGCTAAAGATGATGTCAGAGCTCATCGAAACCAAACACACAAAGTCATGCCCTGTGTAATTTGTGGAGACACAGCACACTCTACCTATTACCACTGTAGAGCCAATCAGCTGTGCTTCATCTGCTATGCTGCTGATCACACACGGGCTTGGTGCCCCAGGGCCGTATCTAACGAAACCAGAGGGCCTGAATCAGCTGCCCAGCAGCTGGGAAACTAGTTGGCCTACATGTGGAGGGGGCAAGTGTTAGGCCTGAAATTGCGCCCCAAGAGACTGATTTTGATGATTTGGAGTCTGCATACCAAACTGTCTGTGAAGAACGACAGCTTGGTCATCGACCAGTACTTCAGAACACCCAAAGACTGCAACAACACGATAAACTGTTCTATGAAAATGTGACCCTTGGTGGCAAAGTGTCTGTTAAAGCAATGCTTGATAGTGGCTCCATGGCCTGCACCCTCAGTTCCAATGTGATGCCCCACCTCTTAGATCATGCAGTGCTGCAGTCCCCCACCTTGCAACCCACTGACGTTGTACTGATTGGTTGTGGTGGTTCAAAGACAATCCCATCAGGTGTGTGTGACATTACAGTGGAAATGTATGACTGCAAAGTTGTTGTACCTATGCTGGTGGTTGCAGGACAAAGTGAGGACCTTATCATAGGCAGCAACCTTATGCGGCATTTGGTCAATCACCTGAAGACAAAAGATAATTTTGGGGTGAAATGCAGCAAGAGTTTAAATGCAGAAGATATGTCTGATCACAATGTGCTAAGTTTAATGTCAGAAGTGGTGGTTCCAGAGAGTTCAGGTGATAGAATTGGAACTGTCAAGCTAAAGAAAGCCATAACCTTGGAACCTTTGACAGAGCACCTGGTCTGAGGCAGGCTGCAGCTAGGAGACAATGAGGAAGTCGGCAGTGCTGTAGTGATCGAACCCACAGCAGCAAGGTCAAGGCCAAGGTCAGTTATGGTTGGAAGAACTGTGGCACATCTTAATAGTGATGGGTGGCTCCCGGTAAAGGTGTTGAACCCCTTTGACAAGCCAATGCCTTTAAAACGAAACATGAAGTTGGCTGATGTGTTTACCTGTGCAGCAGTGGAGAGCTTCAGTCCCACTGGCTCCTGCTTACAACAGAATATTCAACTGCCAACTACTGAATCAGCACAGTGCAATGATGTGCAGAGTTTAGTCACTGATGTCTCTACCTTGCCTGATCATCCATCTTCGGAGAGAGCAATGGGTGACAATAGCTCCTTACATGCAGTGCTGCAACATCTGGGGCTGTCTGACATTGATATCAACTCATGTGAAGTGTCACAAGCTAGCAAAGAGAAACTAGTTGATCTCATAGCCCAGTTTGAGTCCATTTTCTCGAGAGACAAGCTAGATTGCGGCAAAACTACAGGCTATCTTCATAGGATTCGAGTAGTAGATGACAAGCCATTCCGGTTGCCTTGCCGACGTGTGCCACCGACTCATTATGACAAATTAAGACGAGCTCTGAATGAAATGGAGGAACGGGAAATAATCCAAAAGTCTTGCAGTGATTTTGCATCACCTTTGGTCTTAGTTTGGAAGAAGTCTGGTGATTTAAGAATATGTAATGACTTTCGCTGGCTTAACGCTAGAACTGTCAAAGATGCCCATCCTCTTCCGCATCCAGCAGAGGCTGCTTTAGGAGAAAATGGATTTTTCTCTACAATGGACCTGACTTCAGGCTACTATAATGTGGAGGTGCATGAACAGGACCGCAAGTACACAGCATTTACATCACCATTCGGGTTATACGAATACAATCGTATGCCACAGGCAGTGTTGTATAAAGTACTGAAATCTCAGAGTCAAGTAAAAGTACAAGTACCTCTCCAAAATATGACTTTGGTAAAAGTCGAAGTCACTGACTGAAATGTTACTTGAGTAAAAGTCTTAAAGTATCTGAAACTTCTTGTACTTAAGTATGGAAAGTACTGTAAAAATGGATGTACTCAAGTAATGTAATGAAAAGTACAAGTAAAAAGTAAAACAAAGCAAATGCAGGTTGAATGACATTTTTTATATTTTGGTAAACTTGTCAAATACACTTAAAATAATGTACACAACCATGTGCAGGCAAAATTAAACCTGCTAATAGATATACCTGCAGGCATCATTTAGTTAAGAAAATTAGGTGCTTTACCTATAGCACAAGGTTAACTTAACCTGCTTTACAACTGAACCAGCTTCTTAGTATACCCTCCAGGACAGAAAATACAAAGTTTTTGTAAGCCTTAAGTTTTCCCTTCAAGTAAGGTCAGTGCTGAAAATGAGAAAAATAAATAGTACAGAAAATGCGGCCAACATGAAGAAAAAGATCTGTTACGATTACTCTACTTCACAAATCAGTGAATCAGTCAATAGGTGGTGCACACAACTGGTCATTATGCAAAAAAAAAAAAAAAAAAACCCAGAAAACTTTGGAGCGGGGGGGGAGGGGGGGGATGCTGCCCACTGACGCGGCTCAGGGATTACGTGACACGCAGCGCCGTGCGCAGTGCCCTACAATGCACTGTAAGCTATGTAATGTGTTTTGAGGCAATTGACCAAAATCCCGGACAATTTTTAAATTCCCCCCGGACATCTTTTTAGGTCTGAAAAGTAGGACATGTCCGGGAAAAAGAGGACGTCTGGTCACCCTACCACCAGCTGGTGGTTCCCCTGGAGCCGTGTCCGACGTAGTTGCAGTCGTTGTGGTCTCCGTCTCCTCCTCCATGTGGCTGTTCCTGATTGCGAGACTTGCTTTGTGTTTAATGGGAGAAGCGAAACAGGTGTATCCTATTGGTGGTGATGAACAAGCCCAGGCAAGAAGGCTACGGACTTTGTTCGGTAGCCTTCTTGCTACTTGCTAATCAGTAGGTGGGGTCAAAACACTTCGTTTCTCTCTCTCGCTTTTTTGTAACGAGTAACTAAACCACACATTGAAAATGTATCGGAGTAAAAGTACGCAATTAAGTTCGGAAATATAGTGAAGTAAAAGTGAAAGTCATCAAAAATTGTCATACTCCAGGAAAGTATGAAGTACTCCAAAATATACTTAAGTAAAGTAGTGAAGTATTTTTACTTCGTTACTATACAACACTGGCCACAGGGACTGTGCAACAGTCCAGCGACCTTTATGAGGATGATGTTGGGCATTTTCGGAGACCAGAACTTCCTCAGTGTGCTGTGTTATCTTGATGATGTCCTGGTTTTTGCCCCCACAGAAGAAGCAGCACTGCAGCGCTTGCATATGGTGTTCCAGAGACTGCAGGCTCACAATCTTAAGTTGGCCCCAAAGAAGTGCCACTTCTTGAGGCAGTCTGTGAAATTCCTAGGGCACATTGTTAGTGCTGATGGAATAAGGTCAGATCCTGACAAAATTGCATCCATTACGTCCCTTATGGAAGCAGACCTCATGGATGATGGTTCTAAGGTTCCATCCCAGCGGAGGATCCGCTCATTCCTGGGAATGGTCATGTATTATCAACAATTTATTGAGAACTGTTCATTCATTGCAAAACCTCTGTTCCGGCTGACATCTGGGGACAAAGGTCCACGTGGTCCAAGGAGAAGGCGCCAGAAAGCACGTGCTAAGCTGTGTGATGAGGACTGGACAGATGACTGCAGGATGGCGTTCTTCAAGTTAAAGCAGGCTTTGTTGGATCGAGTGCTCCTGGCCCGTCCAAACTTCGAGGAGCCCTTCCTTCTATCCGTTGATGCCTCCAGCAGTGGCCTTGGTGCTGTGTTGTCACAAGTTCCGGCTGGAGCTTCAACATCAAGGCCAATCACCTTTGCCAGTAAGACACTCAGTCACGCACAGTCCAAGTATCCAGCACATAGGCTGGAGTTCTTTGTCTTGAAATGGGCAGTGTGCGATAAGTTTCATCACTGGCTTAGGGGTCATCGGTTTACAGTATGGACCGACAATAACCCTCTGACTTACATACTGTCTAAGCCAAGATTAGATGCATGTGAGCAGAGGTGGATTGCAAAGCTGGCACCTTTTCAGTTTGACATACAATACATCCCTGGTCCTAAAAATGTGGTTGCTGATGCACTGAGCAGGGAACCCTTTGTGCAACCAACTGCCTCCCATCGACTCATAAGAGTGCCATACAATGATCTGCTGGTTGAGGCAGAGGTAGTTGCCACAGGTGGGGTGCAGGAGGCCTTCAGATGGACGGTTCACTCACCTGAGGAGACCCAAGGCAATGACCAGCCTATTGTTTCTCAGTGCACAGCTGTTGTACAGGCCGGGGGGCTGACATCTTCTGAGGTGGGTGCTGTTTTCCAGGTTCATACAGAACATGAGTTCAAGGTGTTGCCACATGCTCTCCTTCTGCCTCAGTTCTCTCAGACTTTGCTCACACCAAACCAAACAGATTCTGAAATCTTTTCGCATGACAAACTAGTGAGGCAGCAGCGGTGTGATGATACACTGAGTAGGGCAATCTTCTATGTAGGAAGAGGGCGAAGACCATCAAGGAGAGAGCGTGCCAAAGAAGCGACTGATACAATTAGACTTCTGAAGGCATGGAACAAGTTGACTGTGAAAAATGGTGTATTGTACCGAATCTCCAAGAATCCTGTAACAAAGACAAAAACCTACCTGTATGTTGTCCCGCCTGCCCTGCATCCTGCTGTACTGAAGGGAGTCCATGATGAAGCAGCCCACCAAGGCCAACAACGAACCCTTTACCTGGCCAGGCAAAGATTTTATTGGTCTGGCATGGCTAAACATGTGGCAGAGTATGTGAGGTACTGCAAGCGGTGCATTGTTAGCAAGTCACCGGAACCAGAGGCTAGAGCACCTTTAGAGAACATCAAGACATCAGAGCCCCTTGAACTAGTCTGCATAGACTTCTGGTCGGCTGAGGACTCTGCAAACAAATCAGTGGATGTGCTTGTGGTCACCGACCATTTTACAAAGATGACGCATTCCTTTTTATGCCCCAACCAGTCTGACAAGGCAGTGGCGCACCAACTGTGGCATAACTATTTCTGTATCTACGGCTTTCCAACTCGCTTACACTCTGAACAGGGAGCGAATTTCGAGAGTGCACTCATCTCTAAACTATTGAGTGTTGCTGGTGTCCAGAAGTCCCACACGACTCCATATCACCCAATGGGTAATGGTTCTTGTGAAAGGATGAACCGCACCTTGGGCAATATGATTCGTGCCTTACCTCCAAAAGCTAAGCAAAGATGGCCTGATGCGCTGAAAGCCCTCACCTTTGCATACAACTGCACTGTCCACGAGACAACTGGCTTTGCTCCATTTCTGTTGATGTTTGGCAGGGTACCAAGACTCCCAATTGATATAATCTTTGGCTCTGTCATTGACCATCATGATGTCACAGATTATGACCGTTATGTCCAGACACTAAGGAAAGACCTTAAGGAGGCAATGGACATTGCACAAAGAACGGCAAGCAAACAATTGCAGCGCCACACAGATCTCTACAATCGGAAGGTCTGGGGATCCCCAGTGGACATTGGAGACCGTGTTCTTTTGGCCAACAAAAAGGGGCGTGGCAAGAGAAAACTTGCTGATCGCTGGGAGAATGTTGTCTATACAGTTGTGGACAAGAATGACACAAGTCACATCTTTAAGCTGCAGAATGCGTCCACCGGGCAGGTGAAGGTTGTACATCGTAACCTGTTAATGCCAGTGAACTTTCTGCCTGTCGAGGATGCTTCGCTGCAGGATGAAGTGGATGTGTCTTCTGAATCTGGCTCGCTGATGGTGGGTGGCGATGGAGAGGCTGTGTGTGGTGTGTCTGTGGCATCTGCTGAGAACAGGACAAGAGCTTGGGTTTCTGACTTGCCATCTGAAGTGTCCAGTGAGTTGCCGTCGACTGAGGATAATGAACCAGAAGGCACGGTTGTGAAGCATCAACTGGCCTCCACCTACGTCACCTCTATTGACGCCGATGTACATGACAATTTGACCAGTGATGAGCAACAATCTGACTTGGTTGTATCCTTGGATCCAGCTACATGCTCTTCTGCTTTGGAGGCAGCAACGACTGCTGAGCATGATCCGAACTGTTTGCCTTTAGTTACGGTTCCTGTCTCACTTGAGTGAAGCAGAACCCGGTTACACCAGCAGGGAAATTACTTCGCAGTTACAGCATAGAGACAAGACAAGACAAGAGACAAGACACAATAACAACGTCCGGGTGTTGAGTCTGGAGTTTGGCTGCGGTAGAGCTGATGACGTCACAGGCCACCGCTGCATCAGCTGATGGGGGGAATGTAAACAGCAATCAAAATGGCGGACGTAAACTCCCTCGGTAAATAATACGGCCGCATTCCCACGGCCAGAAGTTCAATGTCCGGGCTACAAATCTGTTCCTTTACGTTAACATGACCGGGATTACACCACCTCTCACTCACATAAAGTGCAATCCCGCCGCCCCTCTTCTTCTGACTCTTGGAAAAGTCCAAGGAAAATCCAGGGACCTCCACGCTGTAGTTTGGAATAAGCGAGTGTAGCCAGGTTTCCGTGAAGCAGAAGATACTGCACTCCATGTACTCCTTCTGGGTCCTAACCAGCGCCGTGAGTTCGTCTGTCTTATTCCCCAAAGACCTCACGTTCCCCACAATAATCGCCGGTACCGCTGGTTTGTGCCGTCTCCTCTTCTCCCTCCGTTTAACTCCAGACCTGCAGCCCCGTCGTCTCCTCCGTAACTCCTCTGGGACCACAGGCCTGTCTCTGGACCGCAGCAGAGGCTTACACAGCGCAATCAGCTGTTCACGCAAGTAAACAATGCCGTTACTCCGTTCGGTGAGGTTCTCCGTAACAAAGAGTAGAAAAAGTAGCAGAAGAACGCGGAGAACAGCGACAGAACCACATCCAGCCATTGTGGAAATCTTAACTGATGATCTATGGGTTCTTTAAGCACGGATCCTTAATCGGTTACAGCAAATATACACAGATTAACACACACACGACGGGAGCTGCGTCTGCAAGCAGCCAGCTGTGCCGGCGCCATCTAAGAGAAAGAAAGAAAATACTACCACACGCAGTGTTAGACACAGCAGATTGAGCTGTGAGTGAAAAAGAGTTGGGGAAGAAACTTTGGAAGTGTACTGAAGGGAAGAAATTCCACATTTGCTGTGATATTTTATTGTCTTGTTTGACTTGAAAATCAAAATAAGTCTGAAACTGTTTACTGTATTGTGGTGTGTTAATTTTGTTATATTATGGTTTGTCAGCCTTCAATCTCAGGAGAAAAACTGAATTTCACTGAAAGAAAAAAAATCCTTATTTTTTTTATTGTTTGTCCTAAGAACAATTCTATTTGATAAAATAAACAAAGAACTAGAAAAGATGTCCAGTGAGGGGAGAATTTTAATTTTAATTTTGTATTTTGATCTCTCATTTTTTGCCTCATAATTTATTTTCCTAATGTTAAGGGAAACTTTGTTTTGTTACCGTTTCATTGTTTCTAAACAGAAATGTTGATTGTGATAAAGTATTTTGTTGTCACGTATAATGTTTGCCAAAATTCTATCCTAGGTCTTTTGGATCCTTTGGATCTACGAAGCTTATACTGGCCCTGAATGTAGTTGGTATCAGATCGATAAGAAATTTCCTGGTATTGCCCATCTCTACCAGGCGATGTTAGCAATTTTTTTAAAATATGGGCCTGTAACAAGGTGGCCTTTTGCGGTTGGATTTTACAATGAGGATGAAAAGTTGAGGCAGAGTCAGGTGGAAACAGCAGTGGTATATTCTTCACACAGCATCAATAAATCACTTCACAGTTGAAATTTCAGCCTTAAATAGTCCCAGCTGTGATGGACCAAATCACTTTTGATTCACAGGGGGATATCAATTCATCAATCTCCCCCTATCCATCCATCCATCTTCTTCCGCTTATCCGAGGTCGGGTCGCGGGGGTAGCAGCTTCACATAAAATATCTTTTACTGAATACAAACATTTCCACTTACTTTTTATAAATATTTTATGTTTTATCATTACACCATAATGAAACATCACAAAACCCATAAACAATCTCCCCCCCCACACACTTTTCAATGGCCTCTCCCAGAACCTATAAATGGTGTCTGGACCCCCAGGACAGTATTTGTCCAAACACCCTGGAGAGGACACAGAAAAGACAGGTGAGTCACTTCATATTAGCACTCCACACTTAACAGATTATGCAGAAACATTTGCTCAGTTTTACCTACCAGTAGCTTATTGCTCTGAGTAACAATTATCCTCTCTTCACATACAACCACCTCACTTCTTGAGAGGCAACAACCATATGTATGCTTTTAGTACATATGGTGCATTACAGTAATAGAATAGTAGGGGTGCCCCTGTAAGCAAAATAAATTTTTATGAAGAGAGAATGAGAGGCATAAACATCAAAAAATTATATTTTAGACATGCTTATTATGACAATAAATGTGTGAAACCAACGAGAAGGACCTCGTTGCGGCAAACAGAAAGGGGTGGGAACAGACCACATGGCAGTCTCATACCTTATTTGGAATGGGACCATTGCACTCTGGAAATGAAGGGGGCACTATTTATTATGTTATCCGCGGGCTCCTGTTTTTATTTTCTTTTGAAATATGTGATATATATATTGCTCAAAAAAATAAAGGGAACACTTAAACAGGTGTTTAACACTTAAAGTGTTCCCTTTATTTTTTTGAGCAGTATATTTTTCACCTTACTTCAAACAAATAACATTAACATACATAGAGGATCTTCAACACAAATATCATAACTATCACAATATTTTGAAAAACCAAAAGAAATAGATAGTTGGAGGGCAAATTTTTATTTCCTTTACTTGACTCTCCATGTCCTCTGAAATAAGTCATAAGTAAACTTGAGATGGAGCTGAAAAGCTTTTGTTACTCCAGGTGTATTGTCTGTCAGTAGGATGACGATGTCTCCAAATGTCTAATAAATTTTGTCATTTTAGAGAAGTCCATTTGATGCTCCTGTCCACTTCTAAGTCTAGAGGGATGTCTATCCAGTTGAGTGGGGAAAAAAACTTATTAAAAACTCCCCATAAATTAACTTTTGCTGATGCCAAGAAAAAACATGGTGTCCTCCAGCTCCTTTAAGAAAATAATATTTAAAGAATTAGAATTATAACTATAAATATTGCCCAGCAAAAAGATGTAAGAATGAAATTCAACCACTGAAAATCCAATTACCCTTATTATCACATATAACATCTAAAACTTTACTTTTTGAAGTTATCTTTTAATATTGCTACATCCCCTGACTTGTTTGAACCAAGTGCTAACCATATATCTTTGCTCCACTGATTCTTCCAAAAAGATTAATCTTCTAAACATGAATGGCGTTCCTGAAGAAAAACAAAATTCACTCTTGCCTCTTTGGAAATTATTTTTATATCATTACATAGACCCCTCCTATTAATAGATGAAAATGTCAACTCTGTGCTTTATGAACGTTAAAGAAAAGTAGTTTAATAAAACATGACCCATTTAAAATGACTCCTAGAATAAAATTTGAAGCCACTACCAAAATTAACCATTTATAAAGAGTAGTGCTTACTGCTGAGTAAAAAACATTATTCTCCAGACCCCCATGGGGTCTGGAGAATAATGTCCAGAACCCCAATTTCCTTTCCATCCACATAAGCTTTACGTCCCACAAAGTAGGCCCTCTTCCCATCCTTGCAAGCCTGTTCGATGATAGGCCACAGAGCAGACCTGGCATCCTTGTCATTCTTGGATAGGTCTTCGCTGAAACAAAGTTTGTTGTCTCTCAGGCAGATGTTATGTTTTGCACTTCTCCAGATGATGTTCCTCACTGAAGTTCAAGCAAACAGGACAGATGTTCAGTTTTATATGATGACAACCTGATCTTTTTATCTTCTACACTTAGAAAAAAAGGTCCACTTGGGGGAGCTAGTATCTATCAAATAACTACTCAAAATCAGCAATGCCATTCTTCTCCATTAAGTTTTTCACTCAGGTAAAAAACTTAATTTAAAATGTAAAATATAAACCTATTAGTCAAAAGAAAGTGACCATTTTCTTAAGAGTGGTTCTCCTGTTCAGTCGAGACATGAATTCCTCTTCATCCTTGAAGGCGTGTTGTGGCATCTGGCTCTGTGACATTACCAGCAGGTGTTTCACATTGCACTGTAATGCACTCGGTATTGTGACTTCAATTTCACTGCATATCTGAACTCAGTAATATTAATGATGCTACCCCACAGTGGTGGAAGAAAGAATGGATGTAAAGAACTTGGTTTTCATAATGATGGTGACAAAACAAGGGTTAATATTAGAGATAGATCTGAATCAGTAATAGACTTAATTTTGAGTCTTGCAGGGATTAGTAATTCAAATGTTTTAAGAGATTCAAAGGCAGGAAGTGATCACTATCCCAAACTAATTCAAATTGGTTTAGACATTGCAAAATATGATAATTAAGGTGAAGAAAGACTGATCTTTTGAAGAGCTGGTTAGGAGAAATGCCAAAGGTTAGTATTGATTTGAATATTAATTTGAATATTTCTGCTTGTGAAGTCATTTTGGGTACTGCATGTGAAACAATTCAAAGGAAAACAGAAAAACATAAGAAGAACATTGTGGACAAAGTAATTTGATGTTGCAATAAAATATCAAAATAAACTTTTATATTATTAAAAAACAACATTTAGAATTTTATTCCATATAAAAAGTTACACGCTCTTGTTAAAACCCAGAAAAATGTTTCTTGGAGGAACCTTTTAATAGAGAAATAGAAATTTGTGGAAATGTATACACAAATAAATTTAAATAGAACATGGAAATCCAACTCTGAAAGATTAGATGTTACTGCTGTAACAGAGGAGAACGCAGATATGTTATAAAATGGTTGAAGTTCACAACTGTGGCAATTTATGTACAGAAAAACAAGAGAAGAGATTGTAGAATGAATGAAAATATAATATGCTAGAAGAAAAAGATAATATTTCTCACATTATTATGAATAAAAATAGTGGATCATCTGAACAAGTTTTATTAGACTTGTGTAATAATATCTGTGAAGTAGCTTTTTACGTAGAGCATGAAAAGAAGCAATTACAGTTCCAATGCTTAAACCAGGTAAAGAGTGGTCAAATTCAGGAAGTTACAGACCAATAGCTTTCACTTCTCATATATGTAAAATAATGGAGAAAATTATAGATGAACAATTGACCTACTTTGTAGAGAAGAGAGGATATTTATCAAAAATACTCAGTGGATTTGAGAAAAGCATAAATATTATGGACCCTGTTTATATTTAGAACGTGAAATCAGAAAAGCACAAGTTAATATGGAGAGTGTGGTGGCTCTTTTCTGACAAAGAAAGCATACGGTATGATTTGGAAGCAAGGTTTCTTAATAAAATGAAAAAAGATCAGAATTAGTTGTCAATAAGTACAAGTACAAATAAGACAAAGTTTTTCAAACAATTGTTTTTGCTGTAAATGGTTTTCCTCGGGGAGCTCTAGTGAGTCTGTTTTGTTTTCCATTATGATTACAAACTGGTGCAGGTTCTGTCTGGCTGTTTGAAAGTGTTGGGAATGGAATGGGTTTTTCTTTATTTTCTGATGATGGAACAACGTTCCAACCAAAGTCCAGACTGAAAACTATATGGGAATGTTTTCCAAGGTTTGAAAATATTGTTATCCCGCTGCTCTCCAGACAAACAGACCTGGAGGTGTTGCGCAACACCCCCCCCCCTCCTTTCTGTCTCTACTCTCTCACTCTCGTACTTCCTCTTCTGAGAGGGGAGATGTGCTACCAGCTCTCCTTCTAACGGGTTAATTGAGTTTCCTAAATCTGCTGGGATTTACCCTGTCCAGAACTGAAGTAAACTCTGTTTAAGCTGGTTTCGAGAAACGATTCGCCTGGTTTTCTGACGGCCTACATCCAGGTGTCCCACCCTTCTTCCCCCTGTGAATTAGCCAGACTGAGCAGCCTACAGCCAACTAGTTTCACAGAGCACACCTGTTAACGGTCGCTCGTTCTCTATTTTACAACTTGCATTTGTTATTGAACCAGGTAGGTTTTAGTGACTCGGGCGAGTCCCAAGGATGACGTTTTACATTTGGGCTACCAGCAACCTAAAAACATTTTCCACTTCTTCCTCTTCAGAATCAAACATCATAGCTATTTTACAACCATCAAAGAACTTTAAGGCGACTCATTAACTGAATGTCCACAACATCTTTTAGATTTTCTTTATGCTAAATATTTTATTAGTAAAGCATTTTTGCAAGGGTCAGTACAGCTTAATTCAGTAGCAGAAATAATCAAATAAGTAAAATCAATCATCTAGTCTATCTTTCCCTACTGCTGATACTGAGAACTAAAAAAGGGAACCTTTGAGAGAGACGGACGGAGTTTGGCGTTTCGAACCCCAGACCTGGCTTGATGATGAAGAAGGTGCTGCAGCAGGAGGAAGACGCCGATCGATGAAGGCCAGGATCTCCGCAGGTCTGATGAGCCTCCTCTCCGCATGGATGGTGAGGTCACACAGGACTTGGTGCTGGCAGGAAAAAAGGCACCAGTTCTTCTTCTTTGTCTTTGCCTTTGTCTTCATCTTTGTCTTTGGGGTCTGAACCCAGCCGATGAGAGAAGTGTGATTTGAAGCCACAGGTTGTGGGGCTGATGGATTGGTCCCCATGGCAGGACAGTCTTCGCCTCCGTGGCCCCGGCTCTTCTTCAGCTGCAGAGTTCTTTGTCCATCTCTTGGCTCGAAGCTGCCCGGAGGATCCAACAAAAGGTTCCTCTTTTGCACCCACCTTTTATAGGGTTTATCCACCCATTTGGTGCGTTTGCATTGGCTAGCACTGTTGCTGTGCTTGTTTAATTGGCTGTCTGCTCAGACAGATGATCTCATATCCATCACTGTCTTACAGACATTATGTCCTGATGTCTGTGCTAATGTCTCAGGGTTGCTCAACCTCCTATGTCCCTTGCCTGCACAACCTTTCACCTACCATCTACCTCCAACATATCAGTGATGTTTAATTGCAGTTACACCTTTTTACACCATTTCAAGTTCAATGTCAAAATCACATTTATATCACATTTATTTTCTTTAGCTTCTCTGATTTAGCATTCATTTATGATTTTATAACCATAACTTATTAATTATACTTATTATAATCTTAATGTGAGTTATTACAGATGTTTTTCTGAAAAGAAACCAAGAATAATCCATGATTCTAATTATTTGATGCCAAAGTTACAGTTACTTGTTTTTCTTGTAAGTGTTCTCACAAATGTAAGTATAAGTATTATTACAAGTAAACCAATATTAATATAAGTATTTTACTTTGAATCTTATCAAATTACTCAAATGTTTAGATTTCATTCTTTAAAACTTTCATGCTTTAAATTAAGGAATAGTCTCAGCTATTTTTATAAATCTGCAGGCTGGAAACTTACTTCCTCTTTTTCCAGGAAACCTGCTTTTCCTGCTTCATGACTCTTTCTGACTGACTATGATTTCTTATGATTAGATAGAAAAAAGTAGAATTAAAGCAAAGTTTGCATGAGACAAAAACAACACACACAACCAGATTTATTTTATTGATACCTAAGTCTACTGCTGGGCCTTGATGTCACTTGAGTGATTCATTTTAAAGATAACTTTATTTATTATTACTGTTAAACTAAAATCTCCAGCATGGGGAAGTGGGATGAGCTCGGATTTTCTTGACAGGTGATATTGAAGCAAAAGGTTGCTCTACAAACCATTGACACTTCATGCCCACTACCTCATACTGGTCTATCTCATAAAATATCAATGAAGCACAATATCTTAAGGCTGTTATGTGAAAAACATAGAAAAATTGAAAGGCTATGAACACTTTTGCAAGACATTATAGACACACTGTAAAGACAAATGGACCAAAATTCCATCAAACAACAAAAAACCCTTATATCTTTAGACATTGCTTAGTTAGTAAAATGCTGAGTGGTAGATTTGTTTTACTCTTGCATTTTCTGTATTAGACTTATATAATGTGATCTTTAAGTTTTATGTTCTTTTGTTCTAAGATCAAATGAGTTTTGTTTGTTGTTTCCTTGGTAATACATTTAAATTTCAATATGTCTTCAGGGAATTGAAGTAGAAAGTTGATGGATGACTGATGCAAGAAGAGAAAGCCATAGAGTAAGTAAGTAAGTAAGTAAAGTTTATTAATAAATCAAATCAAATGCAACACCTAGATTTTTTACCTTTGATTTTACTAATGGGCAGAAGGATGCAATTGTCTGGCTGATATTGTTGTGAAGGTGACTGGGAGCAATAATCATAGTTTCTGTCTTACTGGTGTTTAGAACCAGAAAGTTACTGGAGAACCAATCACTGATACGGGACAAACATTAGACGAGGATGGCCAACCTGTCCAGTTGATGCAGTCTAAATGAAAAATACAACTGAATGTCATCAGCGTAAATATGATAAAAGATTTAAAGGACTGAATAATACCATCATTATATTGGAGATGGTTTTTTATAACATAAAAAGAAAACAAAAGTGGACCCAAAACTGAGCCTTTTGGCACCCCACAAGTTATGGGGGCATAGTCAGAGGAAAACCTGTCCGTCTTAATGCAGAATGTCCTGTGAGATAAATATGAGGTCAGCCAGTCCAAAGCTGAGCCAGAAATACCAGACAGGACCTTTAACCTGTTTAACAGGATTGCATGGTTAACAGTGTCAAAGGCAGCACTAAAATCTAATAAAACCAGCACCGAGCATTTTCCCTCATCAGCAGCCATTAAAAGATCATTATGGACTTTTACTAAAGCAGTTTCAGGGGAATGGTGTTTAAGAAAGTCAGACTGAAAGGGATCAGAAATCTGTTACTGACTAAACCAGGATCTGAGTTGAGTTTGTACAACTTTTTCAAGTAATTTACTGAGAAAAGGAAGCTTAGAGAAAGGACAGAAATTGGAGATAGTACCAGGGTCAAGATTGGGTTTCTTTAAAAGAGGGGTCACTACTGCTTTTTTAAAATACAATGGGTATTTTAATGTGTATTAATGAGTTAGAGCCTAGACAAGTAGAGAGGGGGGTAATATTTCCAACAAACAAGTAGAAAGTTTCATTTTACCAACTAGTGAAGTCAGTTCATTTAATGTAATTGGAACAAAAGAAGAGAATGAATCCGAACACTGAGGCTCATCAGGAAAAGTAGATGAGCTCAAAGGTATATTGGTTTTCAGGTCCATCACCTTCTTTATAAAAAAAATCCTGAGGAACATATTGCAGTGGTCATTTGAGGTCAATAAAACATGATGTGCTGGAAGAGAAACAATACTGCTGATAGTATTAAATAACACTTTTGGATTATTTCTGCTCTGGTGAATAATACTGCTAAAGTAAGATGGCGTGGCATCAGTAACTCCCTTGTTATAATCCTCAAGGAGATTTTTGAAATGTTCCCGGTGGACGACCAGACCAGTCCTCTTCCACAGTGCATAACGCTGGAGCTGCAACACAGAGAATTTGTTCTCTGTGTTGCCTAATCCAGCTAACGCAGCATCACACACTAACACCATCTGTCACCATTCACATCGGGAGTCAGCTGCCGAGAGGGACGGCTACTGGTGCGGGTTCTGTCCGACTGGCCTGAATAGGAGGCTTCGTGCCTTCTGCAGCCTTGGCACTGCGCCTGTCTGGGTGCAGGTGGGACGCAGAGATCTGATTTTACTGAGCAGATCGTTGCCTGATCGTTCGGTGCGTGAAAGCGGGAAAGATGCGGAGGAGGGAGCGACTCGGTGATGCGGTGACACATGGCTGTCTGCACGCTCTGACTGCGGTCCCCACGCTTCTTCTCTCCAGCGGAACAAGCAAAGGCTGGGCATCGGGGCACTGAGTGAGGCTGCCCAGAGGCTGACGGATCAGGACAGACTGTGACTGGAGCTGTAAGGAGTGAAAACCGAGCCGGTCGCATCGCCTCGGTAAGCTCTGCTCCAGCTCCATCTGTTTCTACCTGCAGTACCGCATGTTTACAGCCTATAGCGGCCAGCAATCACTGTTGTAGCACTGTTCAGTGAGCAGCCTCACAGTCTGTCATTGTTCTGAATTTTCTCTCACATGTAAACAAAAGAATCAATCTTTGTTTTTAATTTGAAATTCAATAGATTTGAAGTTGGTGCAGCCTTGTTGAGAGCATAAATATGCCCAAGGTGACTTTCACTGCTTTATTTGGGTTTCTACGGAGAGAACTGAAGTGCATGCTCAAAGATCAACTCATTTATTTGATTATTTATATTATATATTTATACAAGTACCATTGGAACTTTCTCTAAACGTATTTTTCTTGTAATCACCAAGAATATGCCACATTTTCTGTTTATCTATAAAACCTTTAAACCACAAATTATGATCGCAAATTGTCATTTATCTTCTCTAAAGAAAATAGGCCTACATCAACTTCACAAAATAATACAATAAAAATTAAAAGTAAATAAATTTACACTTTTTATTCCACAACTAAGGTTTTATAAAGCAGTAGAGTTTGTATCTAAAGCAATTTATTTCATGTTAGACTAGTAAAAGTCTTTATGCCTATGTAATGCTAAAGTGTTTCTAAAGCTAAAGCATTTTTATTAATTCAATTTCAGAAAATACTAAGTGCATGTTTCCATCAGCTCTGGGTGAGAGACAAATGTCTGTTAACTAGCTGACTTCAGAAATGATCATCCAATTAATGAAACAGCTAAGAACAGCTTGCTATTGGTGTCGCATCATGAAAAGCAAACTGGCTAAAAGTGATGAAATTCTGAGCAAAAATGAAAATTAACACACTTAGCACTTCTTTTCGGGGGTTAAATTTATGGATAAAATTTAAATAACAATTTCGAAGGTTATTATAACCAGAATCATAACATTTAAATATGGTGATGGCTAACAATATTTAACTATATTTATTTTATTACGTTAACAGTATTTAACTGTAAAGTTACTGTAAGTAAGTCTGTGCTCACTTTACAGACTTGCTCTTGTAGTCTGTGAAGTTACATTTGATATTTTTGTTAAAATTATGTGTAAGTATTTTTGATGCAATGATGTGATGGAAACTGTTAGTCAGCTCACAGAAAAAAATGGAACTTTGGAAGAAAATGACTTTTTCAATTTATTGCAATGGCGATAAAAGTGTTAAAAGGAACCAGAAGTATAATGTGTACATTCACTTTTTACTGAGTACTTTAGGATATTTACAAACTCCGTATGGTTAACTATACAGTGCGGCAGCTACTGGAAGTAAAACTCTTTTCATCAACTGCTTGACGGGATTGATTGCTTCTTTTTAATGTTTTTCAAATAAATTAATGTAGACTAAATTTTATTCTTTATGCGCTGCAACAGGTACAGCTTCATTTGCGCATTACAGTACAGCACAATAAAGACTCCACACATCTGGGAATGAAATGTGTCTCCCTCTACAACGTTGCAGAGGATTAGTGTCACCCCCGAGCCGCCGTAGCGATGGGAGAAAATATGTCCAAGCGGCTGAAGTTGGTGTCAACTACAGAAGCAGAGATGGAAGAGCGTTCTTTCCCTAACCAGTATCCTGACTGGGACCAGGGATTCGCTGTCTCGAACGCTGGAGCTGAGATGGACTCTGACGAGCCGCTTGACTCTGAAGGAAAGGTGGGAAGATAAAGGCTTTTATGTTGATTTTTATCTAACGGTAGCTGCAGTTAGCTTAGCTTCGGCTACGATAACCTGTTCTGGTTAGTTAGTAACCAGTGGTTACCTTCTTAAAAACGGCTGCTTAGTACAACATGCTGTTACCTGATAGACATCATTGCTGTCATCGTTTGCTTTTTAATAATTCTTTAACCACTATTCCACTTTCAGCCTTGCATTCCATTATGAATGTCATTAAACCGTTAATTCACAACAATTATTTTTTTATATTGTAACAGATTATCCATAAATATTGGTTAAACGAAGTCTATGACATTTTGTAGCTCTAAACATTTGCTAGTGCACAATTACATGTTGATAACGTTGCGATACAAAATACTAAAAATAGGTAAGTTTTTGAGTGTTGTCATTGGTGAATATTTATCATGGAAATCTTATACAAGTCATATGAAAGTTCAAAACTATTCCTATCTTAAGTAAGAATTAGGTAAAGGGATTACTAAATAAAATATTTCTTAATAATGCACTATTGGAATGCCTGCATGTACAAAGTGCATACATTTTGTTTAATTAAACAATATTCAAATGAGATTTTATTTTAGTTGTTACATGAACTATTCATATTTATGGAGAGTGAAACAAATCAAATGAAATAAACATTCATAGTTAAATCTTTATAGTTGCAGTTTTGGGATCAGATCCAGTATTTTGCTAATGATACTCTAATGACACCCATATTTAATTTAATAGGGTTGATTATGATAATCTACAACCAACTTTAATACTAGATACAGTGCAGTCAGTCTACCGGTGATGTAAGGTGTGGAAGTTGTCTGCATGCCAGCTGGATGATTCCCAGATGATTCCTGGATAAATCCTGGATGATTCAAGCTCCTCCCATTGCCCTCCTTCTTTCCTGTTTTTACATGTATTTGTAAAACCAATCAACAATCTTTGTGCTAAATGTTAGCTTCAGGTAATTGATGTGTTGTCTTTTATTTTAATGGCTAAGGGATCCAGTTTGGAACATTAGATTTTAGTTTGTTTTTTGGGAAATTAAAAAATGGTAGAATATTCTGGCTCAAAACAAAATAACATTTTGTTTACTTTTTTTATATGTATAAATGAAGAGTTAAGATAAACTACTTCCACCTTTGATTCCAACTATTCTTTGCTTGGGTTAGAAAAGTAGGTGATTTGTGGTGTGTAGGTCTTGAAATCATTATGGTGGGAATGAGGTGTGATGTGCTTCACTGACATGGACTTCTTTCAACATTTTATAATTATTATTTTCAGCCATTCTTTACATCCACATCTCGCTTCTTCTAGTGCCATAATGAATCCAGTGGATTGAACAGCAACTGACCACAATTCTTCCTTAAGTAAACGCCCTCTTCTTGGTAGAATTGGTTTCCTGGCAACAATGTGACTTTTAGGGATAGTCACAAATTCAACAGGTTCTAGGTTAGGTTCTTGACAAGATCCATCCAGATGCTGTAATGTTATCCTTTTTGTTGACGTCAGAACCTGTTGTAAGCCAGGCGTGCCCATATTTCTATCATAAGCCTCTTTTTGAGCTTAAGTTAAATCATTGAGATGTTGATGTCATTTTTTATGTCCTGTTTGTGCAATGCAAAAATATCTGGATTAGAAAATAAATTTGAAATTAAGTAGAAGCTTGAGCATCCAAAGCTTGTTTTTAAAATTGAATGTAAAATTTGGAATTGTGTACTGTGTGCCCAATTATTAGGCAAGTTGCATTATAAAGAATGGAATTCTATTTGATGAGCTACAGTGCTCTCAGTGATTTGTTTACTGTGTCTAGTTCCATGGTTCTCCATTCAATTTCTGACTGCACATTAGTGGGCAAGTCAGTGTTCATTTTAATTTATCATATGATTAATTACTTGCTTATTGTGACAGGTTATGTGTTGATCTCCTAAGACCCCCCTCTTTAAATAAATAGACATCAGCTGCTCTGCCTAGCTCCAATAAGCATTTACTTTTATACACCTTTAAGTTGGAAAGTATGCATAAAATAAAAATTAACTTAAGTGCTCAGTTGCCTAATAATCTGCACTCGGTGTATAATTCTAATCATTACACATTGGAAAACAGGGGAGCACCTATAATCAGCCCTGATTTTGGGTGATCAGGAATCGGCCTTAATGTATCTACCGATCTTATCTAGTGTCTTCATCTACTAAACAAAGGTCTAACGATCAGCCACCATCCCATGTTGCTCTGCTATGAGAGAGGACCGACTGACAGACCTCCCACCAGGTCACGTCTGCACGTGTGTGATTAACAACAGTCACCCCACTGTTGCCAACTTAGCAACTTTGTCACTATATGGTTAGCGACCTTACAGACACAAAAAAATCGGTATCTGTCAAAATCGGCAGGTCAGGTTTTTTAAAAGTTGATGATCGGCCAGAAAACTGCAATCAGTGCACCTCTAGTGCTAAACAACTTATAAAACACAAGTCATAACTGAACTGTACAATTCCTGTACTTGATAGCTTGCAGTATTTCTTTTCTTCTGCTCAGGTTAATGAAGCATTTCTAAGGAAGGTCCAGAGTAAGATCAAAGATCTCCTCCAGCAAATGGAAGAAGGCCTGAAGACCGCTGACCCCCATGACTTCAGCACTTACACCGGCTGGACAGGTCTGTGCCAGATGAGCTTCTTTCTGCCAGCAGCCAAAGAGGAGCTGTGGAGAAGGATAACAATATAGAACAATATATCCTAACCAGGAACAAAATCCCTGCCAGCTAACCTTCACGCCCACTGCAGCATTACATTTATTATTGTGAAATGCTGAACAATAATAATAATAACAAAGATAATAATAATAATGAATTTTATTGACAATGCGTTAAGCTTTTTCCTGCTGAAGAGCACAGCTCACCTTGAGGTAGTGGACTTGTGGAGCTGAGAAGGTCCATTCCCTGATCACTAAGTTCCCTCACTAACATTCTTTCTTTGCACAAAATCACAGTAAGGAAATCAAATGACACAAAATCAAATGACACAAAGGCTAGGTGGAAAGGCTATGTCATTATCTAAAGGTCAGACTAACTTTAGATCTCCAGAAAAAAAGTCAAGCTAACACAAGGTTTGAGACACAACCCAACAGAAGAAAAGCTTCTACAACTAATGTAATGAGACTTTTAATGATTGTGGAAGATTGTTTACACAAAAACATACATGTTTGATAGTAGCTGACCTGCAGGAGACGCAGCAGATTGCTTCACTAATGCCTCTGAGATTTTTTAGCTTGTAAAATAACACTTTTTATTTTTTATATTAGTTGTTAAGGTCCCTTCATTAAAAAAATGGTGTTCCAAGCTTTTCTGCTTATCCTAGGCCATATACTTGAATTCATAAGCAATGTTACTCCAACAAATAACTTTCTGTGCAGGAAGTTGTATGATCTCCACAACCCATGCAGGTCAAAACTGCATGAAGAGCAGCTCTGACCTGCTCTGCATGATTAGAACATTTTGCAGTGTGTCAGCTGTAGAAAATGTTCTCCTGTCTCTGCAGGCATTGCCTTAATGTACCTTCAGCTGCACCGCGTCTCTGGTGAGGCTTCCCACCTGCAGAGGGCATTGGACTATGTGAAGAGGGCCATGAGGATTTTGAATGGCCGCAAAGTGACTTTTCTGTGTGGCGATGCAGGACCTCTGGCTGTTGGTGCTGTGGTCCACCACAAACTAAACAACAATACAGAGAGTAAAGACTGTGTGTCCAGGTGAGTAGTAGAGTATAGCTGCATTCACACCAGCCCTATTTAGTCCACTTTAATTAAACTCTTGTTGGTTTGCTGCTCGAAAAACAGGAAGCGCTGGGCATTCTGGGTAAATATAAGCATAAACAACTCTGGCGCTAGAGAAGGGGTATCAAACTCATTTTTGTTTTGGGCCAAATCAAGATCATGAATGCTGTTAAAGGCCCAGTTGTGGGTGTGCCGTGGTGGCTTAGGGCAGTGGTCCCCAACCACCAGGCCGCGGACCAGTACCGGTCCGCAGACCAATTGGTACCGGGCCGCGCAAGAAATAATGAACTACTTCCGGATCTTTTATTTTGAAAATGCTAAAAATTTTACCGGTTACATCTTGCGCGTCAAAATTGAGCCAACTTGCAGCAGAATGAGTAACAAAACAACATCGGAGTACTGCGCACCCCCCCCTCAGGGCTGACCGGTCCGCGCGACTCAAAAGGTTGGGGACCACTGGCTTAGGGGATAGCGCGACCCATGTTTGGAGGCCTTGAGTCCTCGACGTGGCCGTCCGGGGGTTCAACTACCCAACCTAACAATATATGCCGCATGTCTTTCCCCCTCTCTGTCACCCTTTCCTATCAGCCTACTTTCATATAAGGGACACTAGAGCCCACAAAAGACCCCCTGGAGGGGTAAAAAAAAAAAAAGGCCCAGTTGTGAAAGAATCCATTGATAAAACCTGTTCACAAACCGGACTATTAAAATATAAATGAATTCTTAAAATTAAATAATATTACTGAACATCTTTTCAGATGTAGGTACTAATTCAGAAATATTTGCGCTTATTTATGATGGTAAATAAGCCGTCATAAATAAGCTACATAGATCATGGACTATAATCTGACATCAGTTAAGGCTGAGACAGCTGTTTAGTACAAACAAGAAAGTTTTTCACGATTTTTGAGTTAAATACACATTTTTGACAATGTCAAAAATGCACTAAAAAGTGTGGGGATTTATTTATTTTGCATGAATTTCCACACTAATTCTCAAAAAACTAATTGATACAGACTGATTTATATAAATTTTCAGTAAACAGATAAAAACTGCATTGATAACATAATACCCTGCTCAAAAATATAAAGGGAACACTTAAACAACACAATATAACTCCAAGTAAATCAAACTTCTGTGAAATCAAACTGTCCACTTAGGAAGCAACACTGATTGACAATCAATTTCACCTGCTGTTGTGCAAATGGAATAGACAACAGGTGGAAATTATTGGCAATTAGCAAGACACACTCAATAAAGGAGTGGTTCTGCAGTTGGGACCACAGACCACTTCTCAGTACCTATGCTGTCTGGCTGATGTTTTGGTCAGTTTTGAATGTTGGTGGTGCTTTCACACTCGTGGTAGCATGAAACGGACTCCACAACCCACACAAGTGGCTCAGGTAGTGCAGCTCATCCAGGATGGCACATCAATGTGAGCTGTGGCAAGAAGGTTTGCTGTTTCTGTCAGCGTAGTGTCCAGAGGCTGGAGGCGCTACCAGGAGACAGGCCAGTACACCAGGAGACGTGGAGGAGGCCGTAGGAGGGCAACAACCCAGCAGCAGGACCGCTACCTCCGCCTTTGTGCAAGAAGGAACAGGAGAAGCACTGCCAGAGCCCTGCAAAATGACCTCCAGCAGGCCACAAATGTGCATGTGTCTGCACAAACGGTTAGAAACCGACTCCATGAGGATGGTATGAGGGCCCGACGTCCACAGATGGGGGTTGTGCTCACAGCCCAACACCGTGCAGGACGCTTGGCATTTGCCAGAGAACACCAGGATTGGCAAATTCGCCACTGGCGCCTTGTGCTCTTCACAGATGAAAGCAGGTTCACACTGAGCACATGTGACAGACGTGACAGAGTCTGGAGACGCCGTGGAGAGCGGTCTGCTGCCTGCAACATCCTTCAGCATGACCGGTTTGGCAGTGGGTCAGTAATGGTGTGGGGTGGCATTTCTTTGGAGGGCCGCACAGCCCTCCATGTGCTCACCAGAGGTAGCCTGACTGCCATTAGGTACCGAGATGAGATCCTCAGACCCCTTGTGAGACCATATGCTGGTGCGGTTGGCCCTGGGTTCCTCCTAATGCAGGACAATGCTAGACCTCATGTGGCTGGAGTGTGTCAGCAGTTCCTGCAAGATGAAGGCATTGAAGCTATGGACTGGCCAGCCCGTTCCCCAGACCTGAATCCGATTGAACACATCTGGGACATCATGTCTCGCTCCATCCACCAACGTCACGTTGCACCACAGACTGTTCAGGAGTTGGCGGATGCTTTAGTCCAGGTCTGGGAGGAGATCCCTCAGGAGACCATCCGCCACCTCATCAGGAGCATGCCCAGGCATTGTAGGGAGGTCATACAGGCACGTGGAGGCCACACACAATACTGAGCCACATTTTGACTTGTTTTAAGGACATTACATTAAAGTTGGATCAGCGTGTAGTGTTATTTCACTTTAATTTTGTGTGTGGCTCCAAATCCAGGCCTCCATTGGTTAATAAATTTGATTTCCATTGATGATTTTTGTGTGATTTTGTTGTCAGCACATTCAACTTTGTACAGAACAAAGTATTCAATGAGAATATTTCTTTCATTCAGATCTAGGATGTGTTATTTGAGTGTTCCCTTTATTTTTTTGAGCAGTGTATTTTAGTACACTTAGTGTTTATTCTAGAATCTAGAGGACCACATAAAAAGCTATAGCGGGCCGGATTTGGCCCACGGGCCTCGACTTTGACACATGTGCGCTAGAGGGAGAAATGGCTCAAGGTGTTATGCCAAAGACATCATAGAAATTTTACAAAGACTAAGATCTGACGCTACTCTATTTTCGTTTACATTTAGTAAAGAAAGAAGTTGTTCTCAATGTGTTCTTCAGAGGGTTTTGTGTCATTTCCTTCCGTGTTTCTTGGTGCAGCACCACCACTGTCGAAGGGGGGGGAACAGGCTGCTTAGGGCATAGGGTTCGGTTGGTTTGACACAGTGCAGTGTAAAAGAACCACAGCAGCTCAAAATGTAGCATGTTTTGTGATTTTGGTCCTCAGTCAAACTCAGTTTACTGGACTATCAGGTGTTTTCCCACCTTAGACTATCTATGTGACAGTTCACTATGTGATGACTTTAATAAGCTGCATAATTTATCCACAACAGAAGGAATTTAATTTTCTCCTCATTATCTGCCTGCATTAAAATCTTTGCATATATTTTTGGAGTGGTTTTACTGGCCTTGATTTGAGAGTGGCCAGACAGGACAGTAGGTAATGAGAGAGGAGGAAGACATGCAGTAAGGGTAATCAGCCCAGGAATTGAATCTGTGACAGTCGCATCGAGGACTAAGGCCTGCACATATGGGTTGTGCTTTACCCCTGCACCCCTCATTTGTTATCTTAAATATGTTTCACAAAATATTATGATTGTCTGTTTGTCATGTTCTTATGTTAAACAGATAGGACAAATATTATCGTACACACTTATCCCTAGTGGGGTCTCCAGGGGTGCTGGTGCCCATCTCCAGAGGTCAACGGGTGAGAGGTGGGGTCACCTGGACAGGTCACCAGTCCATGACAGGGCAACATAAAACAGTTTTGCTACATATTTCATCATAAATTTAGAACACCTACAGGAACTATTATTAAAAATACCTTACATTTCTAATATTATGGTAAAAGTTGTGTGATAAAATAGATTTGACGCTAAATTCAGTCGTTAGTATTTCTTCAAGTTTTATATATGACAGGTTAAAGCTGCTCATAATCTTGCTTTGGGCACCAAAATGGAAAACGCTGGTTCTGATTTCACACAGCCCTTGTTTAAATTTCAAAATAGTGAATATTTTGTCATAGTGTTCTATGCATAATACTAACTGAAGGCATTTTGTTTTTATATAGTTTTGTCCCACAATAAAAGCTTAGCCCTGATCAAAGTGTTTGGATCTCCTCCAGGCTCTTCCAGCTACAACGCTCAGTCGTCAGTCCAGACAACGAGATGCCTGATGAACTGCTGTTTGGTCGGACTGGATATTTGTTTGCTCTGCTGTATGTTAATAAAGAAATTGGGGCTGATGCTGTGGATGAGGCAACAATTACCAAGGTGATCCCCACTCACTACTGACACAGTCAATGGCTTAACATTAAGCCTGAAGAACCTTGGTGGAGAAGTTATGATTTGTACTTATCTTGCACCCATACGACTGTGTTTCAGGAATAATATCTTGTATTGATTTGCACATTTAAAAATGAATATATACTGTGTATATATATATATATATACACATATACAGTACAGATCAAAAGTTTGGACACACCTTTTAATTCAATGAGTTTCCTTTATTTTCATAACTATTGACATTGTAGATTCACACTGAAGGCATCAAAACTATGAATAACACATGTGGAAATATGCACTAAACAAAAAATTGTAAAACAACTGAAAATACCCCTTATATTCTAGTTTCTTCAAAGTAGCAACCTTTTGCTGTGATTACTGCTTTGCACACACTCTGCATTTTCTTGATGAGCTTCAAGAGGTAGTCACCTGAAATGGTTTTCACTTCATAGGTCACACCTACATGCCTGTTGGGATATACTTGGCTCATTGCTTTGATTGTCCATCGTCTCCTAACTGTAGGTGGTGACGGCCATCGTGGAATCAGGAAAGAACATGTCAGCTGAGGAGAAGAAGACGGATCGCTGCCCTCTCCTCTATGAATGGCACAAGAAGCAGTATGTTGGCGCTGCCCATGGTCTCACTGGCATTTTTTACATTCTGATGCAGGTAGGAGAAACCTCCAACCATAGCTGCTCAGCTGGTTCAGTTGTACATTTTCAGAAAATCTATAAATTATAAGGTAAAATCTGAAAGTAGCTGATCTGCTCACAAGTCAACAGGTCAGGTGTAGTTTAGTGAAGGGAGTTAGACATTGAGACCATTTCCATATTGTGTGAATGTATTGTTGTTGGTTAATCAGAAGCCTTAGTCTTCTCAGGATTAATAAATAATCACATGATGAAAAAGACTCATTAGGACTTTTGACAAACCTGTTTTAATCTTGTTTTGCTTTTTCAGCAAATCAGTGCACAAATATTACAGTAGGATAGAACCAATACCACAAACTGCTTGCCAAATATTTTTATTCATAAGAGTTTGAGACATTTTTCCAACATTAACAGAAATCATAATCCTGCTCAATTTGATTCATAATAGTATTGTTTATATATAACAGCTGAAGGGTTAAAATATAATTTCTTCTTGTGAAGTAATTTGTATTTATCAAAACTATCACACTTTCACAATATGATATAATGATTTAATAGGTTTGCTTGAACATTTACAACTAATCCATAATGGTCACTGCCCAGGTCTCACTGAATGGCTGCTTTTCCCTCAGTAGAATGATACATAATTTCCTTTATGGTGAGCTTATTTTATGTATTTAATTAAATGAATATATTACTAGTTTTTAGAAAGTTCCCTTAGCAAAGTACATTTTAGAAATGGGTAACAGGAGGACACATTTCCCATAACTTTAGGTTTCACAAGTCAATTAGGTCTATGTCTGCCATAACCAGTTCCTGTTCTGCTATCCTTCTGTGTAACCATGGAGATGGATGAGCAGTGACCTGAGTGTTTCTCTGTTCAGCCCGGAGCCGGACTCCACCCAACCATGCTGGCGGAGCTGGTCCGCCCCAGCATCGACTACGTCCGCCACAAGAGGTTTCGATCCGGGAACTTCCCATCGTCGCTAAGCAACGAGAGTGACCGGCTGGTACACTGGTGTCATGGAGCTCCGGGTGTCATCCACATGCTCATTATGGCCTACAAAGTGAGCTGCTCTTGTCTATCGCAAGCACAACCCTGACTCCTCATCGCTCTGTAGGAACAGTGTTGCATTCAGTGTCATATCATCAATTTTAACTTCTGAAGCTTCTTCAGGCACTTTTACAGCTGAGACTGAATTCTGTCTGACTGCAGACTGAGCCTGTTGTCAGGAAGTGCTCTGCAGGTTGTCTGCTTGTTGGTCCATTCTGGTAGTCTCACTCCGTTCACTAATGTGTAGCGCTGTCCAGCACAGTACAGAGGGAAACGCTCAATAGGAGACCAGATTTCCCAGAATGCTTTGCCTGCTACATCAGTACATAACAGCTCAAGCTTTTGTTTTACTATGTGCAGGATTGAAACCACTGATTATTTTACCAGATGAACATCTCAGGTCAGCTTTAGCAGCTGTTGTTGGCACCAGTATGATTTAGTAACAAACTGTAATTATGAATCGGAAGTGGAATGATTAGTTCCCAAACATTTGTGTATTTATTTCATTGTGTAAACATCATATGTTCACTGATGACTAAAACACCGTGGGCAGCAGGTGGACTGCCCTGGTGCACAGACGACCAGGCTCAGCAGGTTTTCTGTCAAGACAAATCCAAGTTTATAGAATCATGGTAGACAAGGTTATTTCTTCAGAATTCAACTGACTGGAAGGTGTCAAGGAATCCAGCATGATTCTGATAAAGCATAGAGCAGCAGTGGAGAGCAAGAACTTGCTCTTAACAGAAAGGTGGCTCCAAGAGAACCTGACCCAGGATTACCAGCTTGGTCACCTGGGTTTTATTAGGCAGATAAGCAGACACATGGGGAGAAAAGAATCATTGGACTGTAAATACTTTTATATGGAAATAAAAAAATAAAACAAAGCCTTTGGCAATCATTTTTGCAAATGATGCATAAATGGAGGGCAGCACAAAAAAGCTAGCAGCTACTGTAGCTATTCTCTTTATTAGACAATTTTAGGCCTAGCCTTAAAAACTGCCAGACAAAAACTGGTTCCACAGGAAAGGAGACTTATAACTGAACAATCTGTCAATCAGACTCTTCATTACTTTGAATCAATGGTAACTATGTCTCAAGTCCATATCCAGCACTTACCTCAAGTCCATGAATCTTCATTTCTGTCATTTTGTTTCACTGCAGAGGCTTGTCAAACACTTCAGAGGAGAATAGAAAGTCATAAATCCCACAGTCTTTAAATATGTATATAAGTAATGCAGCTCTGAGGACAGAGTGTGTAAATCTGGGTGTATAAGATAACTGTCATAAGACAAAAACTGAGCTGAGAGACCAAGGAAAGGTGCAGACCCAGACCTCTTTCACATATTGTTCATGACATTGAAGCTTGTACTTTCAAGCTGAAAATGAATATTATTTCTGACTATAATCTGCTGTATTTTGTACAGCAAGCATGCAAAAAAAGCAAAGAATCATTTGACAGATGCCGTTCTTTCCTCATCATCCCATGATCACCGTTTGGGACTGCATAGGAAACCTTTTTCACAGTATTCTAATTTTCTGAGACACTGAATGTTTTGTTTTCATTACCTATGAACCATAATGAGAATTACAAGAAACCAAGGCTTGGAATATATCACTCTGTCTGATGATTCACTTCCTCAGATGACTGGGAAAAAATATAGCACCTCTATGCAATCTTCTAATTGTTTTAGATGTGCTTGTACTGATGTATGAAAATGGGAGATGGTTTAGTTTACTATGAGCTGTTTGTTATTACGCAATAGTCAGCCCCGCCCACTCCTCACAACTCCTCTGGGTTGACTACTGTCCAGTTCTCTGTCTAACAGGTCCGGAATATCTCTAAGACCTGGGTCTTACCCTAAAGGAGGTCTATGAGAGATAATCATTCTAAACTGGTGGCGAGAGAGGCTTGTCTAGCTCCAACTACCTTCAATCCAGAAGTTACGACCCTCTACAGTTAAGAAACAGTCAGCTGAGTAGCCCTCACAGCTGCGTAGCTCCAATAACCACTTCTGTTAACGGTAGCCCTCTCTCTAAAATAACCTGCACTTGGAAACGGCTAGATTAGATTTAGTGACTTAGATTCAAGTCCCAGGGTCGTTATTTTTATACTCACTAAAGGAAAGTCCGAAGCCACCACTTTACTAGAACCATGTACACTAATTTTACTTTAACTGGAGAAACTAAAATAATTAATGGCTCAATTAATTTCAATGTCCACCAACTTCTACAGAATTTTAAAAAGTATATTTATTAAGCAAGCTTTAACAGGGGCGAGTGGCATACAGATTAATTATCAGTGATTACAATACTATAGTAGAATGATAGAAATCAACATAAATCAACCACACTATCCTAACTTCTCTCTCTGACCTATGTCACTAATTAACTGAGTGAGGCTTTTGGGGAGCAGTTCAACTCATACCCAGATAGCAGTTGATCTCGGCAACAGAAATCTTTAAATCCTCGGTTAGAGTCTTTGCTCCTTGTGTGGCAAAATCCTCTTTAGAATAGAAGCAAAACAGAACGGGTCATTATCCTTTGAACGCCCAATTCTTTATCCCTCTGGGACCTTTGCCTTTTCTCCAAGTCTGTTGCAGTGGGTTTGAGATCGTTGGGTTGAGGCAGAGTCGGCGGCAGAATCAGGAGCCAGGGCTGGGGGCTGAAGGATCTTGTCCCTTTTTGGCGGTGTGAAGTCTCAACCTCCCTGTGGCTCCAGGGTGCGGTCCTCTGCTGGTCTTTTCTCTGCGTCCTCTTGTTGACTCGTCTTCAGCGCCGCGGACTAAGAACAGTTTGTTCCTCTTTTTGCCGTCTTTTATACTATCTCGACCCATGGTTGTGTATGGGAAGATGGTGTACTTGCCCTCTTGAACGTTCGATGAGACAATGGAAAGTCCCAACCTTCCCCAATCGTCAGCTCTTGTGTAACTTACAGCGTTAAACATCATATGACCTTCCTCTTTTCTGTTGGCCATCTGGTTATCTTTCTCGTTATCTTCCGTAATCTTATTTCCTTGAACCTCCCCTCCTCCCCCGCTCTGCTCAGCTTGCCTATTGCGACACAGCCTGAGAACAGGACCTCACTCATTACTTTAACTCCATCTTTTTAGATCATCACATTTCTGTTAATGCATTATAAATCATTAACACAATCATCTTGTCATTTACATCCATCATAACTTTGAGTATGATTTTAAACCAACACAGTTCTGTAATCCATTATTAATTATCAACCATAATCATCATGTTTTTGTAACCATTACAGATCAAGATACAAAAATACATTTCAGAAAATCATTCAGTATTTGAATATGCACATATATATATTTATCTTTAATTATACTTAAATCAAACCGCAAGATCACTTTATTTCTCTCAGGCCTTTATGCTCTGTTTTCTGCGTGTACCTGGAAAGATCTCACAACCCTACGCCAGTTTTCATGACAGAGCTCATTGCTCTTCCATCCTCCAGAGAGAAGGGAAACACTGCCAGCCTGGCAGGAAGATGTCATTAAACAGTTGATTCAACTAAATGGTGATTCCTCTCTGCAATGGGTTGAGCTGTTAGGATGTACTCATGTTCCTTCTCCCTGACTATGTCCTGCAGATGTTCAAAGAGGAGAAATACCTGAAGGAGGCAATAGACTGTGCTGAGGTCATCTGGCAGCGGGGCTTGCTAAGGAAAGGCTACGGTATCTGCCATGGGACCGCCGGCAACGGCTATGCCTTCTTAACCCTATATAAGCTCACACAGGAGAAAAAGTATTTGTATCGAGCGTGCAAGGTAAGGCAGGGCCTCAGGAACTGAACTAAGCTTCACCATGGTGACCGGTTTTGGACCAGCTCTTGACCTGGTGGTGTGATTGCTTTTTTCCAGTTTGCTGAGTGGTGCTTGGACTATGGGACTCATGGCTGTCGCATCCCAGACAGACCATACTCTTTATTTGAAGGTACATCTATCTCCTTGTGTTTACCTCACAAACTTCTTTGGTGTTATTCCTCCAGGGCTAGGATCAGGTTTGCCCCAGTGTACTATCAATCTGATGGGCCACCAGGCTTTACCTGCCTCCCGACCAAGCCAAGTGTGGTTTGTTTATTTTATATAGGTTTTTTATAAACCAGTAACAGTAAAGATGGATTATAGGTTTATAGTTAACTCATTGAACTGGGTGTGAGGAAGTTGGCATCAATTGCTCCATCCCTGCACCTGCTCATTGGCCTCATGCTATTATTTTGAAATTATGATGCCTGCTCTTCCACCTCTGGATTTTTGTGACTTTTAACATTTTTCATCATATAAATGTGGTGGGCCACTGGTGGACTGCCCTGGTGCCCCTACCAGCAGGCTCAGCAGGGTTTTTGGAGGAATCCATCCATCCATCCATCTTCTTCCGCTTATCCGAGGTCGGGTCGCGGGGTTAGCAGCTTCAGAAGGGAGGCCCAGACTTCCCTCTCCCCAGCCACTTCTTCTAGCTCCTCCGGGAGAATCCCGAGGCGTTCCCAGGCCAGCCGAGAGACATAGTCCCTCCAGCGTGTCCTGGGTCTTCCCCGGGGCCTCCTCCCGGTGGGACGTGCCCGGAACACCTCACCAGGGAGGCGTCCAGGAGGCATCCTGACCAGATGCCCGAGCCACCTCAACTGGCTCCTCTCGATGTGAAGGAGCAGCGGCTCTACTCTGAGTCCCTCCCGGATGACTGAGCTTCTCACCCTATCTCTAAGGGAGAGCCCAGCCACCCTACGGAGAAAACCCATTTCGGCCGCTTGTATCCGCGATCTCGTTCTTTTGGTCATGACCCAAAGCTCATGACCATAGATGAGGGTGGGAACAAAGATCGACCGGTAAATCGAGAGCTTCGCTTTTTGGCTCAGCTCTCTCTTCACCACGACGGACCGGTACAGCGCCTGCTTGACAGCAGACGCTGCGCCAATCCGCTTGTCGATCTCCCGCTCCCTTCTTCCCTCATTCGTGAACAAGATCCCGAGATACTTGAACTCCTCCACCTGGGGCAGAACACCCCCCTTGACCCGGAGAAGGCACTCTACCCTTTTCCGGCTCAAGACCATGGCCTCGGATTTGGAGGCACTGATCCCCATCCAGGCCGCTTCACACTCTGCTGCGAACCGCTCCAGCGAGAGCTGCAGATCATGACCTGATGAGGCCAGTAGGACCACATCGTCTGCAAAAAGCAGAGACGAGATCCTAAGGCCACCAAATCGGATCCCCTCAACACCTTGGCTGCGCCTAGAAATTCTGTCCATGAAAGTAATGAACAGAATCGGTGACAAAGGGCAGCCCTGGCGGAGTCCAACTCTCACCGGAAACGAGCCCGACTTACTGCCGGCAATGCGGACCAGACTCTGACACCGGTCATACAGGGACCTGACAGCCCGTATCAAAGGGCCCGGTACCCCATACTCCCGGAGAACCCCCCACAGGGCTCCCCGAGGGACACGGTCGAACGCCTTCTCCAAGTCCACAAAACACATGTAGACTGGTTGGGCGAACTCCCATGCACCCTCCAGGACCCTGCCGAGGGTGTAGAGCTGGTCCAGTGTTCCACGACCAGGACGAAAACCACACTGCTCTTCCTGGATCCGAGGTTCGACTATCCGACGGACCCTCCTCTCCAGGACCCCTGAATAGACCTTGACAGGGAGGCTTAAGAGTGTGACCCCTCTATAATTGGAGCACACCCTCCGGTCTCCCTTTTTGAACAGGGGGACCACCACCCCGGTCTGCCAGTCCAGGGGAACTGCCCCTGATGTCAATGCGATATTGCAGAGTCGCGTCAGCCAACACAACCCTACAACATCCAGAGCCTTAAGGAACTCTGGGCAGATCTCATCCACCCCCGGAGCCTTGCCACCGAGGAGCTTCTCAACCACCTCGGCGACCTCGTCCCCAGAGATTGGAGAGCCCAACCCAGAGTCCCCAGGCTCAGCTTCTTCAATAGAAGGCATGTTGGTGGGATTGAGGAGGTCTTCGAAGTACTCTGCCCACCGACCCACAACGTCCCGAGTAGAGGTCAGCAGCACACCATCCCCACTGTAAACAGTGTTGGTGCCGTACTGCTTCCCCCCCGCGAGACGCCGGATGGTGGACCAGAATCGCTTCGAAGCCGTACGGAAGTCTTTCTCCATGGCCTCTCCAAACTCCTCCCACGCCCGAGTTTTTGCCTCAGCAACCACCCGAGCCGCATACCGCTTCGCCTGCCGGTACCCATCAGCTGCTTCCGGAGTCCCACAGGCCAAAAAGGCCCGGTAGGACTCTTTCTTCAGCCTGACGGCATCCCTCACTGAAGGTGTCCACCAACGGGTACGAGGGTTGCCGCCGCGACAGGCACCGACAACCTTGCGGCCACAGCTCCGACCGGCCGCCTTGACAATGGAGGCACGGAACACAGTCCACTCAGACTCCATGTCCCCCACCTCCCCCGGGACGTGTTCAAAGTTTTGCCGGAGATGGGAGTTAAAGCTCCGTCTCACAGGGGATTCCGCCAGACGTTCCCAGCAGACCCTCACAACACGTTTGGGCCTGCCAGGTCTGACCGGCTTCCTCCCCCACCACCGGAGCCAACTCACCACCAGGTAGTGGTCAGTGGACAGCTCCGCACCTCTCTTCACCCGAGTGTCCAAGACATACGGCCGCAGATCCGATGAAACGACGACAAAGTCGATCATCGAACTGCGGCCTAGGGTGTCCTGGTGCCAAGTGCACATATGAACACCCTTATGCCTGAACATGGTGTTCGATATGGACAATCCATGACGAGCACAGAAGTCCAACAACAGAACACCATTCGAGTTCAGATCTGGGGGGCCGTTCCTCCCAACCACGCCCCTCCAGGTCTCACTGTCATTGCCCACGTGAGCGTTGAAGTCCCCCAGTAGAACAAGGGAGTCCCCAGGAGGAATCACTGCAGGATTATGTCTTCCTAACCACTGTCAAAGACTTGGCAACACTTGGTCAACTTTACCTTATGGTAAAGTCCAGTTAGCCAGCTGACTCAGTAGCTGGTGCCTTTCAGTTTGCCTGAACTTCAGTACTGAAAAGGAAACAGAGCAGGAAAAGTCCTGCCTGTAAAATGAAATCCCTACCCAGACCATGTGAAATATCACTCTTACTTGTTTTTTAATAGGATCAGTTGTCAGGGAGTAAAACCCTTGCAGAAACCAACCAGATGGACAGTGTTTTAGGGTGCTTTGTGATTCCTCAGAGGGACACTGAGCTTCTTGGATACAGATCAGTAACTTTGTTATATTTCTGGCAGTCTACAGCCACCTTCCAGGAAGTGTTAGAGCACTTCATTCCTCCCTCTGCCCACAGTCTTTATGGATTTGGGTATTTCATTTTTCAGCAGGACATAGCCTCTTCCAACACTCCCAAGAGTACCAATACTTGCTTTAATGGTCATGGATTCACTCTGGCTAATTAGCCAGCAACCTGATCTTGCTTTGGCTTATCAACAATGTAGACAAGCCAAAGCAACTTGAGTTTCCTTAACACCTCAACGCCTCAGCAGTCTGACCGGCTCACCTGTATTCTACTGAGCACTGCTCCTTCAATAATTTTGCTGATGAATGTAAGTTCAGAGATTGACCTGTAATTCTGCTATAGTGATTTGTCCAGATTGTTCTTTTCTGATCAGATACAATGACAGGCAGAACTCTGGGCGGAATGTGAAGACAGGTGGAGCTTCACTGCTGTATAATGTATAAACAGAGTGAGACGTGATGTTGATGATGATGTGGATGTATTTCTCTACTCAGGTATGGCAGGAACCATCCACTACATGTCGGAAATGGCCAACCCTGAAGCCTCCAGCTTCCCTGCCTTTGAGCTTTAACCCTCCAGCTGATGAGGCTGAGGATCGGGGGGACGGCAGGAGATGGGGAGGGCGTGGTCAAGGAGGTGTCAGTACTTGGACAACTTTGTTGTTGCTTTGGACAGAACAGTCCTGTTGGCAGCTGAATTTCAGTGAAATCAGTTTGTTTCTGAAGAATTCCTGGTTTAACAGCATGATGAATGTTGTTTCTTAGGAGGAGGAGGTAGAGGTTTCGGGGGAATAGGAGGGGAGATTTCTGTCACAGATTATTATTCTGTGGATCAGCAACAGGAAGGTTTCTGGAAACCTGTATGTCGCTCTTCCCTCTCGTCCGGTGGTGTTTTGGACTCCATGAAGAACCTTCTCACTCAGAACGATTCATTGTCAGCTGACAGAGACAACCCCCACCTCCCCCCGGCCCCCAATCGCACAGAGAATGAGGTGTGATACTGTTCAGGTGTTAAAATGCCTTTGCATGTTCATTATTGCAGCTCTTGGTGTCTCATGTCCTGTCTGTAGTGTTTGAAAGAATCCATTCATGTGTGTCAAAATGTACTAAAGTGTCATCTTTGATTTCATAATTGTAAACAATATATGTGGATTGAAGAATCAATGTGAGTGTTTTTTCCTGTGCATGCTGCTCTGATCCTGCCGTGGGAACTGGTTCCCCAGGCAACAGCCAGGCTTTCCATTATGCCAGGCTGAAAAGTGGTTGGATATCATGGAAAGCTTTTTCCTGTTTGGTGTGTCTGCAGCCTGGCTGCACCATGGTGGTGTTTCAACGTAAGCTGCTGTACCAGCTCTGACTCGGTCTTTAATGTCACACAGCGGGGAGGAAGTTCAGATGAGCTAATGTAACTGGATCCATTCTGCGTTGTGCTGGTTTTAAGTTATCAGGCCGTGACACGGTTTGTCTTTAAAAAGATGATTTCTCGATTTATTCGGACGAGAACAACAAACAGAAAACAACCATGATAACACGGTTGTTTTCTGTTTGTTGTTCTGTTTGCTGCCCGCTCCAAGTCCTCTCCCGCAGGACAACATGACAAAAAGGGCCGAGGACCATGTCTCACAACAATAAACAAAATAAACCTTTTTTATGCAACATACCTGACGAGAACAACAAACAGAAAACAACCGTGTTATAAGCTGCCCGCTCCAAGCCCTACACAAAGCAGAAGTACGTAACAAAAATTAACTTAATAGATCTATAAATAAATATGTATTTAAATAGAAAATAAATATTTCACACCTGTCCTGCAGGACAACATGACAAAAGGGGAGGGCCTAAGGGACGCAAACATTTTAAAGACAATACCACAGAAGAAGAAATAAAAAGGAGGGGCTTTTGCTCTTAAAGTAACACGGTTAAAACAATGACAGATTTTCAGTCAGGTAGGGAACAATACAATAACCAAAACAAATACATTTTGTGTAATTATAACAAAAGAGACATACAACCAGGTTACACTAATAGTCTTAATATTACAGTGTTGACCTCCTTTACCTCATGAAAATGCTCCAATATAAGCCTCATATCCATATGCTTCTACAAAACAAAACTGTTGTCGTTTCAGGGCAGGCTCCAGTTTTCCTTGAGGTCTGACCATTTCCAATTTACACAGATTCAGATATTTTTTCCTAAGGACAATAATGCAAAAAAAGAAGAGAAAATATAGAACATAACAAAGATGAATGAATTAGATTGCACAGTAGTCGTGAAATCATTATGCCCATAACTTTATCATTATTTAACAAAAAGTGCATCAAAGTCCTTGCTGATGGGGATATGGAATGACAATGTGAGGATATCTTATTTTTAATGAATAGATGTCCAATCATAAATAAAGTTGGTTAGAAAAAATATGGCCAGTTCTAGTCGCTGATTAAAGATGATTGATACATCTCTAAGTCTGTAATAGATTTATCTTATTCCCTAAAGTTCATATTCATATCAAGATAAATGCAAACACCAAACGTTGTCATGGTTGTGAGGAATTCAACTTGTGGATTATTTGCACCCGCCACTGGCCAAATGCGGGTAAAAGTATGAAGTGGCGTGTAAATTGGAGCAACTCACCCGCCACTGTGGCGGGTTGACAATTTGAACAGAAAAAACCCCCACCTGCATTCAGTTTGAACTTCTGTCCAGGGAAGGAGTGGCGGACTGGACTACAGACTGATGCACATACCTAGCCTGTTATAATTTAATAAAAACTATATATCTAATATAATTTTTATCGACCGCAATAGCCCATTGGTTGATTTCATTGACGGACAATGAATCCCTCAGTTCTCCTTGGCTCGCCCCTCTCCACCGAGGTTATAAATAGCGCCATTTCAGCTAACCGGAGTCCGCGGATACAAGACGGGGCGAGTCAGAAAAACTACTACAAGTAAAGCTAAAATGCGACAGACTGGCGACCTGTCCAGGGTGTACCCCGCCTCTCGCTCGGAACGTTAGCTGGAGATAGGCACCAGCACCCCTCCGGACCCCACTAGGGACAAGGGTGTTAAACAATGGATGGATGAAGTAAAGCTAAAAAGCGTGTAAGTCCATTCAGAAAAATGTGTCAAACTAACCATATGTTAATTACCACACAGTAATGTGACCGAGGGTATGGACCTTACCACAGGGACCGCTTTTCATTGGCTGATGCCCATTCTACGTGGTAACGCGGAAGAATGGCAGTCTCACAAACACGCTACCCATTAGATAAGTACAGCATAATGGCAATACTGATACAACTTCTACACCTTGAAGCCTGTCTGCTACAGTCTTACCTTAGCTAAACAGATCAATATGCAATATGTACTGTATCTGACATACACTAATGATTTTATTTTAGCAGAAAAGGCTTTGGACTAAACTGTTACTCGTGTTAGCCACTCTAGCACCAAGTACAGTGTATCAGTACAGTGTATTCATCATGACGGGAGTCAGTGCCAATCGTTGAAAGAGGTGACTTGAGGTTTCTTTGGCACCGGAATGATGGAGGCAGTTTTGAGGCAGGCTGGCACTGTGGCTTGGTCCAGTGAGGTGTTAAAAATGTCTGTTAGGACACCAGCCAGCTGACCTGCGCATTCCCTGAACACCCGCCCAGGTATGTTGTCGGGGCCTGGGGCCTTCCGTGGGTTGACTCTTTTCAGAGTCTTTGTAACACTCACGATGTGTTTACAGTTTATAGAACAGACAATCAGACCAGTGCTAGGTTCGGCTACGGGAGTAGAGAAATGTGCAGGTGTATTAATGGCCACAGACCAGAAAATAAGTTTAAACTGCCGGCTTATTATTTGTTGAAAAGAAAAGAAACAACAATATTACAAACAGTTGACGTACAATGACACAAAATTAAATCCAAAATAGTTTCCCCGTTTCTTTCAGAATATTGTATTTATCCCTGCTTGAAATTTTAAACCTAATGTTAGGTATTAAAGGATACCATTTATTTTTACCTAGGTTATAGTTCCATGTAAGTTCAAGTTGATACCGTTAATCTATTTAATTTACAGTTTGGTTGTTTTAATCTTTTAAATCTAATTTTAATTATTTAGAGTTCTTTTAAGAAGTTAAGGTTTTTTAATTTCCTGTTTTAACCATTTCTTGTTTCTATTATAACCAACAGACAATTTTACATTAAACACTAACAATGGATATTGAATGTGGTTCGAGAAAAGAAAAAACAATAAAACACAACAAAAACAATCCAGCAAAAGACCGAATAACTTGTGCTTCAAATCTTTCTGATGATCCTGAAGGGTTAATCCTGTTTCTCTGAATCCAGTGCTATTTCAGCAGGAAAACATGGGCAGGTCTTACCAGTTTGGATGAATTGCAATGTCCAGCAGAGGGCGTAGCTCCTGCTAGACGGCGGTTACAGGGCTCCTGGGTTACGGCTCGCCATCTTGTTTCTCACTAGCGGAATCCAACTCAGCAATCGACTCGGAATTTCCCGGTCCAATTTTCAGCAGAACCTTAAAAGGCCTGGTTTAATAACCAACAAAGCATAACAAAAGTTCTTTTAGCTTTACTTTGTACTAAATAAAATAACATACTCGCCGATTTGGCGGCTGAACATCGTGTGTGTGGAGGAAACATGCTTCACCCACACCAGCTCATCCGTTACTTCCACGGTTTTTGAACATAAAACAACATAAATGCGCTACTTTAGCTTTCCGTTTCAATTAAATAAAATTGTCTTACAAATACATCCTTCACAGAAAATAAAATACACTTTTTAACTCACCAAGTCCAGTTCTGTAACATATAACACTCCGAACGCAGTCAGTAAAAAAATGCGGAAAGCTCCTCCTCCGAAGAATGGAAAAGGTTTCCAGTCAGCAGGTAGACTTTTTAATCGTCTATTTTCTCTTATCTCTCTCTCTTTCACAGCACAACTCTTAGCTTCTTCGTTCTCTCTCCTTCTTCTTCACTCTTTCTGCTTCTTCTTCGAGCGCCAGAGAACATAGCAACCCGGTTGGCTGGAGCAAGTCACATGGGCTACACATCAATGTGACCCTTCAGAATAAGAGATCTTACTCAACTTGACGGTTTTAGCTGCTGACAAAATAATACTCTGTTTTATACAAAATTTTAACCAAATAAAATATAACATGAAATACAGCATTCTTAATGTTTGTAAGTATTACTTTTTATATTTTTAACTATTTTAGGACCTATTTATTCTCTATTTATTTATTTCCTATTTATGCATTTTATAGCTAGTTTCTATGGAAAGGCTTATTTTTAATGAGGCTATATTAACCTGGGTTACATCTTCAACACATCGGCTGTTGAAGATGGCAACAGCCTCTTCCACCAGGAAGAGGAGAGTGCCTCCTCTTCCTGGTGGGGAACAGTTTTCTTTGCCGGAGTACTGTTCAGTGCCTCGAACCTCCCAAAGAAGTTATTGAGTCCATTGAGAAAGTCAGCATCAACTTTGCCCACTGGGGGGGAGGATGTATTGTAATCTGCAGAGGTGTGACCAAGTCACTGTGTTGCAAGCCTCAAGTAAGTCTCAAGTCTTTGTCCTCAAGTCCGAGTCAAGTCTCAAGTAAAGACAGGCAAAAGTCGAGTCAAGTCTCAAGTCAGGAACCTTTAATTTCAAGTCATTTCGAGTCGTTTTTATTTTTTTATAATTTGCAATTATACATAAAATTCAAATAATAGACCATTTGTTCGTTTTAAAATATGTTTTTATCTCAAATGATAGAACATGTGTAGCTGAACACAAAGTATAAAAAACATTTTTAAATTGGACCACTTTATTGCCCATTTCTGTTAAACTTGATATTCAATAAAAAAAGACGAAAATGCTGACATTTCCACAGCACAATACAAAGAACCATAACAGCAGTTTTTTTCCTCTTTTCTCTGACCTGTCAAAACAATATATTGTCAATATAATTTCCCAACGTAGATGTCTTCAAATACACCAACCATCCTTAGATGATACTAGACCCGGCTCATCATCATGATGGGACAGAGACTCTGTTCCCTGTGTTCAGGTCCAGAATCTGCTTTCTGTTCCGGAGCCCCGCTCACTATCCACCGGCTTCCTGAGCTAACACGGTGCACATTATTTGTGGAGGCATTTGAAGGACCGGATTTATGGTAAATAATCACCAATTTAACCCGGAGTACACATGCTAATGTAACGGTTGTGAAACGGGAAGTCAGGACCACCTCGGAATCAGGATTCAGGATAATTTTATTCCTGTTCAAAACAAGAACATTTTAAGCACAGCAGCTCCTGGGCTCCAGATTCTCCACAAACACCCTCTCCCCAGCGCAGCTTGGCGCGAACTGACAGAAATGCATTAAACAAAACTAAAATTCTCTGACATACAAAGCAATTAAAATAAAACCTAAACAGAAATAATCTGCCCTACAATTACAATTTTCCACTATAACATAGAAATATGCTAAATACATTAATTTAACATCAGAATAAAATCTGAAACAACCCACATACCTCTTCAAAACAAGAACATTTTAAGCACAGCAGCTCCTGGGCTCCAGATTCTCCACAAACACCCTAATCAACCAAAAGGAAAAAAAAATAACCACGTTGATACGGAAAACTTGATGGGTGTCACCAATGTGGGAGACAAATGCCCATCATAGTGCTGCGCTAAACATGAATATATATATGTGAGTTTACAACATTTTTAGAACGTTTTCAATATTTTAATACTCGAATGAAAGACAACTCTGTACACTTACCTCTCCCCAGCGCAGCTTGGCACGAACTGAGGAGGGCAGCGGGAACACACAGGATGTAGCGCACAAACAGGAAGTAAGAAAATAAAAGCTTCCCCACCAAAACAAAATACAATTAAAATACAAAGGAAAACCAATATTCATAGATGAGGATGGCCTTTTACACACTAGGGGCCAAAAATGAAAGCAAGATAAAACAGAAATAATATATTACAGACATGTCAATTCAAAGAAAATTAGTTTTGAGAAGGTTCATAAAGAAAAATAAAATAAATAAATAAAATTAATTCTGCTACATAATTACATTACATGCTACACTAACACGAAGTTAGCTAAAGTCAACTATCTTACAGCAAAAGAAAAGTGCCACCTACCGATCTTTGTGAAGCTTCAAATGCCGGACAAAGTTGGACGTCGTGGCATTTATCTCAAATGATAGAACAATTATAATCCGATATTCTCTTCTTGCATGTTTTACAAGTTGCACTTCGTTTTTTAGTCGAAAGTTCATAACCTACGTAGCCAAAAGAAATTACTCGCGGAAGCATATTCGAGCGGTTATTTCGTATTTCGTTCCCTGAGCTCTGCAGCTTTGCCGCGTTTTTTTAAACGTCCAAATCCTGTTAATTTGATTGGTTGTGCTGCAGCTACGTACACATACATACTGTGCATATTGATACGGAATGAGTGACATTAATTAATGACGCCACTTTATAAATAATGTGTTTTAAATTTTAAGACTTTGAGTAAAAAATATCAAGTCTTTTCAAGTAAACAGCTTCAAGTCGAGTCAAGTCCCAAGTCAGTGGCATGAAAGTCAAAGTCAAGTCCGAGTCTTTGAGCATTTTTTCAAGTCAAGTCTTAAGTCGTGATATTAACGACTCGAGTCTGACTCGAGTCCAAGTCATGTGACTCGAGTCCCCACCTCTGGTAATCTGTGATCGCCCGTATGCCTTGCCACATACTCCTGGTGTTGCTGGTGTTGTGGAAGAACTCCTGTATTTTCTGACTGTGGGTTCGCTTTGCTAACCTGATAGCACGGTTCAAGTTGGCTCTCGCTGTCCTCAGTGCCTCCTTGTCGCCAGACTTGAAGGCTGAGTTCCGTGCTTTTAGCATTTCACGTACCTCCTTAGTCATCCAGGGTTTTTGGTTGGCCCGGGTGATAATGTTCTTAGTGATGCTGACGTCCTCTGTTCACTTGTTGATGTAGGCTAACACAGTCATGGCGTACTCATCGATGTTGATCTGGTCGTTGTAAGTGGCTGCTGCCTTGAACATCTCCCAGTCAGAGCACTCAAAACAGTCCTGAAGTGCCTCCATGGCCCCTTCAGTCCACACCCTCACCTGCTTCACTGTTTTGTTCTGATCAGCAGGGGCTTGTGTGCAGGAATTACCATGACAGATAGGTGGTCTGAAGAGCCAAGGTAGGGGCGGGGGGCTGCTCTGAATGCTTCTTTGATGTTGGTGTAGGCCAAGTCTAGAGTATTCACTCCCCTGGTTGGAAAATTCACAAACTGGTTGAAGTGAGGGAGAACAGTCTTCATGTTGGCCAGGTTAAAATCCCCAGCAATGATGAAAACGCCCTCTGTGTGTGAGGATTGCAACTCACTGATGGTCCGGTAGAGAACACTCATAGCCTCTTTAGTGTTAGCACTGGGGGGCACATACACAGCAGTGATGCTAACAACAGTAAACTCCCTGGGCAGGTAGAATGGTCTGCAGTTAACAGTCAGAAGCTCGATGTCCGGGGAGCAGTAACTGGTGACAGTCATGGCATTTTTACACCAGTTGTTGTTGATGTAAATACACAGCCCCCCTCCTCGGGTTTTACCGCTGAGAGCACTGCTCCTGTCTGCGCAGAATGTAGCGAGCCCCTCCAGGCTAACAACGTTGTCCGGTATGGACGAGTTGAGCCATGTCTCCGTCAGAATGAGAGCGCAGCAGTTCCTCAACTCTCTCTTTGATGACAGTTCCAGTTGCAGATGGTCTATTTTGTTGTCCAGAGAGTGGACGTTGGACGGAAGCGGCGATCTGTGGGGGTTAGCGTTTAGCTTAGCTGTTAGTCCACTTTGACAGCCGCGCTTCCTCTGCCGGTCGCACCGCCTTCGCTTGCTCCTCCTCCGACTACTGCTGCTAGGCGAGTCCGCTGCGCTGTGGGCCGCTGGGTCTTGCCTCCGTAGCACTCCGAGGTCACGTAAACACTCCAGAGTAGTCGTATTTATGAGTCCAAAATCACTTGATGATCGTAATTCCAGCAGACGCTGGCGATCATATGCTAACTTACTGAGTGGATGCAAAGTTTGTAGCGTTTTAGGCGGCGTATTTTGCTCAAATACTCACAAGTTGTCGAGAGCCCATGCAGCCGCAGCCATACAGGGCGCCGCCATTTTAGAAGGAACTAATATACAACATTCAAATTTCAGAGGCATTTTTTTATTCAAATTCTGATGGCACATATTTACTTCCATACTGATAAGAAAAGCAGAAATAACTTTAAGCTGTCTTGCTCTAGCTTCCACTTGTGGATAATTGATTTGGCAACTATTCACATAAGCTTCCTACCAGATCGGTCTGCACTTGAGCAACTTTGGTGTCATTGTGAAAATATGCAGCTGCACAAATCCTGAATGTGCATTAAATGCAGAGATTTTAAGAGGAATCTCATTGCATTGGGGATATTCACACTTCACACAGTTCTTTCCTAAGCTTAATGTGTTGTTTTTTTTAAGTTGCATTAGACATGTAAAGTTTTTGATTTTGATTATATATTTTGTATAATTGGTCATACACGCACCTAACTGATGTGTGTATGACTAATATATTTTTGTCTAGACATAATGAGATAAACATTCACTGTTTATCTCATAAACAGCTTCACTGTCTTGATATATAAAAAAGTATGCCTTGAGATAAAATTATTGTTTTGAAATATTCAAACATATTTATTTATATTTTTCCTGTTTTGTTTTAGATGTTTGCAAACATCAAGTACATCTATGGATGATCAGTCTTACCTTGTTTTTTTTTTTTTTTTTTACAATGATGGTTAGGTTTTAATCACTTTATAATGTAGTGATCGCCAGACGGACCATTGCTATGACCATGGAGTTCTTTAAGTCAGGAGAAGTTAAGCTCCCAAACTTGAGTCCTTCCAGGATTCCAGTTTCTTCCTTTGTTGCAGCCTGAATGCACAAATACTAGTATAATTAACAACAGATGCTGAGTTTAAGGAAATTTAAGGAATTTAAGTTTAAGGAAGTCACAATCAACATTTATCAAAAGTGACATTTCCCTTCATATAGCAAATCTGAAACTTTAAGCCTGAAAGCAGATGGTGGAGAGAGGGACAAATAGAAAGAACCCAGGCGACCAACGGGTTATCAGCCGCTTCCTGCTGCATTTGCATAGTTCTGATAGAAATCTTAGCACTTTCAAATATTATTGTGTTGTTAATGTACGTTCCAAAAACTGACACCAAACAAACTGGCGTCAGTTTTTGACCCGGTACAAATTCTGACATGAAGATGTACCGGGTCATGTTAACTGCTCAGAGCAGATACTCAACATTCACTACAACACAAAGTGGCAGCAGAAAAGACTTGCAGTGCAGAGATGGGCACAGAGACAGATAAGACCAGTTGATCAGATCAGTTGTGAGGCTTTTATAGGCCACAGCTGCTTTGTTTTAATGTTTTCTATTATGTAAAAATGGAGCCTCACATGTTAGAAAGCAGCTTCATCAGCACTTTAATGTAATGGTAAAAATGGTTTAGAAACAACCATTTTAGTTTTTAGGAAATGTAAAACTGGCACAACTGGATGGAAAATCTGAGAATAATGTCCAGTGTTGTAAATCAGTCCTTGCTGTGTAAAGAACATTTGGATTGTGTTTAGTTTTCCAGGTCTGCTATCCTAAAGGAGTCTGTGTTGTTTGTTCAAAAAACATCTTGCAGTAACACAGAAATCTTGTTTAAAATAGTTGTGCAATACTTTTCAGTCACATTTCCAGATGTTTAACATTTCTTTCTCCAAACTACAAAAAAAAAAACAACAAAAAAACGTTTAATCATCCAAACATCCAGCTGCCTGGTCTGAGTGGCTGGTTGAAACAAGAAAGTAGTTTACAGTTTCCATTATTTTCTGAACCGATCTGATGAAGAACTTTGATGAAAACTGATAGGTATTTTCTCAACCTATATAAAAAGAACCACAGACAACGTTTATTACCGTAGTTTTCATCCAAGCTTTTGCAAAAGGAGAAGATACAGCAAACCACTTCTGCAAGCTGCTCACCATGCGTTCTGAAAGCCTTCAGTTAGAGCTTGTCTTTTATTTGCAGGGAAGGGTGCAGGGGCGCCCTATGGGGGAGAAAAGTTATGACAATTCTAAGGGCCCCTGACCAACAGGGGGCCCTTCACAATTTATTAATTTATTTTTTGTTCATAGAAATAAAATAAAATTGGGGCCCTGTCAATTACAAAATTAATCATATTGTATTTTCAAAGATTGTTTTTAGCAGTAAAAATTACCCCTCCCAGACCAAAAAACACACATCCATATTTGCCCTGAACCCCCTAGATCTGCATGAAATGGTTTGTTCCTGCTTGGAGCGCTTGACGGTGACGGTGTTCAGCAGCAGTCAGTAGAAAACAAGAACGACTGTGGCGATTATTATGCTGCTAAGAAAAATGATAAAATCAGGTTTTCAGAAAAAAGAAGAGTGAGAGAGAGAAAAAGGCAAGAGTGTCAATTTATAACCCAGTTTTTCTCCCAAGAGAGGTGGGTAGACTGTGAGATTATCAACCATTTAGCATAGTTAGTGTTTGCCTCCATTTCACTAGCATCTAATGAATTAAGGAAAAAAATTACTAAGACTGTAGCGTCCTGCAAATGACCCAGCTGGTTCTGTCTCCCAGTGTTTAAGGCCGACTCTCTCCTAGTCTGGATACTCTCTAGTTCATCCTATAAGCTTGAAAACAGTGTCTCGTTTCCATTGGATGGATGGACGGACGGACAGAAATGTTAAACTTAGGTCCATTAGGTCATGTTGCACAGATGGTAAATATTAATGGCAGCTCTATTTCTTGTCCTCTTGACACCTGTAGCTATCTTTTTAAAACATTGTCATGAGGTAAAGTGTAAAGTTCTTTCTTCCATTTTTTAAATTCATTTTTAAACTTGACTCACAACACTTAAGCACTAGAATGGCTAGAGTTAGTCCACTTTGACGTATACCTATATCGGCTTCGATAGTCCAACTGGCCTGAAGGATTTTATCTAGCAGGTGCTTTTGTTCAGTAAATAGGGCCATTACCTTATCAGTACCCTGGTAATGGCCTCAACGCATCTCACAGTTGCACAATAGACTTAGACTTCGACTTCGACTTAGACTGACTTTGTTGTCATTTTCAATGCACAGGGTGTATAAAGAACGAAATTTCGTTGCATACGGCTCAGGATAATGTTTGAAGTTCCAATGTTGTGAGTAAAATAAAAGTCTGATGGCAAGTAGGAAAAAGCTGTTTCGGAACCAGGTGGGCCTGCACCGGATGCTGCAGAACCTCTTTCCAGAGGGCAGCAGGGAGAACAGTCCATGGTGGGGGTGTGAGGGGTCACTGATGATGTTTCGGCCTCAGGACACGCATCCTGCATCGATGGTTGACCTGACACTTCGCCCTTTTGCCTGAGCTGGGTGTGGAAGGTTGTTGCCGAAGCAGTTTCTCCTTGTGTGCCTTCTTCTCACTCACATGAGAGTTACCGAACTCTTTTGCAAGCTCAACCAGGAAGTCCACCCGTCTCTCCTGCACCCCAATGCATGCCTGATAAAGCACATGTGCATTCAGTGCTGCCATGTCAATCATGTTTGCCAGGTTTGCTGACCAGCTGTCACATAGTGATGGAACCTTGGTCACCCCCCGCAAGATTATGACTGAAATAAATGCCATTAGTTCTTGTGAACTAAATAGGTGAAGCAGTCACCTATTTATCCTCCACAGCACAAAAGGCTGCATGCAAATTTGCATGTGCAAAGTCTCCCAGATTTCTTTTGCTTACACTTTTTGCATGATTTTTTTGAGGTGGATCAACACAATTAATTTGGTTAGTTTATTTCTAAACTGTCATGTTATACCCTCTTAGCTTTATTTCAAAGAGAAACATTACTAATTTCTTTTAGAAAAACCTTTGCATATTTTTTGAAACAGATTCTATGTTTTGCAAACTCTATGTACATTTGGCAAAATGACCTGGATAATGCAGCACAACATCATGGATCAGCTGCAAAAGGTCACATCTCTCCAAAAACACTTCATGTATGCTTCAAAACTAAACTGAAGAGCACTACCTACAGGAGACCTGATCTCCTGCAGGTATCATAGATACCCACCCCCAACATGGACTATTCACATTCCTACCTTCTGGCCTGACGGTCAACGACCACATTTACAATTGAAGAAGGGATGCTAATTTGAGCCATCAGAGTCGTCAGGGTGGACTCCGGCCTATTGGCCCTGCTGAGCCGATATGGGAAGGACTCGAAAACTGTATCATCCTAGTGTTAAGGAAAATGGATAAAAGTCAGGATCCCTGGCAGGGGCCAAGCTGTTCTGTTGAGGGTGTTGAAGACCAAAAAGTCAAGTGAATCAACATGAATGTTAAGGGACAAAAGGTTTTATTGAACTCACAAACTGGCCTAATTTATAATTCACACCCTCCCTCTTCCAGTGAGCCTGTGACACACGGTGGCTAAAACACCCCCCCTCACCTAAGGGGCTTGATAAGAGAACTCCAGCTTAAGCTTTAGTTTTTTGTTTAATAAAACTAGGAAAGAAAGCATCAAGCTGCACTGGGTCAAGGAACTGGATCACAGTTCCTAATAATCCCTGCGCAAATCAACAAGTTTCTTGTATTATTTCTTTGAACAAAGAATCAAATGGATAATATGACAGGAAGACAGAACCATTCCATTAAAAAGATGCTCAAGAGTGAAAATGAGTTCAACCACACCTGGAGCTGCACTTTTGTCACCACTAGGATGTCTTTAGGTGACACTTAATGTTAGTCACCAACTACCACATCAAGTCATCATCATATACAAAGAAAATACATCAATAACTTATTGATGAAGAAGCTCATGTTGCATGCTGGGAAACCTGTGCCATCCTTCCAGGTTTTTTTTTTTAATGTTTTTTGGTGGAGAGAGACCAGTTTCTGCAACATTTTAATCCATAGTAACGGTCCATGACTTTCTCTGCACAGACGCAGTGAGATGAGTTCCAGTCAGGCTGTGTGTGTGTTCTAGAACAGAACCAGAGTGCGTGGGTCTATTTTTGTGCTTATTTTCAACAGTAGACCTGTGTCATTTAGTCTTCACACAAAGTCAGTTAGCATGAACCTGCAAACAGCAGACTGGTCCTTGTTCTCCTCAGCTTTAGCTGCACTTTGTCTCCATCACTCTTCTTCCCTTCTCATGTTCCACTTGGTTAGCGCTTTGAAGACACTACTTCTTGTTGTCATTCTGGATGATTTTTTCATAAGGTGGCGGTGGGTGGTTACAGTAGGATGGAGGTGGCGGGTAGGACCACATCATCATCTGGGTGGAGCCCGGCTGTGAACGATACGCAGCCTGGGTCAATGTCATCCCAGGGTCACCTCCAGCCATCCTGTTCACCCCAAAGCTCTGTATGCTGCTTGGCTGCTGGGAAACTGCAAACACCCCCCCGATGTCAGATGTCTTTGCTAAACATTTTGTATTCAGTTTTTATTGAACAGACAACAAGCAATAACTACAACAGCTGTTTGCAGCATAGCAACTGAAAACAACAAGGCTTTACCTGGAGAGGTGACAGGTTGCCTGGTGAAGGACACATTGAAGGTTGGCTCATCTCTCAGAGGAGAAGGATACATCCTTCTGCGGATGAAGAAGCCAGCACCGCAGCAGAACAACACCCCCATCATGAGCAGGACCCTGAGAGGAAAACACAACATGTTGTAATATTAAAGTACAGAAGCTGCTCCTCAAACAGATTGCTTCAGTCCCAAGTAGAGTGCCTCAATGTTACCTCTGGATCACAACACCAGAGTGCTAATCCCAAATTAGCACTTACAGTCCAATACCGTTTTTAAAATTCTTCTGCTGAGAGAGAAACACCACAATTTATTTACTGGAATTACAGCAAACGTATAGTGACACAATGTCCCTTCCTTTCCCAAGTGGGGATCGATTCATAATCTATTGCTCTGAAGGTTAGTGTCACATGGGAGAATCACATTCTATCAAAGGGATTGGGCTGACCACCTGTGGACTGGAAGACAACGCCTATTTGGAGTGCCACCATTTGCCTGCCTGGTGTGAAGACAACAGAACAACATCCTCCAACACGTCACACCTTTTATGTCTCCTGGAGCAAAACATGGAACCCTAAAGCTTATATAGTTAGACTGACTTAGGTTATCCTGAGCTACTTCCATGGGCTACTGGCTACCTGAGCATTTTTTTACTTCCTTATTGTCATCCAGGAGGAGAGTGCTGGAAGTCAAAGGTTCCAAGTTCTGCTGGGCTTCCTTAGATAGAAAACGTTTTAAATTACGTACTTTGAATAATTAACGGACCTTAACGCACTGCTCAACAGTTAGGATCAATTGGAAAGTATGCGTGACTATTATTAAGTGTTAAAAGACATTGTTATGTAAAGACATTTGTTGTGAAATAACACTGTAGAAATAAACTGAGTTGATAGAATCCATTTGTTGGTTCCATCCTATCAGCCATTATTATGATATAGAGATCCTGTCTTGGCCACCTGTCCTTGATGTTCTCCTGTTATCTCAGAAAGGCAGAAGCTGAGGTTCAGCATATCTTCATATTATCTGACTGAGGCCCGCTGTTTGGAGCAAAAGATGTTTGAAGTCCAGATTTATTCAGACAAAATCCATTTGCCTTGAAGAGATGTTGACATTCCCAGAAAACTCTAAAGTTATTGATAAAGTCCAGTTTGGCAGTGCATGCTTTTTAAAGCCATTTATTGATTATTAGCAGCCTACTGTATGTATTCTCTCCATGTCAAACAGCAGTCATTGATAAACATCCTGATTTTGAGTGAATAAAATTATCTTTCTAGATTTCTGATTGTTCCCGGGGTGAATAGTTGTCTGTCAGTCCCTTCATTTGCTTGAATCAGTGGTAAGGTTGTCTCATTGTCCAGCATTTACCTCCAAATTTATTCCAAGTTGATAGTTCTTTATTTTCATCACGACTCTAAACTTGTAGATCAGAAAATAATAAAACAATCCACAGAGTCTTACAATTTAAGAGTAACTCTGCTGTGAAGGCAGGCAACAGCAAACTCTGTTGTTATAGTTATACAATAACTACTAAAAAGCAAAAAATATCAAAAGTTAAAATTAATACAAGAGAAAGAGAAGCCGCTTGTCCCGCTTCAGAGAGTCTACTAGGCTCATGGTTGCAATGAAGCCTAGGCGCAAATTCAAACTGGAAGACTCTTTTATCCCCACCGGGACCCGTTAATTGAAGCGACCTGCCCACAATCGTCGACCTATCAACGCCGGACCAAGCCACGTCACGTCCAATCATCGACCAAGTCCCAGCTGATAAGGACCTTTATTCATGGTGTCCTTCGCTCTCCAGCCGAGCTCAACCCACAACCACCCCTTCTCCTCCATTCGCCCGGTCCTGAGGCCCGCACCCTTCTTCAACCTCCACCACCAGTGCCGGGCCCTGGGGGATGACGTTCCTAACAGCATCGGGGATGCTCATCTGAAGCCTATTGCTAACGCTGCGATAACCGTTATCCCCAGCCGGGGCCCGAGCGCCAAAGACTTTAAATTCTGTTTGTCAATAAACTCTTCTAATTGTCTTCCTATCTCCGTCTGAGTCTCTCCAGATTGAAGTGGATCTTAATAACACCAGGCATTTTACCGAGACTTTAAAAATCTGCCAGCTTGAATATCTTAAGATAATTTGTTATTTTAGGTGTAAAGCAGAAGTAGATTAGGGGAATTCACCAGAAATACCATAATCTCTGAATGGACAAGGCTCTAACACAGCAGCGAGTTCCACAGCAGTCCTCATAGGAGCGACATCTGCAACAAAACAGACAGACAGACCAACAGGTCACAGACAGAAGAAGAAGAACATGCTAAAGGGCCATGCCAAAGTCTGGTCTGTTATATTCATTTTAATTAGATTCAATTCCAAAATAATTTATTAATCACAAAGAGAAATTAAGTCAATCAGTCAAGTTTATTTATACAGCACATTTCAGTGACAAAGCAGTTCAAAGTGCTAAAAACACAAAAATACCAAATCACCATGCAGTCAATAATTGAGAAAAAACCCCCAAATATAACATTTCGATGAGTGTCACCATCAAAATCATCAATTGGTCAATGTTCCATTTATTATGTTTCAAAAGCAACTGTAAACATGTGGATTTTTAGTCTAGATTTTTTGTAAGTTTGTTCCAGATTTGTGGTTCATAGAAGCTGAAAGCTGTTTCTTCATGTTTGGTTCTGGTTCTGCAGGCCGTGTCAGAGTGGAGTTCAAACGGAACAGTCAGAGGAGGGATTTGTGAGCCTATTAACTGTTGAAGATAAAATATCAACAATGCTTGAGCATTGTTGTTATTTTTTTATGAGCTCCAAAAACAATGTTTCATGTGGCATGTTTTAGTGTGGACATAGCTTCACAGTCTCTCTTGTTGTACAATTATTTGAAGAGTCATTATAAGATAACTGAACATGCCTGCTTTGTTCAGATGACAATGGGTTTGTTGCAGCAGATGGATAGTGGAATCTTCAGCTCCAGCAAGGTACTGTAAGCTGCTTGTTGTTGTCCCCCTCCCCACCCCTTCTTTCCCCTGCAACTGAGAGAAGTGCTGACTCAGCTGTTAGAGTGGAACAAGAAACTCCTGTAAGCTGTCAGGTGCTGGAACTTTATTCACTTTGAGTCTGGTGACTTTAGCAAGAAAGCTGCAATGTTTGGGGGAATGTTGGAAGATTAGGGGCTACTTGCTTTAACCATTAATGTGTGTCAGTAAATAATTTATGGGACCATACAGCAGACACCAAACTCATTCCCTGACATAAAGCAACTGCTTTACATCAAGATAAGGTAAGTTTGTTCCAGATTTCCAGGTTAAGATATAACCTTAACCTTATAAGTTAAGGTTATATCTACATAGCATATTTTCAGCAAAAAGGTAAAGTGCTTTACATGAATAGAAGGAAATGCAAACAAAATAACAAACCAAAGGAAAAAGAAAAAAGATAAAAAGATAGGCATAAGATAAATGTTGATTCTCCATGTTTGATTCTATGAAGTATGATGCTCAAAAACAGCAAGCAGGGTCAGAATGGGTAGAGTAGAGGAAAAAAGCGTCTGCCTTCACCCGAGAGCTAAAGAGACAAGCTGTGATATTTTCTCACAGGTATCACATTAACAGACACACATTTTGTATTTTAATGCTGGCATTAATCATACTTTGTACATTGCAAACAAAATCTTAAATGTCCTTTTAAACCACATGAGCAGCAGCCTGGAAACCAAATATTCAGAACTCAGGCCAACTGTGATGGCCTATGGAGAACAGTGGGAAATCTGCATTAATAACACAGATCAATAACAGAACTTGTTTGCATATGACAGAAAGCAGGATGAACGATGAATAAAAAAACAGTATATACCTCAGTCTCTCGAATCTCAAACTAGTTTTAGGATGAGAAACAGCAGCTTCAGGAAGGAGGAAATATTTGCACCTATGATCATTACAGTCTCTACTGGAGATGTTTCTTTTACACAGTACATGTGGGAAATATGACCAACTGAAGAGTCATCCTGTCTGAGTGTATGATTGGTTTATTTGATTAATTTTCTGAATTATACCTTATGGTGCATAGAAGCTGAAAGCTGTTTCTTCATGTTTGGTTCTGGTTCTGTAGGCCTTGTCAGAGTGGAGTTCAGGTGTTCACAAAGTGTGTGGTGTTTTCTAATTACTCTGGTGATAGAGCCATCTCCTAAAGCTGCAGGAGCTAGCGACCTAAAATTAAGACTTTAGGTCGACTACTTTAGTAGTGTTCAAGTAGGAGCAGAGTTGAGATAGCTCTGGAGTCTGCTGGGTAGGAAAAAATGAAGTTCCGTTCAAACACTGTTGAAGCAAGAACTCTTCGAGGCTTGCAGGATTGCAGGAGCTAGCAGAGCTAGCTCTGCTAGCTCCTGCAATCCCAAACATGGCTTCTTCCTGCTCATGCAGAAAACCGTGGGAATCGCTGTTGCTCATAAACAATTAATTAAGTTTTTTACGGTGTTTTGATTGCTTAAAATAACTATTTTAAGCAATCAACAGTGCTTAAAACAGTAGAACTCGTATCTTTATGTATGTTTAAGATGTTTAATCCACCATTTTAGTATTAAAAATACTAAATTAGATCTATCACTGCAGTGACTGATCAATAGACGAAGAATCAATTGTCCAAGAGGATATTGATTTCTGATTCAGCAAAATTTAATCAAACATTATCTCAAATGAATGTTTTGTTTCTCCTCTGCTTTGCATTGTGAACTTGTTGAAACACAAACCAAATGTGTGAATACGTCTAAACTAATCAATAAAAATATGGAGTTCATTTGGTCTCACCGATACATACCTTAATTTTTAAGCATACATATTTATACTGGACTGTATAAATGTCATCCTATGAGTCATTTCTTTACATGGCAGAGTGAGAGCCCACAGTGTTTCTGGTTCACCTGATCTAAATTAGTGTAAATATTAGTTTCATTTACAAACACTTCCTAAATAAATCTGATTTCTCGACATTCACAGTTTATGTTAAACTGTGATATTTCATCAGACCCAATCAATTTATTTATTTTAGGAGCTTTTTTACTAAGTGAAGCACATTAACTACAAACAGATGGATGGTTGTAGGCCTAAATTTGTTTTGTTAATTATGATGATTTTCCACTTACAGATATTGAAAACATGACATTCAAAAATAGAATATGACAATTCTTAAAAACATAATGTGCTTTGAAGAATGTGGGCTTAATGAAAGGAATGTTTAATACCTGCTTAATGTCATGGTGAGGGGTTACCAGGACTCGAAGGCAAGCAACAACTACGGACACCAAGCGCAGTTTAACAGATTTATTGAATAATGAGTGCAAATGGGGAGAGAATAGAGAGGCGTTGATCTGCAGCAGCAGGGAGGAACCGGGCCAGAGGAGGAACTGAGGAAAGGTGAGTGGTTAAAGAGGGAAGCAAATGAAGGGAATGATGGTGTAACCTGGTGATGGCTTACTGGCTGAGGGTTAGGATGAGCAGAGGTGGGTACATGGGTTTTCCAGCAGTCGGTGCAGTGTGGGATTTCCGGGGGGAGGAGTTCCAGCATGAGACTGAGGGTGGACAGGCAGCAGCTGGCTGGTGGTTGTGGAGGTATCCAGGAGCTAGTTTTAGCAGAGCAGCGAGGATCAGGTAATTAGGTAGTCTGAGCACCAGGGGGTGATCAGGGCTGGTTCTCTGAGGAGGGAATAGATGAGAGAGGAATCAGAACAAGTTAAACACAGTAACAGCAGCACAGAGAGCCAGAGTGTACCACTATAGAAGCAAAATCATCTGGCGTCTGCCTCAGGGAAGCCGCTCCTATTAAAGGCCTTCGCTGATTGGTCTTGATGAGCACTAGCTGGATCCCGTCCGCCTGCCACCCTGTAAATGTAGAGAAACCACTCCCCTGCAGAACCCAACACTTAAAGCTTATTATATTCAAAACGTACTTTTAATCTGACAAGTGGCACAAATATTCTTGTTTACTGAACATGACTATTATTGGTTTTATTTATTGTTTACTGTTAGTAGTTTAGTTTTCATCATTCTTGAATGTTTTTCTCTCTGGTTTAGTTTAGTTACTAGCTTAGTGAGTTTGTTGATTAAAGTATTTAACTGTCAGGTTGAATTATTTTATTTTATATGTTGGTGAGTATAACTCACCAACATATAAATGTTGGTGAGAAGTTGATAAGCAAACTGCAGGGGTCCTGATATGTGCTTGTTTGCTTACTCAGTACCTGTTGTCAGGGCAACAGGTCTACAGTTGTCGATGACTTGCAAAGTTTATCCTGATGCACACAGATGTGATTTCACAGCTCATCCAGATAAAGTCAGCAGTGTGATGTCTTTTCTTAATGCCTTGGTTTCTGTTTCCTCCATCTAAAAGTAGGTTAACATTATGCTTAAGATGCCATTTTGTGAGTAAAAACACTTCCTGTCTGCTATTTTGCTACTCCAAATTTTTACAATATCAATGGAGGAACTGATAAATAGATTCAAAATTGATTTTTCAAACTTTATTGGTGTCTATGCATAAGTTCATTATACATCTAAAATTCCATCTTATGAAATGCACACATTTTTGGAGAACTTTTTTGGTAACACTGATTAAGCTTTAGCCTTAATAATATAAAGCTACATAATTGTTCAAGTTTAATCAGTAATACTTTTATAACAAATTTATGTCAGATCATGATATCTTGGTTAAATGTCAAGTTGTCATAACAAAGACATTTTGAATAATGTCAACTTTGTATTAAAAGTGTCATAATTTACTGAATGACACTTTATGGCAACAGTCATAAATATTCATGAAGACTTACTCATGTTCATGACAGGTGTTATGTCATGTTTATGATGGTGCCATGACAGTCTTATTCACAACCTGTCAAATAAAGTGTTACCACTTTTTTTCTGGGTTGTCAGAAGTAAAACCATATTGAAGAGAAAGAAATGATTGAACTACATCACTGTGTGTGCAATTAATCAACAAAAAAGTTTGCCTGTACTTTTTCATTTAAAGAATTAAATGAAATAACTTTCCAAGTTATTATAATTCATTTTATATGCCAATGCCTGTTTTAATATGCAGATAATTGCAAAGGTTAAAAATGTAGTTAATGGAATTGGACTTACACAAAATATGCAGGATATCGTTCCTCAAAATACCAGCAAAACTTCTTGGCTTCAACACACTGTAAAAGAAAATAAGGTTATAATTAGGGTAACATTGACTAATGTGAATATTAAAAACTGACTACATAAACAAAAGCTTTCAGGTCAAACCTGCATGAGAAAAGCAGCAGAACTGCTGCCTGACTAATGGTGAATAAAGAAAACTCCAAAAAAAGTGTTAGAATTCTGAGCATTATCAGGACAGAGACAGTAAGATAAGAGATATTATATGAGATGTGAAATTTTATAACAAATAATTAGATTAGTTTTCACAGCTCTACATTATGATGTCACCAGGTGACTGAAACCATCCAATCACTAAACGTAGAACAGATAAATGTGTGGATGTGCCAAAACTTTCTCCAGCTGAAAGAAACAAAACTGAAGTTATCTCTGGACATAAAGAGGAACGATCTACAGGGTTGGCCATAAGTTTCCATACGTAGGAGAATATAAAATGTATATTTCTTTTATATTTCAGATACCCATGCTTCAGATGCTTTTGACAAAAGAGCAAATTGAAATTATACTGATGGCTGGATCAGGAAGCAGTCGCAAGGTTGCACGAAACTTTAATAGAAAACATGGAACGAGCATCACACACGACACTGTGGAAAAACTTATTTGCAAGTTTCAGAAAACTGGAAATGTTGCAGATCAACCATGCAGGTCCAAAATGTGCAGCAATTACACAGAGCAAAAATAAAAATGGTAAAATGTTTATCTTTTCTATGTATGAATACATAGAAACAGGTGAATACTTATTCATTTCAGTTTTTAATTAAAAATGTTTTCACAAATTTTATGCAGATGCATGATGTGGAATGTAGATTAAAACCTTTTATATACAGGTTGGAATGTAAGAAAGCAGAAAAAATGCAAAGAGGGGTGAATATTTTCCCAAGCCACTGTGAGTATGTGTGTCATACCTGGATGGGTGAATCCCAGATACATCAATAATGTATCAGCATATCATAATTGATATCTGCTGATAAAACTAGAGATAAGCACTATTCGCTTTCTATGCCAAGTAATAAAAAATAATCCTTAAATGATATACTTCTGACCCATTTTTGTTTTGATTTGCTTTTTGGCTACCTCAGCTGGCATGATGTTTTGTAGACTGCACGATTTGAGCTGCAGGAAACTGTTCCTGCAGCTCCCATAGGACAGAAGCTGCCACTACACACAACTAGAGCATGCATTTTCCTGTTATTCCATAAAGGCAGATCAGTTGGCTGTTGGCTGGGAGACATCTGGGGCGTCAAGAGCTCAAACATGTACATACTGAACTGCAGCAGTGTGCAATGATCTGGATGATTTTTGCCTTTGAAGTTGCATGGATTCATAGGAAGAGAGAATGTCAAACATTCAATTCTTGATTTCTGCAACCTATGTTACATTTATATAATCCTGCAAATAGAGCATCTAGTAATTACCAGGTTATAATTGCAGCCCTTAGAACTTGATATGGAAAAGGTAAGTGGTAACAATGACTACTTTCAATCACTGACTACACACATTTGCTTGATTTGAACATTCTCTTTCACTCAAACACTCTCTGATCTCCCATCCCTCCACTTCCTCCTCTCCTTCCTGTCTTATTGATGTCTCCTGACCACTCATGATGCCTTGGACATCAAAAAGCAGGATACACCCAGCGATCATCATTTCATAAACTTGGTGTATTTGGACTGAAGTAAACAGGAAATGGGAAATGTACGAAGCGGGGAAAACACCCGATACTCTCAGTGAGAATGGATCACTGAGAGTATAGATATAGATATCACTGAGTGATATCTATTGTTGAGCTATCACACTGTGGAAACCCCCTCTGGGTATCCCAGGGCTGCAGACAGGCGTTACCATAACGATTAACCAATCTCTGAAATGACACAGTCATTTACTCATGCTCTAACAGGGCAGACTACAAAAATTGTAATTTTGAAAACCAAATTGAATTGTAGAATAGTAAAGTAACCATCTATAAATTTGTGATTTTCATGCTTGTCTCATTCTACAGTGGCCGTGAAGGCCAAATAAGCAAAGAAAAAGCTAAGTATTCTATGCTTTCACAAATTAAACATTAGTATTACACTTTATTGATACACAGTAAAAAAAAAAAAACATTATATTATAAAGTTTCTGATTTCAGAGCATGAAGCTCATTATACAGATTTATCACATGGTGAAATCTTTCAAGCTTTTATTTCTTGTAATTGTGACGATTATGTCTTACAGACAATGAAAACCTCAAATTCAGCGTCTCAGAAAATTTGAATACTGTGATAAAGTTAAAGTAGGAAAGTCATGGTGTCACCATCTAGACACAGATCAATGCTACAGAAGCTGCTTGTTTTGTTGTTTTCTCTCTTCTTTCACAAACACATAACCTCTTTTTTTCTGCATCACACAAACAGAAAAACTCTTACACTACAAACTTATTTTAGATCTTATACGTAGTGATATGAACTCAGAATGATATGTCACATGGAATAGGAAATAATATTCAATCAATCAGTCAATCAAATTGCATTTGTATAGCACATTTCAGCAACAAGGCATTTCAAAGTGCTTTACATCATATCAAACACAGAAACACAATGCAACATAGAATCAATAATCAAAACACGTCAGGTTTGTAATTTGTAATTGATGGTGTTTCAAATACAATCCTAAGCAGGTGGGTTTTTAGTCGAGTTTGCATCCATAAAAGGTTTACTTGTTACACTCCTACTGTGTTATATGGAACAAAATACCTATTGCTATTTTTATTCTCACTCACGCTCACAATCACACAGTTTAAAACGATGTGCCAGAAGCCCATTTTAATCGGCTTCTGGCACAAGGCTTCGTACACCTCTTTCAAGGAATTTCAAGCTAGGACTCCGCCGTCCCTCACGGATTTTTTTTGTGTGCAATTCTATGGTACCTGTTAGTGTCTAGAATTCTAACAGGGTTTGTGTTATGCGCAGTGACCCTCAGTCACTCGCTGTTTTTCTGCCCGCACTAGACTCCGTACACCTCTTTCACGGAATTTCGCTCTGGGACTCTGTCGTCCCTCACGGATTTTTGTGCAATTTCAACATAGAATCAACAATCAGACCATGACATTAAGTCAAGTTCCATCATTAAATGTGTAATTGATTACGTTTCAAATACAATCCTAAACAGGTGGGTTTTTAGTCGAGATTTAAAGGAACTCAATGTTTCAGCTGTTTCAGAGTATTCTGGAAGTATGTTCCAAATTTGTGGTGCATAGATGCTGAATGCTGCTTCTCCTTGTTTGGTTCTGGTTCCGGGGATGCAGAGCAGACCAGAACCAAAAGACCTGAGATAGTTCCTCTTTGGATCCAAAAATAATAACTTCAGCTTTGTTTCTGTTCAGCTGGAGAAAGTTTTGGCACATCCACACATTTATCTGTTCTAAGCATCTGTTCAGTGATTGGATGAGTTCTGAGTCACCTGGTGACATCGTAATGTAGAGCTGTGTGTCAACTGCATAGTTATGGTAGCTAATATTATTTTCTGTTATAACAGAGCATACTCTGTGGGAGTATATAAATATTAAATAAGAGGGGTCCTAGGATTGAACCTTGGGGTACCCCACATGTGACCTTTGACCTTTTTGATGAGAAGTTTCCAATTGAAACAAAGAAATCCCTGTTCTTTATGTAAGATTCAAACCAGTTAAGCACTGGACCAGAGAGTCCGACCCAACTCTCCAGTCGATTCAGTACTATGTCATGGTCAACAGTGTCAAAAGCTGCACTGAGGTCCAACAGAACCAGCACTGTGGTTCTCCCACAGTCTGTATTTATATGGATATCATTGAACACTTTTACAAGGGCAGTCTATGTGCTGTGGTGAGCATGAAAACCAGATTGAAAGGAGTCAAAGCGGTTGGTTATCGTTAGGAAGCTATTTAATTGTTTACACACAGCTTTTTCAATAACTTTGCTGATGAATGGGAGGTTGGAGATCGACCTGTAGTTCAAAGTAGAGATTTGTCCAGATTGTTCTTTTTTATAAGTGGCTTGATTACTGCTGTTTTCAAAGCCTGGGGGAAAACGCCTGATGAGAGCGATAAGTTTACTATTTGGATCAGATCAGTAGCAATAATAGGCAGGACTTTCTTAAAGAAATGTGAGGGTAAAACATCCAGACAGCAGGAACTTGAGCTTAACTGACTTATAATTTCCTCTAGGGTTTTATAATTAAGTAGTTGAAATTGGGTCATTTGTCCTGTATTTGTTTTGTTTGGGCACAGCATTGGTACTGACTTTAAAGTGGATGTGCAGATTAATCATCTGATTTTTTACATTTTCTCTGAAAAGAAGCTGGAAAACTGGTTACAGGCGGCAATACATTGGAATTCAGGTGGTAACGTCATAGGAGGGTTTGTGAGCCTGTCAACTGTTGCAAATAAAACTCGAGCATTGTTAATGTTTTTGTTTATGTTTATGACATCTGCAAAGAAAGCCTCTCTTGCATGTTTTAGTGTTAAATGATAGTTACATAGTCTTTCTTTATAGATGTCATAGTGAACGTGAAGTTGAGTTTTACGCCATTTTCGTTCTGCCCTACGGCAGAGTTGTCTTGCAGATCTAACTGTTTGTGCATTTCTCCATGGAGATTTCTTCCTATCAGACACAACCTTCATTTTAATTGGGGCAACGGAATCAATGATATCTGAAACTTTATACTGAAAATCATTTACCAACTTATCTATGTCATTACAGCTTAAGGGTGAGGAAGAAGAGTAGATTTGATTAAATGTTTCTCTGTGTTTTCTTTGAGAGAATGTTTTGTGATGGTTGCTGTTTGTCCAAGTGGGTTAAAGTAGGGTGACCAAACGTCCGTATTTCCCGGGACATGTCCGTATTTCACGTCCTGTTATATTGAAGCACGCCTCCTCCTTTTTTATGTTTTCTATTCTCACTTAAGAAATTGTAGTTAGGAGGCGCTGATTCAATTAGTACAATTGGTTCATTATTGTCATTCAACCATGTTTATGTCAGAAACATAACATCGATATTATGCTCAGTGATAAAATCATTAATTAATAGGGCTTTAGCACAGAGAGATCTGGTATTTAAAAGAGCTAGTTTAAGTGACTTGGAGGCCAAAAGTTCTTCAGTCTGAGGTTCCTTTAGGCAGGGGAACAGTCTGAGGTTCGAATTAGGTCTGCTGTATTTTATGTTTCTGTATTTTGTAAATTTTCTTTATCCGGACAGGTAATGTCCTGTTTTGTAGTGCCGGGGGGCCAGACACATTCTGGAGTAAGACAGGTGAAAAGATAATATCTGGACCCCGGTCTCAGACCTCAGAAAAGCAGAGTGATGGATCCTCTGGGAAGTTAGAGTCAGGTGGCTTAAATGAAGTGAGGTCTGCTACGTGAGCGCTAAAAAGAGACGTGCCGAAGCGAACCTGTTGATTCATTCCATCTGTAAATTTAAGAAACTCCGGTCCAGAAGACATTTCGTCATAAGTATTTTGTGAATTCTGTGAATGAGTGGGTGAGCAGAGAGGGAGGGGGGAAGGAGGAAGTGAACCAGTCGCTCTGTCTGCAGTCGATGTATCAGCTTGTTTTGGAACGGTTTGCTCCTGATATGCAGAGGGTTCCATCCTAGTCAGAACTCCTTGAGCCTGTTCTTCTGAAGCGATGATCATGTTGCTGTCCTTGTTGATAAAATGAAAAAGATTTGCAGTGAGTAGCTTTATCCCATGTTTATTAAGATTGCATCCGCCTCTTCCAAAAAGGTGAAAGCACTGCCAATAGATCCAGAGGATATCGATGAAGGTCACTGAGCTGGCAGAGCAGGTTTTAATCAGCCATTTGTTTATCATGTCCAGCCTGGAGTGTTTTTCGTCTCCCCATTGAGGTGATAGAATTGGACCACTGAGAAATAACTTCAATTTTAATTTTCCCATAGTGTTCAGAAGAATATTAAAATCCTTTTTCAGAATCTCAGATTTCTGTTTTGCCAGATCGTTGGCTCCAACACGCACAACTAAAGACTCGATATCTGGCTGATCAGTGGTTAGAGAGAGAACTTTGCGTGTTAAATCAGATACAGTATCACCAGGAAAAGAAATCGCTCTCGTTTTCTTGGGCTTGCAAACGTGACTGATTCCATTTACTGCCTCATCTCCAACAATAAGCACTTTTGGGATACCTTTCGTTTTCCTGGTAGAGCTTTGTCCTTTGGGGTTTTGGGGGGTGGATGTGATGGTCTTGCCTCATTGTTGATGTTTGAAGGCGAGGTTTCACTCAGAGGCTCAGGCTGGAGTACAGAAAATCTGTTTTTCAGTGGGATTCCCACAGAGTCAGAATGTTTTGAGGCCCGGGCTGGTCGCTTTGTCCTTGGGAGCGGGGACGGTGGAACCGTTTTGGTTGCAGCTACTTGTTTATTTTTCTTTGGTGGAGCAGGTGTTGAAGTTGAAAATGGGTTTCGGCTCAGAGCCGGCCACGCTGATTCATCCAGGTGAGGGGTTCTCCCTGTCAGTCGCCTCATCGGATCTGCGGTGTGAGACTTTTGCTTTGGCTTGGCACCCAGAGCGTTCCAGGGTGGGCTGCTTGATGCGGGGCGTACGACCTCTCCGTTGAATTGAGAAAGAGTTGTCTCATTTCCACAGGTAGCGTTGATCTCAAAGTTCACCTCCAGCAGTTTAATCTTCATTTCTATAGACTGAAGTCGTTGTATAATACTGCTAATGTCCCTGGGGCCGTCCGGAGCCATTTTGCCCTGGTTCAACTTGAAGATGAAGAAAAGTAAGGTAAAAATAAAAGTAAGAAAATCCCCCAGTCCTTAGATTTGAAGTAATCCAGTTATGATGTTGATAATGTAAATATAACTTTAAAAACTGTCACTTTAAAAAATAACTCAGGCAAATTTATCAGTAAGGACAAGAGAGAGCAGGACAAGCTGTTCCTCCTTCAGCTGAAGGTACAGTCATGTTTGACTGTAAGTCAGACACTATGTACCAGGCACAAAGGCATCCCTATCCTTCACAGTGTATGCCACATTTCATCTGCAGTATTAAGAGCGTCACTATTAGCTGACGCTGACTCTTCCCATTCACTTCAAAGATCGAGTCAAACTCGAAGAATAGGGACCAAACTTTTATTAGCAGATGCTAAATTCTCATTTCCTGATTGAGAATCTGGGAACAGATTCCAATTCTAGCTAATTCATTTTTTTAAAAGAAATACACCACAAAAGAAAAAAACATATCTACTGATTGTTTGATAAAGGTCCATCAGGTCCATAAAGACCTGATGGACCTTTATCAGGAAATGGATAAAGGTCCATTTCTTCCACTTTATCCAGGGTCGGGTTGCGGGGGAAGCAGCTTCATAAGGGAGGCCTAGATTCCCCTCTCCCCAGCCACTTGTTCCAGCTCCTCCGGGGGAATCCCAAGGCGTTCCCAGGCCAGCTGAGAGACATAGTCCCTCCAGCGTGTCCTGGGTCTTCGACGGGGCCTCCTCCCGGTGGGACGTGCCCAGAACAAATCACCAGGGAGGTATCCAAACCAGATGCCCAGCCACCTCAACTGACTCATCTCAATGTGAAGGAGCAGCGACTCTACTCTGAGTCCCTCAAGAATGACTGAGCTTCTCACTCTATCTCTAAGGGAGAGCCCAGACACCCTACGGAGAAAACCCATTTCGGCCGCTTGTATCTGCAATCTTGTTCTTTAAGTCATGACCCAAAGCTCATGACCATACATGAGGGTGAGAATGTAGACTGACCGGTAAATTGAGAGCTTTCCTTTTGGCTCAGCTCTCTTTTCACCACAACAGACCGGTACAGCGCTTGCTTCACAGCAAACGCTACACCAATCCGCCTGTCGATCTCCTGCTCCTTTCTTCCCTCATTCGCGAACAAGATCCCGAGATACTTGACCCCCCAGATCCAGAGAAGGCACTCTACCCTTTTCCGGCTCAAGACCATGGCCTCGTATTTGGAGGCACTGATTCTCATCCCAGTCGCTTCACACTAGGCTGCAAACCGCTTCAGCAAGAGCTGCAGATCACGACCTGATGAAGCCAACAGGACCACATCATCCGCAAAAAGCAGAGATGCGATCCTAAGGCCACCAAAGTGGATCCCCTCAACACCTTGGCTGCGCCTAGAAATTCTGTCCATGAAAGTAATGAACAGAATCGGTGACAAAGGGCAGCCCTGGCGGAGTCCAACTCTCACCGGAAACGAGCCCGACTTACTGCCAGCAATGCGGACCAGACTCTGACACCGGTCATACAGGGACCTGACAGCCCGTATCTAAGGGCCTGGTACCCCATACTCCCGGAGAACCCCCTACATGGCTCCCCGAGGGACACGGTCGAACGCCTTCTCCAAGTCCACAAAACACACGTAGCAGATCACGGTTGATCTGCCGTGATCACGGTTGGGTGAACTCCCATGCACTCTCCAGGACCCTGCTGAGTCCTGTAGAGCTGGTCCAGTGTTCCACGACCAGGACAAAAACCACACTGCTCTTCCTGAATCCGAAGTTCCACTATCCAACTCTCCTCTCCAAGACCCCTGAATAGACCTTGCCAGGGAGGCTTAAAAGTGTGACCCACCTATAACTGGAGCACACCCTCCGGTCACCCTTTTTGAACAGGGGGACTACCACCCCAGTCTGCCAATCCATGGGAACTGCCCCCAATGTCCATGCAATATTGCAGAGTCGATTCTGCCAACACAACCCTGCAACATCCAGAGCCTTAAGGAACTCCGGGCGGATCTCATCCACCCCCGGGACCCTGCCACCAAGGAGCTTTTAAACCACCTCGGTGACCTCATCCCCAGAGATTGGAGAGCCCAACCCAGAGTCCCCAGGCTCAGCTTCCTCAATGGAAGGCATGGTGGGATTGAGGAGGTCTTCAAAGTATTCTGCTCACCGGCCCACAGCATCCAGAGTTTAGGTCAGCAGCACACCCCATCCCCACTGTAAACAGTGTTGGTGCTGTACTGCTTCCCCCTCCTGAGACGCCGGATGGTGGACCAGAATCGCCTCGAAGCCGTGCAGAAGTATTTTCTCCATGGCCTCTCCAAACTCCTCCCATGCCCGAGATTTTGCAACTTGGACGTGGGAGCCGCATGCCGCTTTGCCCGCCGTCAGCTGCTTCCGGAGTCCCACAGGCCAAAAAGGCCCAATAGGACTCCTTCGTCAGCCTGACAGCATTGCTGAAGCAACAGACACCAACAACCTTGCGGCCACAGCTCCGATAAGCTGCCTCGACAATGGAGGCAGGGAACATGGTCCACTCGGACTCAATGTCCCCCGACTCCCCCGGAACGTGTTCAAAGTTCTACCGGAGATGGGAGTTAAAGGTCCGTCTCACAGGGGATAGGGTTAGGGTAGTATAATATGTAAACTGTTCTAGCAAGAGGAGTCACAGATTCTCTGTAAGGATACCGCAGCAAAAGACAGGCTGTAAAATGAGCTTTGGTCACCCAGAAGATTAAGTAAAATCTTCTTGTTGCCCCGGTTACAGCTTCAACAACTCTGTCATCTGGACAAAGCAGGCAGCACTGAAGATCATGTTCTTTGATTTCTCCAGTGAATTTAACGCAATTCATCTGATCTGTGAGAAACTCCAGAAGACACTTCAACAATCACCTGGATCTGAGATACCTCACAAACAGACCACAGGTTGTGAGAGTGAAGAACTGAGTATCTGACCAGCTGGTTAGCACCACAGGAGCACCACAGGGTACTGTACTCTCGCCATTCCTTTTCACTTTGTTCAAAATAAAATAGCTTTAATTTTTAAGAAAATATGTTTTTACATGTGTTCAAACTGTTACTATGTCGTAACATTATAACAAAAAGAACATTAAGGCCCTCCTTCTCCTTCCAGTGCTACTATTGCGATCTGTAGAATACACCACTCCTGATCAGAAACAAACAATCAGAGCCAGGAGGAGTGTTTTAGCGCTGTTAATCACCTCTGCTGCTCAATATGCTACTGGTGGAGAAATAACGTGCCTCTACACCCATTGGTGGCCAGTGGAGGTCCACCGATGACGGCCAGCCAGCTCTTTAAGAAAATACACTCTGATCCGTAATCCATTTATCCAATCTTCTGTCAGAACCCCGTGACCAAGCCTTCAGGTCCAGTATTTAGATTTTCCTCTCCAGGTTTTCACCTCATCTTGAAGTGTAATCATGTTATCTTGTGATTTTGCTCAATAGATTTTACTTTCTACCTTTATAGAAATCTTCCTAGTCCTGTGGCCAAACTGTGGCATGATACTGCCATTTTAGCCTGTTTGCTGAAACAGTTTGTGATTTTTATCTAGTGAAATAAAGTTTTTTTTTTTTGCCTTATTCATACTTCAGCATTCTGACAACAATCGGGTGTGAGCATCTATATCTGACTGAACATAATCAGCATGCAGAGCATGGATGCATGTGGCTTGGACTACTGTCCACATTGTTCTTTGGAAAATACCACACACTGATAGAGAAATTACTGTTTATGTGATATAGTCAGAGTCTTACAGCTGATAAGATCCTAATGAAAATAATTGGCTATTAAATTCAAACCACCAACTGCTGAAACTTACACAGACTTTTAAAGTTTATTGGGTAAAACGCAGGCAGAAGGCCAGATGATCGTCCTCCAGTCTTAGTGATGCAGACACACTCAGCTTACACAAATAAAATAATCATGAGGATTAATATTCCATGAATAGACACACTGTCATGGTGGACCACATTGTGCTGACTTCAGGGGTAGCTGTGGTTTCATTCACCTTAGGTGATGTGATATGGCACAAATATGAATATGAACAGCTTAGATCAATACTCAGCCCTCTCCTAACTTCATCAAACAGAGCTTCTGTCCTTAGTGAGCACATGTGTGTGTGTGTTGGGAGAGGGGGGTCGTGTGTGTGTGTGTGTGTGTGTGTGCGTGTGCGTGTGCGTGTGTGTGTGTGTGTGTGTGTGTGTGTGTGTGTGTGTGTGTGTGCGCGTGGCGGGATGAACATAAAAACAAAGGGTGACAGGTAGTTTCCCCTACCAAACAAAGCAGCGGAGGTCAGAGCAGCCTACTGCTGCCGGCCAACCCAGCTCTGGATGCCGCTGCTTCGGCTCAAGCTTTGGGATTTCGCTCTGGTTCTTTGTCTAATCAGCTGCGTGCTGAACTTGGTAGACAGCGACATAGTGATGGCTAATACTCAGGGCTTTCCTGTACTATCTGTCTGATTTCTGCCCAGAGAGAAGAAATGTTGCATGGTACCAGTTTTAAGTAGAATTTGGCAACTAGCCATGGAAATACTCTAAAGCCACCACCAGAGCTCCATCACAGGCGGAGCAAAGCCGAAGCTCAGGCACAACAACCAGCACATTCCCCCTCTGACAGCCAACTGGAGCCACACACACATCGGTACAATGGCAGACAGCACTCACCTCTACTAACAGCCACAATGTCACGGCAACACCGCCGGCAAGTGGGCTCCTCATGTCTCCGCTGCTAACGGAGGCGGCAGCTGTAGTAGACGCCCTGCTGCTGAAAGGCAGAAGAACTGAGAAGAAGCGCTCCTTTTTCACTGAGTCGGTTTCATCGGGCTTCCGCTGCCCGAGACAAGGAGACACCGAATGACGCGCAGGACGGAGCGGAAAGAAGCAAGCTGTGTCGGACCGGACCTGTGTTTGTGTTGTTTGGAGTTCCACGTCTCTCTCTCTCTCTCTCTCTCTCTCTCTCTCTCTCTCTCTCTCTCTCTCTCTCTCTATCTAATATTGCGCTAAATAAAATTTTAAAAAACATTTGTCTGAGAATATATTTTCAAATCTATTATATCATACCAACTTTATTTATGAAGCACTTTATACACCGACAGGACCAAAGTGCTATACACAATCATAAAATACAATGCAATTATAAAATTATAATGTGGTTATTTCCCTATAAATTTGTGGAATTACTCCAGTTATATAAATTACATCAAATGATGTCACTTCCTGTTATTAAGATCTCAAGCACATATGTCTGCCTTTATCTGCGAAATTATTTTAATCTAAAATACGTTAACACCAAGTGTATTTTTTTCATCTAATTGCCATAATATGACAAGAAAAGCAGGAGTGGAACTCAACATGATGTCACATTTCTGACAACGGAAAACAATGTGGATGGAGTCAACAGCCAGAGAAAAGAAAAGGAGGAAGAGGAGGCTGGTAGAGGAGTTAGGAGACCAAACAGGAGAGCCAGAGGAGGTTGAGGTCATATATCGCTCTGACATCAGGATTTGGTTTGTGACACAAAGCAGGATGCGGTTATATGTTAATCATTCAGCCTGGTCTAAGTTTGAGAGAGTCTGGCTATTGGAGGTAATCCATGCCGTTTTGCAGTTTGTATGAATTATTTTTGAGAAAAGCACTTACTGTTTTGCAAATGTAGAGAATGATTCGAGAAATGCACCAAACTGACTTAGAAAAACCGTAACAATACCTTTACAGTCATGGTCGCTGTACATACAACATACAATAAATACTATAGAGATTATAATGTACATCAGTGTAAGTTTGGAACAGGCTAATTTAAAAAGAATTAACCCAACAGTCATCTTTATGGACCGTGGAGGAAGCTGGAGTACCTGGAGAAAACTCATGCATGAAAGGGGAGAACATGCAAACAGAAAGCCCCCAGGCCGGGATTCAAACCCACGACTTTCTCACTGCAAGACAGCAGTGCTACTTTTCCACTGGGCGGAAACCTGAAGAAACCTGAGACAAAAAAAAATCTATACCTGGCATCCACATTCATTAGTCTGACAAAACAACTGATCATCAAAATCCTCATATCGTTTTCATCATTAAAGTTTTTATATCCATCAGCTGTAACAGCTTATCCTTCCTGAGCCTGCTTTTAAAATGCTCTTTGGGGCGTGCTAACCCCCTGCGCCACCACAGCACGCCCCACATTTGGAGGCCTTAGACCCGCAGACGTCGCGGGTTCGACTCCCGGTCTCGACGACCTTTGCCGCATGTCCTCCTTCAAAAATGGCGCCGGCTCAGCTGGCTGCCTGCAGACGCAGCTCCTGTCGTGTGTGTGTTAATCTGTGTATAAAAACATTCTTGCTGTAACTGCGAAATAATTTCCCTGCTGGGATGAATAAAGTAATTCTTCTTCTTAAATAAAACGGCTTTAACTAGCCACATAAAATGGCACTGGTTCATGGAAAAGCTTCTCAACTCTAGAGAATGTCTTTCTGTATGTTGCTTCTGCCTCCTAGTGCTAATTTGAAATCATTTCAAATAAATAGGAATACCAAACCAGAAATCAAGGAATTTATCTTCCAGCTAATCATTTCTAAAGAACATCTAATGAACCCAGAGAATTCCTCTGTCTGTCTCCTCTGAACTACAATATGCTCAAACTGCCATTTGTTCTTCTGTTTGCCTGCTCTGATGTTCACAGATATACACAACTCTTGACAATTTGAAAATATTTATTCACAATACATAACATTTATGCTACAAATATGTTCCCATAGTAATAAATCTTGGATCACAGAGAAAAACAGACACATCTTGTATCTATGGAGCTAAATCAGTCTCATAATTCACAAGTGCACAGGACAAGACCCCCAAATGCACAAATCCACAATTGTATTTTTGATGCAAACACAAATATCTCATGATTTCCAAGCTGCTTCTGGCCTGAGTTGCGCTGCATTTGTGTGTGAATGTTGAGACTCCCCTGACGTCTCAGAGAAACAGCAGCACAGATAGGAGACAGTTTGATCATGAACATGTTACTGAGTGTTTGTAGAGACACATCTAAATCCTAATTCAATAGCAAGCATGTACCGACTGACAGATGAAATCAGAAAACATCAGATAGGTTAAACAGGTCAGCAGACGTCTTCTTCAGTTAAACTTGTGACTTTTTCCTTGTGGCTAAATAAAAATGGACATAAAACCAAGAACCAAAACACATTTGTTGGCTTAAAGATACAAGTGTATATTAGGGCCTTTGTAGATAATCATACATTTTTTGACTTTATGAGCTCAGAAAATTTCCAAGTTTTTTCTAGAAAATTTCAAAGATTAGTCTCAGAGTTTGAGATTTTTTCTTGCATATTTACTCCTTCATCTACAATGACCCTAATAAAATATAATAAGTGCATAAAGACATGCAATGCAGATCATTTCAGACAACACTCAGCTGCCTGAGTTCCTCTAGGGGACATGAGGAATTATTTTTTTTTGCGTTCCCTCGCAAAAGGTTTTGTGTTTTCTTGCAATACTGTATTTCACTGATTGTGAAATCAGTTATGTGGCATAATTGAATACTGTAAGCCTTTCTTACGGTGGCCGTCGTACTTTCTGCTTTAATACAAGGCTATGTAAGGTTTTTCCATGAATGTTAATATCTTGTGAAATATCTGAAGTTTTATATCTTTCTTTAGGATAGAAAGTCACCACAAACCTATGATATAAACAAAAACTTTCCATAAGTAGAAAAGAAATTTGTGAGTTATTATCGTGGGGTAATAACTCATCTGACAGTTTTGATTGTGTCTCTGTTGTGTTCATAATCTGAATGGTTTATAGGGATGCTTTCAGTGCCGTTCCATCTTAGCCTTAGCAGACATAAACATGCAGTAAATAAATCGATTTTCAATCAGTTTTTTGCACCAAACAGTTAATAATAGTAAACAAGTTTTCACTGAGGCTCTGTAAGAGCCTTATGAATGACATAAGTAATTATTGATATGACAGGAGCAGACGACTTTGACACTTGGGTGGTGGGCTTGTCGATGTGGGCGTGGCTGTCATCAAGTATGAATTGAAGGTGTTGTTGCGCAACACCCCCCCCCTCCTTTCTGTCTCTACTCTCTCACTCTCTGCTTCCTCTTCTGAGAGGGGAGATGTGCTACCAGCTCTCCATCTAACGGGTTAATTGAGTTTCCTAAATCTGCCGGGATTTACCCTGTCCAGAACTGAAGTAAACTCTGTTTAAGCTGGTTTCGAGAAACGATTCGCCTGGTTTCTGACGGCCAACATCCAGGTGTCCCACCCTTCTTCCCCCTGTGAATTAGCCAGACTGAGCAGCCTACAGCCAACTAGTTTCACAGAGCACACCTGTTAACGGTCGCTCGTTCTCTATTTTACAACTTGCATTTGTTATTGAACCAGGTAGGTTTTAGTGACTCGGGCGAGTCCCAAGGATGACGTTTTAAATTTGGGCTACCAGCAACCTAAAAACATTTTAAACTTTTTCCTCTCCAGAATCAAACATCACAGCTATTTTACAACCATCAAAGAACTTTAAGGTGACTCATTAACTGAATGTCCACAACATCTTTTAGATTTTCTTTATGCTAAATATTTTATTAGTAAGGCATTTTTGCAAGGGTCAGTACAGCTTAATTCAGTAGCAGAAATAATCAAATAAGTAAAATCAATCATCTAGTCTGTCTTTCCCTACTGCTGACACTGAGAACTAAAAAAAGGGAACCTTTGAGAGAGACGGACGGAGCCTGGCGCCTCGAACCCCAGACCTGGCACGACGACGAAGAAGGTGCTGCAGCAGGAGGAAGACGCCGATCGATGAAGGCCAGGATCTCCGCAGGTCTGATGATGAAGAAGGTGTTGCAGCAGGAGGAAGACGCCGATCGATGAAGGCCAGGATCTCCGCAGGTCTGATGATGAAGAAGGTGTTGCAGCAGGAGGAAGATGTTGATCAGCGAAGGCAGGAATCTCTGTAGGTCTGATGAGCCTCCTCTCCGCATGGATGGTGAGGTCACACAGGACTTGGTGCTGGCAGGAAGGAAGGCACCAGTTCTTCTTCTTTGTCTTTGCCTTTGTCTTCATCTTTGTCTTTGGGGTCTGAACCCAGCCGATGAGAGAAGTGCGATTTGAAGCCACAGGTTGTAGGGCTGACGGGTTGGTCCCCATGGCCGGACAGTCTTCGGCTCCGTGGCCCCGGCTCTTCTTCAGCTGCAGAGTTCTTTGTCCATCTCGATCTTGGCTCGAAGCTGCCCGGAGGATCCAACGAACGGTTCCTCTTTTGCACTCACCTTTTATAGGGTTTCTTTGGCTAGCACTGTTGCTGGGCTTGTTTCATTGGCTGTCTGCTTAGACAGATGATCTCATATCCATCACTGTCTTACAGACCTTATGTCCTGATGTCTGTGCTAATGTCTCAGGGTTGCTCAACCTCCTATGTCCGTTGCCTGCACAACCTTTCACCTACTCTCTAAATAAGGCGTTGATCATCTCTGCTCTCCTGTTAGTTCCTTGCCTTTCACCTTTCACCTACTCTCTACCTCCAACATATCAGTGATGTTTAATTGCAGTTACACCTTTTTACACCATTTCAAGTTCAATGTCAAAATCACATTTATATCATATTTATTTTCTTCAGCTTCTCTGATCTATCATTCATTTATGATTTTATAACCATAACTTATTAATTATACTTATTATAATCTTAATGTGAGTTATTACAGATGTTTTTCTGAAAAGAAACCAAGAATAATCCATGATTCTAATTATTTAATACTAAAGTTACAGTTACTTGTTTTTCTTGTAACTGTTCCCACAAATGTTCGTGTAAATATTATTACAAGTAAACCAATATTAATATAAGTATTTTACTTTGAATCTTATCAAATTACTCAAAATGTTTTAGATTTCATTCTTTAAAACTTTCATGATTTAAAATAAGAAATAGTCTCAGCTATTTTTTATAAATCTGCAGGCTGGAACTTACTTCCTCTTTTTCCAGGAAACCTGCTTTTCCTGTTTCATGACTCTCTCTGACTGACTATGATTTCTTATGATTAGATAGAAAAAAGTAGAATTAAAGCAAAGTTTGCATGAGACAAAAACAACACACACAACCAGATTTATTTTATTGACACTTAAGTCTACTGTTGGGCCTAGATATCACTTGAGTGATTCATTTTAAAGATAACTTTATTTATTATTACTGTTAAACTAACTTTATTGACACTTAAGTCTACTGTTGGGCCTTGATGTCACTTGAGTGATTCATTTTAAAGATAACTTTATTTATTATTACTGTTAAACTAAAATCTCCAGCATGGGGAAGTGGGATGAGCTCGGGTTTTCTTGACAAAGGTTACTGGCGTACTGGCTTTGTGTGTATGAGGAAGCGGGTAAGCGGGGTGGTAAGTCCTTGCAAAGTTTGGAGCATGATGATCAAAATGGAATTAATCGATAATTGTGACAGAACAAAGAAGTTGTTTGGAGTTGATTGATACATGGACAGATGACATTCCCCAAGTTAACCCAGTGTGGCCCTTTACCATAATTAGTTTGTCGTGTTTTTTATTAAGTCTTTGGTGCAAAAAAAAAATTGAAAATCAATTTACTCACTGCATGTTTATGTCTGTTAAGGTTGAGATGGAACTGAAAATGAAAACGGCCCTTTAAACTATTCAGACTACGAACACAAGAGACACAATCAAAACTGTCAGATGACTTATTACCCCACGATAATAATCAGAAATAGTCCAAATTAGGATGTATTTTTTATTTCTTTCCTACTCACAGAAAGCTTCTGTTTGTAGGTTTGTGGTGCCTTTCTATCCTAAAGAAAGATATAAAACTTCAGATATTTCACAAGATATCAACATTCATCGAAAAACCTTACATAACCTTATATTAAAGCAGAAAGTACGACGGCCACCGTAAGAAAGGCTTACAGTATTCAATTATGCCGTATAACTGATCAGTACAGTATTGCGAGGAAACGCAAAGGTTTTGCGAGGGAACGCGAAAGAAAATATTTTCCCCATGTCCCCTAGAGGGCTCCGTACCTAAAGCTTCATGGGGTCCATCCAAAGCTGGATACACCAACACCCTCGTGACCCTTTCTGGGACTCATTAGTGTATTTGTAGCTGTTGCTAGGTGATGTAGCTACATGCTAACAGTTGGGGCTCTTCCAGCCAGTTTGACTCATTCATGGTGAGACATTCTGAGACCATGAATCCCAAGGTGGGTGAGCTCAGCAGCAGCAGGAGAGGAAGAAACTCCTGGTTCTAGACTCAGACTGTTTCCAAGGCGCTGCCTGCGTGACTGAAGGTCCCTCTGTTAAAAGATTTAAATTTTACATCTTATGGCTGAATTTGTGGTTGCTTTTAGTTCTCCACTGTTTAAAGTAACAGATGCTTCCAGCATATTACCATATGTCCTTTAATATCTACACAACCTGCTGGTGGTAAGTGAATGTGGAGTTGGCACAAATGAATAATGAATGAAAACATTAAACCCAAATATTCTACATTTCATGTGAAATTCTTCCAACCATTGTTCTGAATTCTCTGTTTGGACAGCAGTCTGTCCAAACGGTCACTGAGTTGTACTTGAAGTGCCTGTTAGTTCTAGGCTTTTGTCTCTCATGAAAACCCACAGAGAGATCAGCCTGAAACTGTTCAGTCTTTGTTTGGTCTGGATCCGGGTAGAAAAATACAATTTAACAATCAAGCAATGTTGACAATCAAGCAACAATAGCTGCTGCAGGAGAACTAAAACGCATTATGGGAAGAAATAAATGTACATAAAGGAACATTATTAAAATCAAACAGCTTAAATAGTGTATGTGCTGTTTTCTAGATGTGAGTGCTGGTGGGGGTCAGTAGATGCAGTCTCTCTCCAGGACGCTGAAGGATCTCAAACCTGAAGCGTTGTGAGATCGCCTTCTGGTCTGCAGCCAGCATCACCTCCTTAGAGGTTGAGCTGGAAGTCTGGTGGCCCTGATCCAGGGTGTAGGCAGCCAGAATGATCAGCTCCTCCGTCATTGCTGCCTCTCCTTCCTCACTTTCCTCTTCCTCAGCTATGCTGCTGCTGCTGGCAGGTGGTGCACTGCGGGTGGAGCTGCTGGTAATGCTGGGTGTCTCTGGATCCTGTACTGGGAGCATCTCCTCCTCCATCATGGGTCTCTGGGGGCCTGTCCTCTGAAGCCAGGGGTGTGTAAGGCACTGTTCCACTGTGGCCCGCTCTCTGCAGACACACACACATTGCAGCACACACTGCCTGGAAGTGGAGCCAACCAAAGAACTTCTTCACATTTTGTCTGTTTACAACCACATACATGGATAAGTTGAAAGAACAGTTAGGTTTTAAAACAATATTCCAAGTTTGGAAGATCTAACTGAGAAGGCAATTATTTAATATTTATAGAAATAAGGAAATTGATATTTGTCTCAATCTCTTGACTGTAATGGGTTTCTGCTCTCTGGTGGCTCTTAATACTCATTGTCTTCTGTTAAATAGCATGGCACAATATTAAAGTTTAAAGGTGGTATTTTTTCATCTTTTTATTACATAAATATTTCAAAAGAGATTTTTAATCTCAATGGGATTTTTCTGTTGAAGTAAAGGTTAAATAAAAAGTAAAAACTTCCGTCCTGCTGCATTAACCTGTCCCACGCACATCTTTTCCCCACAATTTGTGGAACAGGCAGCAGATTTAATTTGCGGCTCCCCCTGGGCTTTAGACCCAGAGCATCCAGAAGTACCGGTGGAACTCTGATCAAACATGTCAGACTGTGTAGAAATATTTGTACCACCTGCCTGAAAAAGTATTGCTTTAAAGAAACTGTCCCCATTTGAAGCCACAGCTCACATTTACTGTTTTGGACACAGCTTTGCGCTTTAATCTTCATCATTAAGCATATGTAATGATGACAAAAAATGGGAGATTTACTAGCAGTTACCTTCATACAGACAGTAATTTAGTGGTAGTTCTGCTGAAACATTCAGCTGTCCATGAGGTCAGCCGCAGACATTCATCTTTTACATTTTTACAAACTCTGGTTTGGAACTGGAGTAAACTCTATTCTACCTTCTAAATGTACGTCTGAAGTGCATGTTTCCCACTGACAACGTTTAACCATTTTTTCTGATTATTTTTCACCAAATCTCTATGACCGCAGCACATTTGCAACCATAAATTCCAACATGTTGGAGTTTACCCACGAAGCGGGTTTTATTCTCCAGGTAAGGGGCGTTTCACTTCCATGCTGATCACTGATTGGTCAGTTGCTGACAAACCACTGGACTGGTTGCCAGGTGGCATCATGATTCTACAAATCAACCAGCAGAGTACGCCACACATACTTTTCAGAAAACATCTAGAGCTTTTCTTCTAAGATACACTTTTGCAGTATTTTGTGCTGGTATGCCATATGGAATCCCCCAAAATGCATCAAACTGGAAAAGCTGAAGCAGTGTGAGCACTGCGCTGCATCCAGATGAGCTGCCGTGTGTCTGTGGAGAAGGTCTGAACTCACTGTGGCTGTCTGCGGAGCAGCATCTGGATGAAGGACAGCGCGTCCTGGTCCAGCTGCTGCAGCTCCTCGGCTCCATAGCTTACATTCAACTGAGAGATGTTGAGAAACGTCTCCTGTTTGTTGTTGCCAAGGAACGGAGAGATTCCTGTCAGCATCACATAGGCCAGAACTCCAATGCTCCTGAGCACAGAAACAAGGCATCTTAAAGGGTTTTAACTCTGAAGGTTCATCCCTCACCGCATGCTCTGTGCTTCACAACTGCTATAATGTTCTTATCAATCCTGGATTGCTGTTTTTAGTTGATGTTACCCACATCCTCAATCATTTTCTGAGAATGTAAAAGTTTCTAAAATCAACAGCAGTTTGTGAGGAAAGTTTCTCTGCTGTGGCAAGTCCTAAAATGTGGAATAAGTTACAGTCACACTGGCCGTAACTCAGTGTGAGGAGTTTGTTTAAAACTCCTTAAAACAGAGGAGTTTTAAGGAGCTCTTAAAACTCCTTTGTTTGCCTTGGCATGTGAGATGTTGATATTAGCTTCTGCTTGTTTTATTAGTCTTTTATTACATGTCTGGTCATGTATTTTAAAGTATTTTATATATATATATCATATAATTATGATGTATATATGTTACAAGACTCATGATCTGCTACAATCCTATTTCTGAAGGTTGACAGCTCTTCGGAATATACTCTTAAAATAAATAAATACTTCTTAAGGTAGCAGTAAATGTGTGGCTGTTCTAAGTAATCAATCACCTGAAATGTATGTACAAGTCTACTCAGGAGTGTTTTGAGTCATTTACAGATTCTAAAAGCGTTAACTCTTAAGTTTTGTAATAATGTCAAACAGATGGAAATAAAAAATAAAAAAAGAAAAGAAAAATATGGCCATTTGAATTTTGGAAGTCTGAATTCCATAATTTAGAGAATACAGCTTCCAAAATTTAGGAAACTCAGACCTCCTCAGGTCTGAGTTTTTTCTCAGACCTGAGGAGCAACTTTACCTGACTGTTCATTTACATAACTGTGCATTAACCCCACCCACCCAGCATTGTCTGTCAGCAGCTAGGCCATGCCTGGGAAGGCAGACAAAAGTTTTCATCCAGGTGAGAATATATATTTTTAAAGGTTTTCAGCTTCTGTCTTGTGAACCTTTAAAGAATACTCTTCATCATGGAGTATTCAAAGCACGTCATGGTTTCCTTATATCTTCAACTAGCTCTACTGACTTGTTCCCACTTTTGCCGTGGCGCGTCACATGTGCTAAAACAAGCATGCGTTGCAGCAGTTCAACTGCAATAAGTAAAGAAATAAAATGACCACATCTCTACTTATAATGGGCCACTTCATCAGAGTGAAGGAAACAGACATTTCTCTTTGTGTGTTCCCTACTGTACTCTCTTAAGCGCTCAGTGGACACAAATTTGTAGAACAAACAGTCTCGATTTAACTTTTCCCAGACAAAACTATCTAGTCAAAGACTGAAAATGGGGCCTCAGGAAATACAGAAATTTTAAATAGAATTTTAAATTCTATTTAAAATTCTGTTTAAAATTTTAAATTTTAAACAACCTGCTGAACAGAAGACAACACAAATGAAAGGTCTGCTTTCAAAAAGCTCCAACAATTGGTGGCATGTGCCCTAGTACTTGTTGCTGGAAACTGAAACACCTTCGTACCACATATCTGTTGCAGTGCTTATAGGCTCGTAGTTGAGAATCTCAGGAGCTGAAATGGAAATCAGAGAAATAAAGCTGCATCATTCAGAATCAAATCTGTATGAATATTTCAGGCAGCAGAGGTCAACATAGGATGTGGCTCACCAACATACTCTGGGGTTCCCATTATTTCCCTGAGTTCATGGTGGCTGCTGACCCTCCTGGACAGCCCAAAGTCCACAATCTTAACGTCCCCCAGAGGACAGCTGCTGGTCAGCAGGATGTTCTGAGGCTGACACAACACAGCACATGCTAGCGTTAGCCTGCAACCGTTCTGGAGGCGCATCTTTTCACCTTCATGCACAGAATAAAGGTTCCACATTTATTTGTTCATTCTACGCTGCAAAAACACAAAAGCTTACCAAGTAGTTTTGGTCTAGTTTCTAGTGCAAATATCTTAGTACATCTGAAACAAGACAAAACTAACTTACAAGTAGTAAGTTTGATGAAAACGTTCTAGTTCTATAGGCATATTACTTCACTTATAATGCAGGAAAAATGTCTTTCTATAAATAAAACAATCTGTCAATGGAACTAAAACTTTTTCATCAATATTAAGGAATTATTGACTTAAAGCAAGCTCATATATCTTGCTGAAAAGTTACTTGTAAGTTAGTTTTGTCTTATTTTAAGTGAACTAAGATATTTGCCCTAGAAACTAAACCAAGATGAAGTTGAAGTGGCAGAGGCTTTGGTCAGTCAGTCAGTGATTACTTATTTCTTTCCCATGAAACACATAAAACACTAAACCTTTAAATGTCCTACATTATTTCATCTGTGACCTGACAGATATTGTTAAATGTAATTTAACTCTACCGACTTCAGGTCCAGGTGACACAATAGATCTTTGACACCGAGTCAGACCCAGAAGCAGAAGAATTGGAGCCTCTTGTACATCAATCTAGGATGCAGCAGCGCTTTCTGGATGGTACTGGGAGACAAAACTCTTATCTCCCCCAGCAGCCATTGTAAATCTAATACAGTAGTAAAACCAGCTCTATGTGCTAGGTGAGGGGCAGTACCCACCAACTGTTTTTGAAAGAGCTCATTTTCTACACACCACAAAACATTAAATTGCCAGAAAATTGATGGCTGTTTTGTTTCTTGATGGTTTCTAGAAGCAGTAGAAAACAAAACAGGGTTTTTGTTTTCCAATGGGAAATGGAAGTAAAAAAAATAAACAAAAATGGATTCTGCATAATTGGTCCCCTCTGGAGCAGCACTAAGTAAGTTAAAAAATATGTTTTTTTCCCCATATATTTGTTAAAACCATTACTCTGTTGTGACAGTATGATGCAAGACCGATCTCTGCCTTTTCCCTATGGACCTACTGTCATCTGAACAAATGCACCGCTCAGTCAAAAAACAACCACACAAGGCCACCTGGTACACCACAACAGAGCTTGTCATGAATGCTCAGGCTAGTTACCATGGCCACCAATGACTGTGGATGAAGAGCTTTTATGGAACTTAAGATGTTTCTCCACTGTCAGAACATTGAGCAGCATATGCATGAAGTTGATTGACAACACTAAGATCCTCCGCCTGGCTCTGATTGGGTTGTTTACAATCAGAAGTGGTGAAGAAAAACCTATGTCAAAAACATATTTTTGTAAAAGTTAGATCCTGTAGCTTTAACTCTTTCCTTACCAAACTAACTCCCGACCAAAGATCAAACACACATTAAAGCTGCAAGCAGCCTCGGGCGGCCCTCGCAGCAAGCGCCGCTCCGGCCTATTGGCCACCGCGGGGGTTCCAGCCACCGCAGAAGGTCTCGCACAATTTCCAGAGCCGCAGCCAACTCCCGACCGCAGAAGCTCCGCCGGTGTTTTCAGCACCGCCGCCCGCCAGCCACCGCAGAAGCTGTCGCGCATTTTCCCCGCCCGTCCACCAGGCGACACGCGTGAATGCGTTCGGCAGCGCTCCCCAACGACTGTCAAAAAATCTGGCGCAGATCGGTCGATGCGTCGAGGAGATACAACCCATGTATTAACTTAGGGGGCGCAGTGGAGCCAAATTACATTTCAAACCCGTTGGGCTCTTTAGAGGTGAACAAAGGTCATACAGATCCAGTTTGGCGCCAATCGGATGATCTATGCCTGAATAAGAGCCAAACGTATGCATATGGCGAGGGACTGATATTCGCCATTTGGCCACGCCCACACGGTTCAGCCAGAAGCGAGCATTGACAGAGTTTATCATCCGAATCATCTTGATTAGGTCAAGAGAGCCATAAACGGAGCTTTCCAAGGTGTCAAGAAAATCCGAGCTCATCCCGCTTCCCCATGCTGGAGATTTTAGTTTAACAGTAATAATAAATAGAGTTATCTTTAAAATGAATCACTCAAGTGACATCAAGGCCCAACAGTAGACTTAAGTGTCAATGAAATAAATCTGGTTGTGTGTGTTGTTTTTGTCTCATGCAAACTTTGCTTTAATTCTACTTTTTTCTATCTAATCATAAGAAATCATAGTCAGTCAGAGAGAGTCATTAAACAGGAAAAGCAGGTTTCCTGGAAAAAGAGGAAGTTTCCAGCCTGCAGATTTATAAAAATAGCTGAGACTATTTCTTATTTTAAATCATGAAAGTTTTAAAGAATGAAATCTAAAACATTTTGAGTAATTTGATAAGATTCAAAGTAAAATACTTATATTAATATTGGTTTACTTGTAATAATATTTACACGAACATTTGTGGGAACAGTTACAAGAAAAACAAGTAACTGTAACTTTGGCATCAAATAATTAGAATCATGTATTATTCTTGGTTTCTTTTCAGAAAAACATCTGTAATAACTCACATTAGGATTATAATAAGTATAATTAATAAGTTATGGTTATAAAATCATAAATTAATGATAAATCAGAGAAGCTGAAGAAAATAAATGTGATATAAGTTATGGTTATAAAATTATAAATGAATGCTAAATCAAAGAAGCTAAAGAAAATAAATGTGATATAAATGTGATTTTGACATTGAACTTGAAATGGTGTAAAAGGTGTAACTGCAATTAAACATCACTGATATGTTGGAGGTAGAGAGTAGGTGAAAGGTGAAAGGCAAGGAACTAACAGGAGAGCAGAGATGATCAACGCCTTATTTAGAGAGTAGGTGAAAGGTTGTGCAGGCAATGGACAGGAGGTTGAGCAACTCTGAGACATTAGCACAGACATCAGGACATAATGTCTGTAAGACAGTGATGGATATGAGATCATCTGTCTGAGCAGTCAGCCAATGAAACAAGCCCAGCAACAGTGCTAGCCAAAGAAACCCTATAAAAAGTGGGTGCAAAAGAGGAACCTTTTGTTGGATCCTCCGGGCAGCTTCGAGCCAAGATCGAGATGGACAAAGAACTCTGCAGCTGAAGAGGAGCCGGGGCCACGGAGCCGAAGACTGTCCTGCCATGGGGACCAACCCGTCAGGCCCACAACCTGTGGCTTCGAATCGCACTTCTCTCATCGGCTGGGTTCAGACCCCAAAGACAAAGATGAAGACAAAGGCAAAGACAAAGACAAAGAAGAAGAACTGGTGCCTTTTTTCCTGCCAGCACCAAGTCCTGTGTGACCTCACCATCCACGCGGAGAGGAGGCTCATCAGACCTGCGGAGATCCTGGCCTTCATCGATCGGCGTCTTCCTCCTGCTGCAACATCTTCATCATCATCAAGCCAGGTCTGGGGTTCGAAACGCCAAACTCCGTCCGTCTCTCTCAAAGGTTCCCTTTTTTAGTTCTCAGTGTCAGCAGTAGGGAAAGATAGACTAGATGATTGATTTTACTTATTTGATTATTTCTGCTACTGAATTAAGCTGTACTGACCCTTGCAAAAATGCCTTACTAATAAAATATTTAGCATAAAGAAAATCTAAAAGATGTTGTGGACATTCAGTTAATGAGTCGCCTTAAAGTTCTTTGATGGTTGTAAAATAGCTCTGATGTTTGATTCTGGAGAGGAAGAAGTGGAAAATGTTTTATAGGTTGCTGGTAGCCCATATGTAAAAAACAACATCCTTGGGACTCGCCCGAGTCACTAAAACCTACCTGGTTCAATAACAAATGCAAGTTGTAAAATAGAGAACGAGCGACCGTTAACAGGTGTGCTCTGTGAAACTAGTTGGCTGTAGGCTGCTCAGTCTGGCTAATTCACAGGGGGAAGAAGGGTGGGACACCTGGATGTAGGCCGTCAGAAAACCAGGCGAATCGTTTCTCGAAACCAGCTTAAACAGAGTTTACTTCAGTTCTGGATAGGGTAAATCCCAGCAGATTTAGGAAACTCAATTAACCCGTTAGAAGGAGAGCTGGTAGCACATCTCCCCTCTCAGAAGAGGAAGCAGAGAGTGAGAGAGTAGAGACAGAAAGGAGGGGGGGGGTGTTGCGCAACAACAAAGGAAAAAAACGGCACTTCCTGTTCCGAGGGGGCCGGGCTTAGATGACGTCATAATATGATGACATAGGGTCGTCAAGGATCCCACCAGGGTCACTCGTGCAAAGTTTGGTGCAGAAGCTATCAACCGTTCACAGTAAAATACAAGACTTCCTGTTGTCAGAGGGCGTGGCCTATGTGATGTCATCATTTGACCATTGGATATTATTCTACACCCGAGGATGATCAATAACTCAAACTTTGGTGTCTCTGTGAGTTTTTGTGTTAGAATTACAAATTATTTAATTTTTTCCTCTTTAATTCAACATTGAACTGTCATTCCGTAGGGCAATGCTGCCCTCTGGTGTCGAATTACTGAAATAATGAAACTATTTCAGTAATTTCAGTAATTCGACACCAGAGGGCAGCATTGCCCTACACATGACAAAGCCCTTTGTATTACACAGTCGATCAAAATTGAACTCTGTCATTCCGTAGGGCAATGCTTCCCTCTGGTGTCGAATTACTGAAATTACTGAAATAGTTTCATTATTTCAGTAATTCGACACCAGAGGGCAGCATTGCCCTACACATGACAAAGCCCTTTGTATTACACAGTCGATCACAGGGGAACTTTGAGCCTTGCTAACCCCCCTTCAACATGCTCCAAAACTCACCAATTTGATAACTTTAAATCAGACATGCCTTATGATCAGACTGACCGAGTTTGAAGCCGATCAATCGAAATCCCTAGGAGGAGTTCGATCAAATACGAAGGCTATAAACGTCAAAATCGAGGTCAAATGAACTTCAATCTAAAATGGCCGACTTCCTGTTGGGTTTAGAGCATGGCTCCAAGAGACTTTTTTGTACGTCCTGACAAGTTACATATGTGTACCAAGTTTCGTAATTCTAAGTTAAAGCATCGCTTGGGGCTGATTTTTTAAAATATTCTAGGGGACCGTATAGAGAAATTAGGCCACGCCCACCAAATTTCGCTATGGATTCCTGTTGGCGGGTGGATAAGGATCCATCCTAGTGAGTTTGGAGCAGCTCACCCCGAAACTGTGGAATTCAGAGCCAAACGAAATTCGATGGCGTTCGCAACGCCGCCACGCCCACCTGCTTCATCGCAGCCGGTCGGGGTTGGAATCCACAACACACCAACATGTCTTCTGTCTCTGGACACAGTTTCATGTTGATTAGGTCAAAGGGCTAAGATAGCGACCGTTCACAGTAAAACATTACACTTCCTGCTCTCAGGGGGCGTGGCCTACGTAAAAAAAAAAATTCACTGCAGGGTATTATAGGACACCCGATGACGATCAATCACTGAAAGTTTGGTCCCTCTATGTGTTTTTTTTATAGGAAATATAAGAGGTTTTTGTTTCATGGCGTGTAGGTGAACTTTGACCCCTGGAAACCCCCCTTCAACATGCTCCAAAACTCACCAATTTGATAACTTTAAATCAGACATGCCTTATGATCAGACTGACCGAGTTTGAAGCCGATCAATCGAAATCCCTAGGAGGAGTTCGATCAAATACGAAGGCTGTAAACGGCCAAATCAGGGTCCGAAATGGACCTTCAATCCAACATGGCCGACTTCCTGCGATACTTGCACTATGACATTACTTGTAAATTCTGAGCGTCTTAGTGAGCTCTACAACTGTACCGAATTTCAAGTCTCTACGATGAAGTAAGTGAATAGCAATGGGTCTTTTGAAAATTGCTAGTTGCCGCCGTTGAGCAATTTTTTTTGCGATTTTTGCGGCGACCTTAAAATTCAAAATTTTTAAACCGCCTAGTACCTTAAAATTCAAAATTTTTAAACCGCCTAGTCGCTTCCGCCAAGTTTGGTGAGTTTTTGAATATGATAAAGCCCCCAAAAAGGCACACGAAGAGGTGGGAATAATAATAATAATAATAATAATAATAAACAGTACAGATACAATAGGCCTTCGCAGCGCTTTGCTGCTCGGGCCTAAATATGGGAAATCAAATTAAAATCACAGCCAACATGCATGGGTGGGCCCCACTTGGGTTTGTTGTGGGCTACATGGGTAATGAGTGTGCACGGGTTTTATCTGGGCAAACTACATGAGACCAATATGGTTAACCTAAAATGGGACCTATATTATTGGCCCATTTGGGCTAAATGTATGGGCCCTATTCAGCATTAATGTGGGCTAACTGGGAATGGGACAGAAATAGGCAACAATATATGAGACCCATGTGATTTCAGTATCATAGACCCAACATGGGAAGCCCACGTGGGCTGACCACATTGAACCCACATGACATAAGCATGGGCTGACTGTATATGGATAGGACCTGGGCATGAATACGTAGGCCCTAGTACTTTTTTATGTGGACTAATGGGACAAAATTGTAGAACATCTTAACAGACAATGTGGTTACCCTGTCACTTTCAAACTTTTTACTACATGTCAAAAGCAAAAGCTGCAAGAGAAAGATTATCAAAACTTGGAAAAAATTACCTGAGATGTCAGCTTGATGGTCTTTGCCAAGGCAATTGTTACTCAGCTGGCCTCTAATGGAGTTGATATAAGGTAAATTGTAGAAGCAATTGTATAAGTTTCTCCTTCTATAAAAGGGAAACCTTGGTGACCTCGACCATTGTTGAGGTCAAAAAGACGATGGTGACCTCATCTTGGAGGTCACCATCCAAGGAGAATATATTTTGCTGATAGGACAGAACATCCATGCCTGGCTAATGATTGAACTTAAAACATGCTCACTGTATGATCTAGTATTTAGAAACACTAGGCTACCAGAGGACCAGGATATTGCCATTAAAAAATAATGCTTCAATGCTTTACTCTTTAAACCAGTTGAGTATTGTTCTAGCTACACTTTGAACCCATAAAATTTTTTCTTTTTATTATTTTACACTAGAACAGTCCAGTCCAATCCAGCCTGGATGTCTTCTAACATTTTTGTGACATCATCTGTTTTAAATGTGCGCCATGCCATGTGTACATAAACTCATCTTCTGCTGCTTACTCAATAGGTCATGGTTCAGAGTTTACTTTTGTCCTTGCTATTTTTTTTATCAAATGGATGTTCAGACATCCAAAGTGTTTCTTGCAGCCTGTTTGCAGCAGGATTAAATTCTTATTTGGAGAACTAGTTCAGATCAGACCATTGTGAAAAACATAACAAAATGTTTAGAAAATAAATTCAAACAAAACAAAGTAAAATTTAGTTTTTCATATATCTGCAAACATTTTCCAAGTAATCAGCATAAATAAAATAAAAAAACTTAACATTTCTGTTAATGATCCATTTTATATCTTTTAATCTGGTTGCAATTTAACCTTTTTGTTCATTTTGCTCTGTTGGCACCGTTGCCAATAAAGGTTGGTGAATTGAAGTAGACTATCCATCCATCTATCCATCTAAACACCCTTGTCCCTAGGGGGGTCAGGAGGGTGCTGGTGCCTATCTCCAGCTAACATTCCGGAGTACACCCTGGACAGGTCGCCAGTCTGTCACAGGGTCGGGCCGGGAATCAAACCCAGGACCTTCTTGCTGAAAGGCAACAGTGCTACCAACTGCGCCACTGTGCAGCCCGTAAGGACTACATCTATTTATTTTCATTGAGAACGTATGTGCTACACTCTCAAAATTAATCTTATAAACTTGGAAAATGTAAAATTGTTAACTGCGGATGGATATGCAGTTTCAAAATCAAACTTATTCTCTTCATCAGTCCATTGGCATGGAGTCTGCAGGTTGGCTGTCCTACAAAAGAATCTGTAAGTACATTTCTTCTGTCTATTTTACCTGTGTTGTACCACATTTTAGGGAGAGATTTTAATTCGCTAGTTAAAAAAATTTGTGGCTCGTAACAGTTCCAATGACCGGAAAACCCCAAAAGAGACTTAATTATTATTATTATTTTTGCGTTTCTTTCGGGTGATAATTTTTCTGATATTGTTAACACATACACGCCCACACACAATAAGCACATTTTGGTGCAGAGTGATTTCAAACTCCGCACTATTGTGGGCCGCCATTCTGTTTGCTGAACTGGTTCATTTAATCGCCAATGTGGCAGAATAAAATCGGTTTACTAAAGAATCTAAGTTGCTAGCAGAGGTTGTTTCAAAGTGTCTTGGGAAGATAAAACCACTTGCATGATTTAAAAAAAGTAACTACTCTGCTATCATTCTGTGTACATGGGCTTTTAATTAAAAATTAAAAAATCTCACAGCCAATCAAACTGGCTGGGACCCACCCATGCAAGGGTGCAGTTTTTTAATGAAACTGCATTGAATCGTTTTGTTGTGGGCTATATAGGTAATGAGTGGGCATGGGTTTTATCTGGGCTAACTGCATGAGGCCCATATGGTTAACGTAAAATGAGACCCATATTGTTGGCCCATTTGGGCTAAATGTATAGCGACTATTCAGCATTAATGTACAAGAATAACCGGGAATGGAACAGAAATGGGAACACTATATGGGGCCCACGTGGTTTCAGTATATTGGGCCTAAAAGCTATTTTGTAAATAAAATGAAGGTATAGTAGTTAATATTTTTAAATGTTTGTTTTATTATGTAAGTGACACTTTAAAAGGTTTTGTTCTGTCAGAGTTTGTTTCAATCTGCAACTGTTGTGTGTTGGTCTATAGAGTAGACTTAGACTTAGACTGACTTTATTATCATTTTGCATGCACAGGGTGTATACAGAACGAAATTTCGTTGCATACGGCTCAGAACAATGTTTTGAGGTTCCAATGTTATGAGGTTACTCCAGAATAAAATAAAATATGAATATAAATATAAAATATAAAGTGCAGGAATGACAGTAAAATAGAAGTTATTTAGCTATGTACATGTGCAAGGTATGAAGTGGAGACCAGTTTTTGAGTGCAGTCCAGTTAAGAGTTCAGCAGTCTGACGGCAAGTGGGAAAAAGCTGTTTCGGAACCTGGTGGACCTGCACCGGATGCTGCGGAACCTCTTTCCAGAGGGCAGCAGGGAGAACAGTCCATGGTGGGGGTGTGAGGGGTCACTGACGATGTTTCGGCCTCGGGACACGCAGCGCTGGGATGAAATGTCCTGAATGGAGGGAAGGGGGGCCCCGATGATCCTCTCTGCTGTCTGCACCACTCTCCTCACGTTCTTCCAGTCGGAGGCGCTGCAGCCTCCACACCACACAGAGAGGCAGCTGGCCAGAATGCTCTCTATGGTGCTTCTGTAGAACATCTTGAGGATGGGCGGGGGCAGGTGTGCTCTTCTCATCCTCCGCAGGAAATACAAGTGTTTGTGTGCCCTCTTGACCAGAGACGTGGTGTTCATAGTCCAGGTGAGGTCGTTTGTGATGTGCACCCCCAGGAATTTGGTGCTGCTGACCACCTCCACAGCCGAGCTGTTGATGAGCAGTGGAGCGTGGCTGGGCCGGTTCTTCCTGAAGTCAACGATCATGTCCTTCGTCTTGTCAACGTTCAGGATCAGGCTGTTGTCTCTGCACCAGTCCACCAGCTGCTCCACCTCCTCTCTGTAGTCCAGGTCGTTGTCGTCTCTGATGAGGCCCACCACCGTTGTGTCGTCCGCGAACTTCACGATGTGATTGGTGGCGAACCTGGGGGCGCAGTCGTGTGTCATCAGAGTGAACAGCAGAGGGCTCAGGACGCAGCCTTGAGGGGAGCCTGTGCTGGCCACTGAAGAGTAGTCTACAGTGGCCAAGCCTGAGTCAAAGATTGAAAGATGAAGAATTTCTCTTTGATGTTTTTGCAATATTTTGCTAGCACTTATGTGAAATGTACTTATATTTAAGTGTATCTCTTGTTCTTTTATATGTGCAATATTTTAGGATTTATTAGTAATATTTATTAGTGATTTTCTAAACTACTCTTAATATTAATACTACTATCTTAGTCCTGTCACAGAAACATTTTAAATGAGGGTATTTGCAATAGAGAAACTGTTCAGTGTTAACAATATAAGGGTTCAGTAGGCCTGTCACGATAGCAAATTTTGCTGAGCGATTAATTGTCTCAAAAATTATTGTGATAAACAATAATATTGTTTGAAGACCTTTTTACACTGATTTAATGGAAATGACGTAATAATGCATGCGATTTCCTGCCAAAGATAGATACACTTTATTTTCAAAAGAACACTAAACACTGGAACTGATAAACAAAATAAACAAAACAACCAAAAACAAAAATAAAATGGATTCTCAGTCTCTATTAATAAAAAATGTACTTGAATAAAAACTAGACAACATAAAGCCAAAGTGGAAATAAATACTGCATTCAACCAAAAGAGTGCAGATTATGAAGTCTGTATTATTAGGTTGCCCTTCAGTAATAATTAGATTTAAATAGAGAAAATGGGCACATCGACTACCTGATGCAATAGTTCACACTACATAATTTTTTGCTCCTATTTTTCCCCTTACAACAATCTTAAAACGTTGGTCTTTCTAAGATTGTGTGGTGTGTTATGGTAGATTTTCCCTGACTGGGAGCTTTAATGCCGCCTGTTGAGCCTTTTTTCATTCAGTGTCATTAACAGAAAGAGAAAAAGGCCGGAAGAGACGATAATGCCGATAATTAAAATGACGTCGATAGTTTTAATTTATCGTACGATTAATTGATTTATCGTTTATCGCGACAGGCCTATGGATGACCATGTCTTTGTAGGTATTTAATCATTCCTAGTAAATGGGGCTGAATGCAAATTCACTTACTACACTTTTGTGATGAAGTGTATAAAATTCCTACAAGATTAGGCCTGTCACGATAGCAAATTTTGCTGAGCGATTAATTGTCTCAAAAAATTATTGCGATAAACGATAATATTGTCTGAAGACCTTTTTACACTGATTTAATGGAAATGACGTAATAATGCATGTGATTTCCTGCCAAAGATAGATACACTTTATTTTCAAAAGAATATTTAACACTGGAGCTGATAAACAAAATAAACAAAACAACCAAAAACAAAATGGATTCTCAGTCTCCATTAACAAAAAATGTACTTGATAAAAACTAAACAAAATAAAGCCAAAGTGGAAGTAAATACTGCATTCAACCAAAAGAGTGCAGATTATGAAGTCTGTATATTATATTGCCCTTCAGTAATAACTAGATTTAAATAGAGAAGATGGGCACATCGACTTCCTGATGCAATAGTTCACACTACATGATTTTTGCTCCTATTTTTCCCCTTATGACAATCTTAAAACGTTGGTCTTTCTAAGATTGTGTGGTGTGTTATGGTAGATCGTCTTTGCCACTCCGATCTAAATCAGGGGTTTTCCCCACTGGGAGCTTTAACTCCACCTGTTCAATGTGACAGGTAGTGTCAAGAAAACTGGCATAGGGTGTGAGATCTTTCCGGGTGCACGCAGAACAGGTGCACGAAGGCCTGAAAGAAGTTAAGCAATCTTGTTGTCTGATTAAAGGTTGATTAAGTTGAATATGTATGAATACAAATTGGTAACATGAGTATAAGTAATCACTCAATAACTTTCTGCAAAGAATCTCTGATTAATGATCTGTGATGATTTAACTATGAAATGATTATGTTTGATGAGTAATAATAAGAGAAAGATGTGATTTATTATTAATGAATATGAAGTTGTGATCATTTGAAATCAATTCAAATAGGTTTAATAGGTTGAATGTGTTTAAGGAGTTGTAATAGATAATAGTGAGTTATAGTAAAGAGAGGAATGCAGTACAGCCCTGATAACAGGAAATGTCGCAAGCAGTTCTGAACAGATGGCCAGGACGCACAGGATGGGTGGTACGGTAAAGTTGGCTAAGGCAACAGGGTTGGGAAAGGACGGACCTTTCCGCTACGGAACTTTCCACTACAGTCAGCAAAAACAGGTTGGGAACCGTTGGGACTTTTTCACGAGAAACAGCAGACGTTCAGGAAGTCACGTAGACCAGAAGCTCCCCATACACACACATGGTGGAGAAGTGTATAAAAACGGGCTGAAAAGAGGAACCATCCGTTCCTAGTTCGGCGGCGCTGAAGAAGAGACAACACGAATCAGCAGATTGAGCAACGGACCGCACTTCAGAACCACGAGGGAGCTCGGACTTCACACCGCTAGGAAAGGACTGGATCCCACCGCCCCAGCTCTGGTTCTTCATTCGACCGTCGGTCCCATCTCAACCCAACAATTTCAAACCCTGCAACAAGACTTGGAGGAAGGACAAAGATCCCTAAGGGATAAGGAACGGGGTTTTGGACAAGGATTCGGACCCGTTCTGCTTTGTTTTCTTTCTAAGGAGGAATTTTCCACACAAGGCAAAGACCTCATCCAAGGATGCTAGAAACTCCTGTTGCCAAAAGATCCACCATCGTCTGGGTATGAGTTGAGTCTGCTCACTGAAAATCCATCTTAGTACGTGCGACATAAGATAGGGAGAGGAGACAGGGTAGTATGATTGTACATGTAAATTTTATTACACTGTTTTTGAATTATATACAATTGATTATTGATTTGTATGTCGCACATCCCTGCTTAAGCGTGCTTAATAAATTCATAATATAAAAATCCTAAGAGGTTGGTGGACATTGGAATTAATTGAGTCATTTGACTAATTTTCAGTTCTTTTAATTAAGGTAAAACTAATGCACATGATTCCAGTAAGTAGGAGGCTTCATAATTTCCTTTAGTGAGTGTAAATAATGACCCTGGGACTTACATCTAAGTCACTAAACTTAATCTAGCCGGTTCCAAGAGCGAGTTATAATTTAGAAAGTGAGCTACCGTTAACAGAAGTGGTTATTGGAATTATGCAGCTGCGAGGGCTACTCAGTTGATTGTTTCTTAACTGTAAAGGGTCGTAACTTCTGGATTGGAGGTAGTTAGAGCTAGACGAATCACTTTCGCCACCAGTTTAAACAGATTATCTCTCATAGAGTACTTTTAGGGTAATACCCAGGTCTCAGAGATTTTCCGGACCTGTTAGACGGAGAACTGGTCAGTAGTCAGCCCAAGGGAGTTGTGATGAAGAGGGCGGGGCTGGCTATTGCGCAATAACAGACAGTAGCCAATCAGAAAGCACGGATTCTCCTCTGTGTTTTCTGAGGGGAAATTACAGAGGGGAATCCCAAACAGCTGACATGGCAACCCGAAGTCCAGCCGACTTGGAAACAACATTAATGTTTATTCAACATGCAAAGAATATAGAAATGACAAGAGGAGGAGTTGGAGCGAAATTGCTACCGCAGTTGATAAACCCGGTAACTTTTCAGCTGTTCTTCGTTAACGTTACGTAAATAGGTTCTAATGATTTTCATTCAGTCAGGACTTTACGCTGACACTAGCCACATGCATTGCAGGTAGATTGTAGTAAAGCATTGATTAATGCCTGGTTTTAAAATTAGTTCACTGGACTTGCAGCCATTATTTTGTGCCCATTGTTGGACACCACATGGCAGGAACGAACCCGATCGAACCGTTAAAACCTAGGATTTCTGTCGGCTAATGTGTGATCTGTCAGGTTTTGAAAATGGGCCGACAATCAGCCGACAGCTCTAAGATTGTGTCGTGTGCGCTGGGCTTTACACTGAAGAAATGAGGAAGGGAGGGTCAATGGAGAGCACCGGAGTTGAGCTTTTTTTCATTCGGTGTCATCAACAGAAAGAGAAAAAGGCCGGAAGAGACGATAATGCTGATAATTGAAATGACGTTGATAGTTTTAATTTAGCGTACGATTAATCGATTTATCGTTTATCGCGACAGGCCTAGGGTTCAGTGATTAATCAATACAAAGGCTGTTTTGCCTTAAATATTGTATTATTATTTTTTGGAAAAGCCCAAATGTTATATGAACTGCACTAATAAAATATATACTTTTTGCAGACTTCAAGAGTATCAACCTGTGAAGATCACCTTTTAACAACTTGAAAAAGGTAGATTAATACATTAGTAAAATTAAGCATACAAGTGTGAAATAATAACAAACCGATTAATAAAAACAAAATGTATCATGTATTCTGATTTCAAAATGTTATCTTGTTATTGTCATTGTACTTAAGGTTGCCATGGTTACAGAAATTGGAAGAGCGTCCTTAGATGATGTAATACCACGAGCTTCCTCATGTCAAAGGAATTGGGAGTCAAAGTTGAACCTTTTTGGCCAACATGGGAAACACAAGCATCTCTTTGATGTTGTGTATGGTAAATATGCATTTTTATGGAGTAACTTTTTTTCCACTTTTCTTTCTTAAACATTTGTTAATTTATTTTGGTTGTTATATGCATTTTGTTTGTCATTTTTAGTAATCTTTTAGGTTAAAAAGGTTAAAAACTGAGACTTAAATTTTTTGTTTTATTTGCATAGTATTCTTTCACTGTGTTAAGAACATAAGTTTTGATAGATGACAAAATTTGAAGGTAATATTGTTTGTATTTCAAACAATATTCACATTTCAAACATTGTTTGTATTTCAAACAATATTAACAAAATAACTTTACAAAACCATGATAGAACCTTTCTTATGCCAGTAGCTGATTTATATAGATGGATATATTTTAAATTTACAATAAGAATATAGATTATGTACAAAATAATAATGACTCAAGAGCGCTTTTGATTATGGCATATCTCTGCAAGCATTTTTGCCCCCTGAAGGGGGAGATGAAAAACTCATGAATGTTACATTGTACTAAAGTAAAACACTAAACATTTTCTATCTTTGCTTGTTATTTTAGGGGCACTTAAAAGAAATGGATCCATCTACGGAAAAGGCACTCTCGAAGTGGTTTACTGGAGCCTGTGACAGAGGTGGAAATAGGAAAGTTAGAACGACTAGGGAGGCTGCTAGTTCAAATTCAGGTGGGCAGGTATTTCAAGATGGACAGTTTCAATAATGTATGAGAGATTTCTAAGTTTAAGCATGCATGTGGCATGTAGGTTATTCTTAAAAATGTTTGACAAAAGGATATATATAGGTGTGTGTATGTAAATATACAGTACATACATATATATATCTATTTCTATCTATCTATCTATAGATAGATATATATCTATATACACATACTGTACATACATACATACATACATACATACATACATACATACATACATACATACATACATACATACGCACGCCCGCCCGCCCGCCCGCCCGCCCGCACGCACGCACGCACGCCCCTACATATCCCCACACGCCGATTTTAATGGGCTTTAACTGGGTTTTCAGTGGAACCCAGATAGTTGACTTACATGAGGCCCATGTATATGCTTTCAGGAATGTTTACTGGGTCTTAATAGAACTTCAACTGGCTAGCATGTGTAACAAATGCGTATTTTCACATTGACCATGACGGACCCATATGCTTTAGCCCATATGGGTTTAATAGGCCCATATGGACTGGGTTTTCAGTGGGAGCCAGATGCCTTATCCTTGTAGGAACAATGGGGTCTTTCTCACCTAACCTGGAAGTTAATTACATTCATAGATATGCAATCTTGATCAACAAACTAAAGTCCTAAAATGCTTTAGTATAAAACTTCTAAAAAAAAAAAGAAGAGAGATGAAAAATTTATTTTGGTCAAGACTTTTTATTTGGTACCGTATTTTTTGCACTATAAGGCACACCTAAAAACCTACAATTTTCTCAAAAGCAGAGAGTGCACCTTATAATACGGTGTGCCTTATATATGGACCAATAATGAGCCACAACAGGTCTCGCAACTACAGTAAGCAGCTTCATTTTCCCCCGTAGAAGAAGAAGCGCGCGGTGCATGCTGGGTTTTGTGTAAAGACCCCAAAATGGCTCCTATTAAGAGACACGTTTGAGTTTAAGCTCAAGGTGATCAGTCACGCAGTAGAACACGGGAATAGAGCAGCAGCGAGAGAATTTAACATGAACGAATCAATGGTGCGGAAGTGGATATATATTGTGATTGCACTAACGTTTGATTTACCGTAACAGTATCAGACTGTTTTTTACATGTTTATTGAATCGAGGAAAAGTTCCCCTCCACTATGTTATACCTTGCTGTTGTTAAAAGATAAACTGTGTCACGAAAATACCACATCTAGGCCTGTCACGATAACAAATTTTGCTGAACGATTAATTGTCTCAAAAATTATTGCGATAAATGATAATATTGTTTGAAGACCTTTTTACACTGATTTAATGGAAATGATGTAATAATGCATGCGATTTCCTGCCAAAGATAGATACACTTTATTTTCAAAACAACACTTAACACTGGAACTGATAAACAAAATAAACAAAACTACCAAAAACAAAATGGATTCTCAGTCTCCATTAACAAAAACGCACTTGAAAAAAAACTAAATAACATAAAGCCAAAGTGGAAATAAATACTGCATTCAACCAAAAGAGTGGAGATTATGAAGTCTGTATACTATGTTGCCCTTCAGTAATCATTAGATTTAACTAGAGAAGATGGGCACATCCAACTACCTGATGCAATAGTTCACACTACATGATTTTTTGCTCCTATTTTTCCCCTTACAACAATCTTAGAACGTTGGTCTTTCTAAGATTGTGTGGTGTGTTACGGTAGATCGTCGTGGCCGCTCCGATCTAAATCAGGGGTTTTCCCCGACTGGGAGCTTAACGCAGCCTGTTGAATGTGACAGGTTTTAAAATTAGTTAACTGGACTTGTAGCCATTATTTTGTGCCCATTGTTGGACACCAAAAGGCAGGAACGAACCCGATCGAACAGTTACATTTCTGTCGGCTAATGTATGATCTGTCAGGATTTGAAAATGGGCCGACAATCGGCCGACAGCTCTAAGATCGTGTCGTGCGCGCTGGGCTTTACACTAAGGAAATGAGGAAGGGGGGGGTCAGTGGAGAGCACCGGAGTTGAGCCTTTTTTTATTCAGTGTCATTAACAGAAAAAGAAAAAGGCCAGAAGAGACGATAATGCCTATAATTAAAATGACGTCGATAGTTTTAATTTATCGTACGATTAATTGATTTATTGTTTATCGCGACAGGCCTAACCACGTGACTTACATACATACATACACATACGTACATACATGTGTATGTATATATATATATATATAATATAGAGAGAGAGAGAGAGATGATGATAATTTATTTCAGACAGACATTTCACCAACAAAACATAATAATAACAATAATAAAGACTTTCATTTTTCTAAGTGTAGATACAATACCTTACTATTAAATTTACATACATTAAATATATATATATATGTATGTATGTGTGTAGGGATGGGCAAACCTATATAGGGCCACCATGGAGACCTCGAGCAAACCCACTTGTTACCCATATTCTAGCCCAATTCAGACCCAATCAGGGCCCAGGTAAATATTTCTCAAAGCACCCTTATGGGCCTCATGTAAGTCAACCATCTGGGTCCCACTGAAAACCAAGTCAAAGTCCATTAAATTAATACCTGGGTAAACCCATGTAGGGCCACCATGGAAACCTCAGACAAACCCACTTGTTACCCATATTCTAGTCCAGTTATATTTGCGTGGGCACTCGTAAATTTTTTCCCCATATGGGGCCCATCAAGGTATGCTGGCTGGGATGTAATTTAACTCTACTGACTTTCAGGTCCAGGTGAACCACGTTGTTGTGATGAAAGAAGGAGACTCCTTCTAGGATCTGTCTCATTAGTCTCTTCACATCTTCTTCACTTAAGGCCTCATCATCACGATCTGACACACACTGGTTGAAGATCTCTCCTCCAGCAGCACTGCAAGCCAATTCAAACATGATGTAGAAATGATTTACCCTCTTATTATGCTAGCAATAAATCTCAATACTCTGAGATGTACAATGGACAAATAAAAGAGCAAATAATATATTATACTGCCAAAATGAACATTCAAAATGATTAATTTCCAATCATGCAAAGTAACTTTGCCATCGTTAAGAAAGTCACAATTTGAATCCTGAAACTGATACCAATACTAAGAAAAATACTCAATAGTCTCAACTTTGGAAATAGCAGCAACAGTTTTTTAAGACTGATTTGCAATTATGAGAAAAAATATAATTATAGCATTACAATATTTTTACCTTATTGAGTAGAGAGGATTTCAGCCCTCATTAAAAATATTTATAATTTAAAAGTGTCACTTCCAAGTTTGGCAAACAGTAAACAACACTTAATGTTAATATCTTCATTCATGCATATGTGTATATTAGATTCAGTAATGTTTGTTTGTTTGTTTGGACTCCCATTAGCCGTAACAATCACTACTCTTCCTGGTGTCGGCCTAAAAAAGAATCGTTTACAGCAGGGGTGTCCAAACTTTTTGCAAAGAGGGCCAGATCTGATCAAGTGAAGATGCCCGGGGTCCAATAGTTTGTTCGGACATTTTTTGATTTTTTTTTTTTTTTTTTACCCCTCCAGGGGGTCTTTTGTGGGCTCTAGTGTCCCTTATGTGACAGCAGGCTGACAGGAAACAGGGAAGGAGAGGGGGGAAGACATGCGGCAAATGTCATCGGGTCCGGGAATCGAACCCGCGACGGCCGCGTCGAGGACTCAAGGCCTCCAAATACGGGTCGCCCTACGCCACCACGGCACGCCCTGGACATTTTTTAACTACAAAAGTTTCATGCAAATACACAATTTTCATTGTCACAATTATCTTTATTTTTCAAATGACAAAAAAACAAATATAAGCCACTCAGGCAAATGAGAACAACTCTAAAAACCCAAATTCTGCCTTTCTTTCATATCTGGAGAGTCAGATAACATTGAACAAACTGTATGAAATACCTTAAATTTACATGAGTTTAAAAATATCTTTGCCTCAAGAACATTTTAAACAGGAGTTATAAGTAATGCAAAGTTGTCAGTTATTATTAAATCTTAAAACAAGTGAATTTTGCTCGTCATTTACAATATCTACAGGTTCATAACCAAATCTTACTCAAGAGTTTAATAAAAATAAGTGCCATAAATCAAAGTGCATAAATGTTCTTTTGGCTCTTCACTGCTGATAGTGACAGACGTTGCCGTTCAAAACACTCAGTTTCATGTCCTCAACTCTCAGTGCCACACTGTTACGTGCCAGGCAAACATTTTTCTCAAATTCTTGCTTCTTCTCAGGGCAAAATGTTCTCCACCATTTTCATAACACAGTCTTTGATAAATGTACCTTCAGTAGAAGGTTTGCCATGTTTAGCTATTAACATGGCCACTTCGTAGCTTTCTTTGGTGGTATTTTCTTTTGACTCACAGACCCGCGTGAAGAATCGCTGTTGTGATGCCAGTCCAGCTTGGAGTTGCTTCAGTTTTTCAGCACGGTCACTTCCTGTTAGCTTGTTGTATGTGTTAGCATGTTTAGTAGTGTCTCTATACGTTGAAATCCTTAAACAAGGCAACCGTCTCACAAATTAGACAAGCACAATTGCCCTGATTTTCAGAAAAGAAGTATTGTAATTCCCATCTCTCTTGAAAGCGGCGGCCCTCACTGTCAACTTTCCTCGTTTTCTTTGCAGTGGCCATGGCAGAAATGAGTGGAGAGCGGTTCGTTGCACGGAGGCAGACTGATAGTATTAAAGTGGTGCTGCCACCATTTGGTGAAAGGAGGAATTACAGTTTCAAGTTTTATGATTTATTTATTCTGTTTCACAGTGCAGGCGGGCCATAAATAACACATTATAAAACCGAAGCTGCGGGCCGTATGAAATCTGACCGCGGGCCGTGATTGGCCCCCGGGCCGGACTTTGGACATGCCTGGTTTACAGTAAACCCTCGCTGTAACGCGGTTCACCTTTCACGGCTTCGCTGCTTCTCAGATTTTTTTGTGCAGTTTTTGTTTCACAGTGCATTGTGTTCTGTGTCCTGATTGGCTAAACAGTCTCCGCGCTTCTTCTCTATATACTGTAACGTGCCAATAACATTACGGTATTTAAATATACGTAATGCAGCTTGGCAAATTTTGGCCCAGAAGAAAAAAAAGCAACAACAACTACCGATAACTATGTTCTTTTCTCGGAAAAACACACCTGCACCACAGGCTTCAGAAGAAAAAGACACTACAGAGAGGTGTCAGGCCGCAGCGTCACAGTCAGAGGAACAGTGAAATATGCGAGTCACAATTTGTCCTAGTGTACTTTGTATTGATGATTTAAATTATTATTTTACTGTAGTTATTTGTAAGAAAGCATTCTATTTGTTAAAAAAATGCTTAGGCCTGAAAACAGGTTTTGTTCTTTGGTTTCAATGTAGAGTATTTTAGTAATTATGCTGTATAATAATTGTAAACTAGAAAATTTCTGAAGAAATTTAACCGGGGCCTGCCAAAGCGTGTCCGTCGGTATGGGCCCGGCGTTGTCATGCTAGAAATTAGCATCGATGCTAAAGAACGCTGCAATGTAATCAATAGCATGTGGAGAATCACAAGAACGTTAAGTAAGGTGGACGTGGGGGACTTCCGGGAAGGCGATGGAGAAGATGGACGCATAACTTTGCTGCTCCACCAGACCCACAATAAATAGCCAACAAAGTAACGAAAAGTGATAAATGAGTGCTAAACTAAAAGGAAAAGGCTCAAGAGGACGAAGTTCCAGTCAAAATACGGAGAAGAAAGACATGAAGGCTGGTAGAAAAGACGACGTTACGACAGGCTCCAAGCAGCTAACGTTAGCCGAAGCTACACCGTTGAAAGCTACAGGAGATGCTAGCGGGGAAACAGTGATGCTAACGGAATTACGAAAACTGCGGCAGGAAAATACCGACTCGTTCCGGGACCTGAAAAGCTCTCTACACCGGGTAGAATCATCCATGGAGGACTTAAAGAAACGAATGGAGGGGCTGGACAGAAGAGTGACTGAAGCGGAGGACAGAGTAAGTGCAACGGAAGACAGAAGCATACGGCAGGAGAGAGCGCTAGGACATCTGCTAGGAAGACAAGCTATCCTGGCTGCTAAATGTGACGATATGGAAAACAGACTCCGCCGTAATAACATCAGGCTGTATGGCGTCCCAGAGGGAGTGGAAAAAGACGATATGGTGAACTTTAGACCTTCTGAGCACTTCTCTAGAGTTTCAAGAGGAAGTTGTCATTAAACTAGAAAGAGCACACAGAGCGCTAGGCCCAAAGCCTAAAGCCGCAGCGGCGCCCCCAAGATCCATTATAGCCCGGTTTCTGGACTTTAATGTAAAACAAAAAGTGCTACTACAAGCTTGGAAGCAAAGAAACATAAAGTACCAAGAGCACACGATTTATTTTGACCATGACTACTCACCTGACTTGCAGGAGAAAAGGAAAAAGGTCAGAGAGGTAATAAAGAAGCTAAAAGAAAAGAACATTAAGGCCCAGTCACCATACCCAGCTCAGCTGAAACTCTTCATGAACGGGGGCACAAAACTCTTCCCCTCACTTCTAGCTGCACACTCCACACTGAAAGATCTTGGCATTGAAACATCCCTGGAGGACCGAGAGATACTGGAAGAGGAGCTGACACAGGACGGTTGGGCAACCCAGGGAAAGAAGAGGAAGAGCCAACAGTTGAACCCTGCTGAGATCAGAGCCATTATCCATGGTGACAACAGAGAGGAGCGAGCCCTTAGCCGGGAGTGAGGTCGCCATGTCTAGTCTAGAACTGGATGGAAGGTAAATAGAGACAAAAATTTGTGACGAAGAATATGGAAGACAATGGACAATAATTGTAGAACAAAAGAAAAACTAGACTAGACCTTTAAGGGAGTATCATTTATCATAAAATATTGACTCAAATACATAGATTTAGGCTATAACATAATTGCTGGAAAATAAGCTACGAAACAGTGGGGAACGGTGAAAGAGGAAAATTGGATGAAGCAAACTTTACAACCATGGCAGTGTGAGGACACTTCGGGGACATCCTGGAGGACCATCGCCCAGGCACTTTGTGCACAACACCCAGAGAGCCTTGTCTCTCTGCCCAAAGAAGATCAGGGGTGGGGACCCCCTGAGTCTGTTTGTATGGTTATGTTTGTGTTCACTTCAGTTCAGGGGCAAACCACTGGGGAATTGGAAGTTCACAGTTGTTTTCCATGTTCAGGAAAACTCTTTTGTTTCTTTAATGTTTTGTGTATCTCAGCAAACAATATTCTCTATGTAGCTATGGCTTTTGATGTGACCCTCAGTGGTGGAGAAAGTACTCATACAATGTACTTAAGTAAAAGTACAAATACACAGACAAAAATTTACTCAAGTAAAAGTCAAACTACCACATTATTATTTTACTTAAGTAAAAGTAAGAAAGTACAAGCTTTTAAAACTACTTAAGTATTAAAAGTAAAAGTACTTGCCGACCATAATACCTAACGGCTTATATAATGTCATTAAGTGTACCTATCGTATTTAGTTTTAATAAATCAGTAATGCACCATTTTAATGAGCAATGCTGTTACTTGCAAGTTCATGCTAGCTTATAACAATATACAGTAATCGTATTTATTTACTGCAGTCGAGTTCAACAAAAAGCTTGCTAAGATTACATAAAACTTCACTAACACAAATTAATTTAACATCGATAGCGTTTAGCAACTTAACTTACCTCAATAAGTTTTTTCAAATTTGATGGTGAATGTTTGAAAGATAGAATTTCATGCTTTCGGGGAAGGCAAAGGCGGCATTGGAATCTCCAGGAAGCGTTTTTTGACCCAGTTATTTCAAAGAAATCTTTTAAATAAGGCCATGGGTGGGGCAGGTCTTCTGGAGGATGACTATCCTTGGACTCCATTCTGGGAGATAATGATTCTGCAGGTCCTGCGTGCTGTGCTGCTCTTCTTGAGGGAGGGCCTAGTGGTTATTTCCCGCTTTGGATTGGTTCAGCGGACTGATTCTGCTCTCGCCATTGGATACTTTCAAACTAACGAACAAATCAAAAAACTGAAATGCGTCTTGGATGTAACGAGTAACGAAACGCTATATAGAAATGTAGTGAAGTAGAAAGTACAGATACTTACTGTTAAATGTAGTGGAGTAAAAGTAGAAAGTATCCATTATTAAATCTACTTAAGTAAAGTACAGATACACGAAAATTGTACTTAAGTACAGTAACGAAGTACTTGTACTTCGTTACTTCCCACCACTGGTGACCCTGATTATAGTTATTAAGTACAGTTACAAGGGAGAAAGAATAGTTATTTAGGTATGTTTATAAGGAAGGGAAAAGGGGAAAAACCCAAAAACCGTAAGCCACAAAAATGGATACATTAACAGTAATCACATATAATATAAATGGAGTAAATAATCCAATAAAGAGAAATAAAATTTTGACCCAGCTAAAAAGGCTGAACTGTTCAATTGCAATGCTTCAGGAGACCCACCTTAACGAAACAGAACATAAAAAACTTAGAAGGGCATGGGTGGGCAGGTTTACAGTGCTTCATGTGAAAGGGGCAAACGGAGAGGAGTTGCCATCTTATGTCACAGATCACTGGGCTTCGTTGTAGAGAGCACATATGAAGATAAAATGGGACGCTACATCTTAGCTGTAGGTACAATTAGGAGTGAGAATATCCCTCTTAAACATTTATGCGCCTAATGAAGATGATCCTAGCTTCTTCAAGGACATTTCAGCGCTTCTGACAGCAAAAGCTGACGGATTTATACTAGCTGGAGGGGATTTTAACTGTGTGATGAACCACAAATTGGACAAATACCCATATGAACAGAGACCAGTGACCCAGAAGGCTAAAATTTTGCCCAGTTTGATTGAAGAGATGGGGCTAGTAGATATATGGCGTCAAAGCCACCCCACGGCGCGTGATTACACCTTTTTTTCAAAGGTCCATGGAAGCTACTCCAGAATAGATCTCTTTTTTGTTTTAAAGAGGGATGCACATAAAGTTACAAATTGCCATATTGAACCAATAACAATATCAGACCACGGTCCGGTGGTTATGACAATAAATTTAGAGAACAATAAACAACCTTAACAGTGGAGAATGAATGTTTCACTTCTAAATTATCCAGAAATAGTTCAAAGAATTAAAAACGACTGGACTGAGTATATGGAACATAACGACAACGAGGAAGTATCAGTGTCAACTCTTTGGGAAGCTGGAAAAGCTGTGCTGAGGGGGAAATTAATCTCTTTGTCATCCCAAATCAAAAGAGAACGCGATAAAAAACAAGTAGAGTTAGAAAATCGTATTCGACAACTGGAGGAGGAACATAAAAAGACTAATGATGAAACTACTTTAAAATCTCTTGGCGAATACAGACAAACACTGGATACTTTGTTGACATACAAGGCAGAGGGGGCATTACGGTTTGCCTATCAAAAGTACTATGAATCAGGGAATAGGGCCAGCAGGCTACTAGCATTTCAGCTGCGCAAGGAACAGGCAGATCGCACAGTGGAAAAGATAATGAATCCTTTCACAAAGAAAATGCTGTCCCATCCTAAAGATATTGCAGAAGCTTTCTCAGCCTACTATGAGACACTTTATGATTCAGAGGAAATAGACAGTAAAATAGAGAAGATTAAGAATGTATTGAGTGAAATTAAGTTACCAAAATTAACTGAAAATGATGCCAAGGCAATGAGAGATCCAATTACAAAACAGGAAATCGAGGGGGTCATAAAAAATTTAAAGAACAGTAAAGTGCCAGGAGTTGATGGATTCCCTGCGGAATTTTATAAGCATTTTAAAGCTGAGGTCACGCCTCTGTTACAAAGGGTATTTAATTATGCCCTCACAAATAAGGACCCCCCAAAGTCTTGGTCAGAAGCAATAATATCTATAATTCCCAAAGAGGGCAAGGATCCCATAAATTGCTCGTCCTACAGACCAATAAGTTTGCTCTGCTGTGATTTGAAAATTTTAACTACAATACTGGCAAATCGAATTCAAAAATGTATCCACACAATAATTAAACCAGACCAAACAGGGTTCATAACGGGACGTTTAGGGATAAATAATATTAGGAGAACTTTAAATGTGATCTCCGTGGCAAGACTAAAACAGGATCCTTCAGTGCTTCTCAGCCGTGATGCTGAGAAGGCATTTGATAGGGTGGACTGGCAGTATCTGAAACACACACTGGCAGCAATGGGATTCCATAGAGACTTTATCGAATGGATGGGTGTGCTATATTCTGGACCCACATCCAAAGTACGGATGAATGGATACTCCTCTAAGAAATTTGGTTTAAAAAGAGGAACTAGGCAGGGATGTCCTCTTTCGCCTCTACTATTTGCTATTAGTATTGAGCCTCTGGCAGAAAGAATACGGACAGACCCCAGAATCCTGGAGTAACAGCAGGTGGAGTCGCCCATAAAATCTCATTATATGCGGATGATACTATTTTGTATATTTCTAATCCCCTGAGTTCAATCCCTAGGCTTATGACTAGTTTAAAAGATTTTGGAGAAATCTCAGGCTATAAAGTTAATGAAACCAAGTCTGAAGCTATAATGTTGGTGGGAAAATGGCCTACAGATTTAGATAACGAGGTCACTTTTAATTGGTCCAAGAGGGGATTCAAATATTTAGGTGTGATGATTACACCACAAACATCGCAACTATTTAATGAAAATTATAGTAGATTAATCACACAAATAAAATCGGACCTGTCCAGATGGGAGATTCTTCCTCTGTCCCTTTTGGGCAGAATAGAAACAGTGAGAATGAATGTACTTCCACGATTAATGTATCTATTTCAGGCACTACCTATTAGGATACCTGCCTCCACTTTTAAAATTTTAGATAAAATTATTAATAACTTTATTTGGAAAAGGAGGAAACCAAGAATCAGACAGAAATTATTGGTAAGCCCAAGAGAAAAAGGTGGCCTTGGTCTGCCTAATCTGAAACTGTACTACTGGGCAGCACAACTTCGCGTTGTGGTCGAGTGGCTTGTACAGGATGAGGAGACCAACTGGATTGGTCTGGAGAGCAGCACATGCCCACTGGTACCTCTTGAAGCGATGCCATTTATGGAGGGAAAAAATTGGAAGGATTTAAAAATTGAAAATGAGTGGATTAATTATACACACAGAGTCTGGTCTCTAGTGAGGAAGAAAATAGGAGCACCTATAACAATATCACGCATAATAAAAATAGACAAGATTATTGACTTCCTTCCAAACAAACAGGATACGGGTTATCAGAGATGGGCACAGAAAGGACTAATAAGAATTAATCAGTTATTCAGTGGAGAAACTCTTAAGTCATTTAAGCAGTTACAAGATAAATATGGATTATGCTCAAAAGATTTCTACAAGTACTTACAATTAAGGGATTATCTTTTATCACACAAAGAATGGCCTACCTTGAAACAAAATACATTACCTTTAGAAATATTTCTGATAAAATGTGTGGAGGAAAATAATAAGAGGAAGATTATATCTAATTTATATAAACATCTACAGATGCATTTCTCTGACAACTCTATAGATATCAAGCAAAAGTGGGAACTAGAAATGAACACTGTTATTGAAGATGAGCAGTGGGAGGAGATTTGTGAAAAAGGTTTTAAGATCACCCACAGTCCAGGTTGGAAGGAATTTGACTGGAAATTAAGAATGAGGTTCTTCAAAACACCTCTCAGTATTTCAAAATATGACAGAAGTGCTACAAATTTGTGCTGGAGGAACTGTAATCAGATTGGGGATCACACCCACATTTTCTGGGACTGTCCAGTACTGATTCCTTTCTAGCAGGGGGTTCAGACAGAAATTAAAAAAATACTTAAGGTCACGTTACCACTGAACCCACTACATTATATATTGGGTTTGACCTCAGGAGAAGATACTGGGAAAAAGGAAGGCCAGTTACTACAGATTCTGCTACTAGTAGCAAGGAAAATGATAACTCTGTCCTGGCTCAAGCCTTTGCCTCCCACACTTCAACAATGGCAAGAAAGATTGAAGAATGTGTATATAATGGAAAAGATAACAGCAAACCTTCAGGTAAAAACTGACATTTTTCTGAGTGTATGGACCCCAGCTATTTCCCACTTTGGATGGCCACACTGATAAAGATGCCATGGGTTATAAAAAGCCTCCTCTGTATGTCTCTCTCTTTTAATGGAAGTCACTGGATATGTAAACCTGCCCTTCAGGTGAGAACATCAGAACCTTTCTAAGAAATGTCAACTGCCGAAATGGACTAAAATGTTTGCTGAGCCCCCTAATGTGTTGTTTTTTTGTTTTTGTTTGTTTTGTTTTTTTTGTTATGTAAGTGCATGTATAAATATACATATGCATATATGTTGGATTCATAATATTCTTAAATAAAGAATGTTAAAAAAAAAGTAAGGTGGACGTGCACCATTCAGTATGATTTAAAATTTGTCAAGGCTTTTATTTTGGAATTTTTGTTAAACTTCATTTCAAAGGGCCAAACTAATCCCATGTGTAATAGTCATTGGGTTAAATCAGTTATATAATGCTGAAAACGCAAGTAGTTGATGTAAAAATATTAAGGGCTTTTATTTTGAAATTTTTGTTGAGCTTCATTTCAAAGCACCAATCTAATCCTATGTGTATCAGTGCTTTGGATAAAAAAATTCACATAATGCCCAAAAGAGCAAATACCTGATCTAAAAATTTTCAAGGCTTTTAATTTGAAATTTTCATTATGCTTCATTTGAAAGGGCCAAACTAATACCATGTATAACAGTCATTGGATAAAATCAGTTATATAATGCTCAAAAGAGCAATAATCTTATGTAAAAATTATCAAGGCTTTTATTTTGAAATCTTTTGTTGAGCTTCATTTCAAAGGTCCAAACTAATCCCATGTATAACAGTCATTGGGTTAAATCAGTTATATAATGCTCAACAGAGCAATTACCTGATTTAAAAATATTCAAGGCTTTTATTTTGAAATTATTATTATGCTTCATTTTAAAGTTCCGAACTAATCCCATGTGTAAGTTACTGAGTTAAATCAGTTATATACAGCCCTTAGCAGCAAGTAGTTGTAAAGGCCAGTTCAGTCCTGATCTGTTTCAACTGAGTGTTCCACTATAGTTAGAACTACAGTGATGCTTATTTGTAGTCCTAATCAGCAGCCTCTTGAGTTCCGTTGCTATGGTAAATAATTTTCTCAGCAAAGTGTGAACTGTTAGTGAGAGAGGCTGGGGCAGACAATTCTCTGTTTGAGCCAGCCAGTTTTACCCAAAAAAAGCATTGGAAACAACTCCTTTCCATTCGGGAACCGTAATACATATTCGAAAACCGTTTGAAGCGTATGAGAGGGCAATGTGTCTTCTGCGATAGTCCCGAGATTCATGTCTCTACCTCACTCAGAGCATTTACAGCGATGAGAGAAAGAAATGGTTTGCCCAGATCTGAAATGTTTGAGAAATATATGGGAGAGAGCCTGAGACAGGCTCAGAAAATCCTGTCGCATGACTTTGCTCTGAAGCACCGTGACAGAAAACCGTATGGTCTAGATAAATTTCGAAAACATTTTACCGGAGCAGACATGCGTATCAATGTCAGGACCGATTTTTTTACCAATCGTGCGATATTTGTGGGCGTGATGGCGATTTCAAAATTATTTTGGGGTGAAAAATTCTCTTCATTTCTCACTCTAGCGGAGATCTAAAGGCCCTGACTCTCACTCTAATTTTAGGAAAAATGAAAAACTTTGGGTCGCTTAGAGACAAATTGTGGACAAACCGTAATTGGTATCGACGAGCCGTCTTCACTTTCGAAGAGATCACAGACGTATCTACAAAATGAAATTTGAATGGCATTTCTACGTGAATTCGTGACGACACAGAAAATCCTTAATTTTCTGTGTCTACCTATTAGGATACCTGCCTAATAGGCATTATAAGTCACATTATAACATTATTGACATTATAAGTCAATTTTTCCCATTGACTTATAATGGGGTTTTTTTCGTAGTTTTTTGCGAATTATGTCACCATGTTAACCTCGAATCCCACCAAAAGTAATAGCTCCAATGGCGTGAATTTTCTGCATGTTTTGATACCTCATTTGTAGGTGTGCACGCAGCGGTATGAGCCGCATTAACGGTTACGGATGAAAAATAAAGAATTGGGAGAATAGTAATAGGTTCCTGCCATTGCTTTGCATGGCAGGCTCCAAAAATAAAGGTAACTACTTCACGGATTTCGCCTATCACGGGTTCTTTTTGGAACCTAATCCCCGCGAAAAACGAGGGTTCACTGTATTACAAAAAGAGTTATATAAATGCACAATTGTAACACTTTATATAATAAAATAATTAAGCTACATTAGAAACATGTATTTTTCATAAATATGCAATTGTTACACTATATTAATTATTTGTCTTAAACTTTATTTAACCAGGTTAAAAATCCCAAAAAAAAACCATTGAGACCCAGGTCTCTTTTTACGATGGTGGCCTGGCTAAGAGGTTATCAACTCACTTGAAATAAAACTGGTTGATTTACATGGAAAGTGAAATTACAGAAGAAGTAAAGTGGAATTACTGTAAACAATGTAATAGTGCAATGAAAACGTATTTAGCAAATTAGCCTATTATAAAAGTAATAAAAAGTAATAAAAGTTGTTGTTTTCCCCCATGTTCACTTGAGGTATTATTCCCCACAGTGTGAACCTTAAAGAGGATGAAGGCAGGATTCTCAGCTAAAGACCAACAGATGCATCTGTAATTTACAGTTTGTGTTTAGACTATGGACGGAAACCAAGAGAGCCACAGAAAAACCAAATGACATTCTTTGATTCCCATTTCATACAAAACCTCCCCAAAATGGGCATAAAACCTGTCCTATAGCCAATACTTGTGGTGTTTGGTTTATGAAATCAAATCCTCTCCAGCCTGATTATGTGTTCTGATTTTCTTGAGGTGGTGGCAGAAATAGCAAAGCACCATCAAATATAGTCATGTAATTATGGGGTCCACTTGAATGAGGCCATTTGCATAGTTCTCAGATCACTTTCATCCCAGGTCAACACAAAAAACTGAAAAAATAATGCTAAAGACACTGAAACCTTCACCCTCTGTCTAACTTAGATTAATTTCCTCTGACCTGTGATAGTTTTTATGAATAATAATAATAATTAAAAAAAACTGTCAAAGAAAGTGATAATTGCGGCAATCAAGAACATACAAAGTGTCCCCTACGAGAACTGGTGTATTAAGTTTTATCTCAGAGGAAGCTGGATAGGAACAGAGGAGGCCTTGTGAGCAGCAAAATGCATTCGAAAAAACTGGCAGGGTAAAAAAACAGACAGAAAAATAAAAGGTCCAAATGATTCTTGGTCATAAACATATTCACTATAAACCAGTGTTCAATACTATTGGTGCTAATAATTATTGACAACAATACCAATAAGCAGAACAGAGGCCAGACAATGACATAAAGAGAGACACAGGAAGTCAGAAAGGCCTTTTTGATCAATAAAGCATGAATGAACACATGCACACACATACTATAGGAACTACAGTAAGTGAAGCAGTGTGATGAGAACACTGACAACTGGTACAGCTACTACAGTCAACAGCATTTTGTGTGTGTTTGCTCTGAGGAAAAGAATAGTTGATCTAACTAAAATAAACTGCTTCAATTGATAACTAGTGGAATTAGGTTTATCCAAGTTCATTTGTGTAACTTGACAACTTAATAATGAAATGTTAAATAGTAAAATGGTCTGTACTTGTATAGTGATTATTCAATCCCAGAGGACCCCAAAGCACTTCACACTACATTCAGTAGTCTGGGAAGTCACTATAAGTCTGCAGAAATACTGGTAATAGTTGCGGGGTCAAGCACAGATAATCATTCTAGTGTAGATCATAATGCTGCATAGATTCAGATCCAGATTGATTTATATCCCAAATGGGCAATTGATGTTACAGCAAGTACAAAAAACTAAAAGACAAAGTATCAAAGATTAAAAAAAACAAAAAAAAAAACCATAGGCAATGCTATTTACCGGTATTCTATCAAGATGGTGCATTTCCAGGGCACTGACTTCCGGTCTGTTCTTGTGGGAACTACTGTATTTTCCGCACTATAAGGCGCACCTAAAAACCTTCAATTTTTTCAAAAGCAGAGTTTAAGCTCAAGGCGATCAGTCACACAGTAGAACATGGGAATGGAGCAGCAGCGAGAGAATTTAACATGAACGAATCAAAGGTGCAGAAGTGGATATATATTGTGATTGCACTAATGTTTGATTTACCGTAACATAGGGGTTGAACGACTACATATTTTTTAAGGTCGACTACATCATGATAATAGTCGAGTCGATGTCGACTAGTTGTGGTGACGTCATAGTGACGTAAGTGCAAAAACCCTTCACAACTACTTGGAGGCTTTATTAGCTATTTTCACGGCAAATATTGACCCCCCCCCACACACACACACACTCTCCCCTTCTCCTGCTTTTACTAAGTCTATTATGGAGATTCTTCGTGAGCAGCGGGGAAAAGTTTGTTGCACAAAGTCGGGTCTGCCTTTTTTTTTCTAAACACCGGCTGACGCTGATGATCTCTGGATAGTTACTATAGGAGTCAAATGATCACACTGACTACATGGTGCTTTTGGAACATCACAAGCCAAACTTGTTATGAACGGATCCCGTTTGGTTACAGCTGAATTCAACGAAACCACCTGCTTCTCCTCCGCCCGATGCGCGGCAGGAAGCTCTGCTGACTCAGCAGATTGAACGATTTAAGATATTTTCTAGTCAACGTCAACATGATAAAAGTCGAGTCGATGTCGAGTTGACTAGTCGTTGTGACGTCATAGCAACGCAAGACGCAAAGCTTTGGAGTAACGTACAGGCTTTATTACCCGTTTTCACGGAAAAATACGGCATTTACGCAGAACAGCAACAAGTGAAACAACAAAACATCGGGATAGTTTATGATAAATAATAAGTTGCTGGGAAACCAACATTCAAAAGGAAACGCACATCTTTTAGATGGCATGTAAAAACAATAAAAAGAGGTGGCACGGGGGCGAGGGGGGGGGGGGGTAAATAAAGTTCACTCGCTGTCAGTATTCTCTTCGCTAAGAGTTGTTGGGGTTTTTTCTTGGTTGACATGTAGGAAAACAAGGGCATCAACATGAGCCGGATGAAGGCTTGCCTGCTTTCTCGTAATGGTATTCCCAGCGAGAGAGAAAATCCTCTCGCTGGGAGTGCTGGTTGCCGGAACAGCTAAATATTTTTAATATTTAAATATTTTAAATTTTTTCGTGACAAAGACACTTGCGAGCCGGCTAAGTGACATCCTTAGCGGGAAGGGGGCGAGTTTTAGACGGCTCCTGTTTTATAGTGGACTGCAGCTGCAACTCCATCTCCTTTTAAAAACACTGTAAAACCACAAATATGCATCCATCTACATATCATTTAAACTAATGTATTAACTTATTTTTCTTGTGTCTTGTGACGTATACTGTGCTGTCAGATCAGCACAGGCTGTCACCACCGGCAATCACATGACTGCGACTAGTCGACATGAAATGTAAAAACTCACGAGACGTCCTAGAGTCGACTAGTCGACTAATTGGTTCAACCCCTGCCGTAACAGTATCAGACTGTTTTTTACATGTTTATTGAATCGAGGAAAAGTTCCCCTCCACTATATGTTATACCTTGCTGTTGTTAAAAGATAAACTGTGTCACGAAAATACCACGTCACTTACTTTACTTCGGGGAAAATAATAAAACAGCTTTTTATTCATTTTGGGAATGAACGGAGTTTTCAGAAGGCTGGTTTGTAATCTATTAATAAAGTTTGACTGACCTATCTGACTATTTTGTTGACATTCCCTTTAGCGCAGTTCCATCTAATGGATGCATAACATAACCTCAGCCTCTACTGTAGCGTCTATTCTATTCCCCTTATAATGTGGTGCGCCTTATAGTGCGGAAAATACGGTACATATTGAGAATGGGGCCCACACGGAAAAAATGGGATAAAATGAATAACTGTTGCTGATCATTAAAGTTTGCCCTTTTCTTCCCTTAATATTAAACATTTAACATTTGAGATGGAATAAATGTGTTTTTATGTTTATGTTCTGTACTCACAACTCCAGAATAAGCACCATCTCTGAGGCCATCTCGTAGACCTGGTGGAGTTTGACCATGCGTGGACTAGCTGTGGCCAGCTCAAGCACTGCAATCTCATGGATGATCTCCATCCGGCAGTCCTGTCCTTTCCGCCTCTTCCGTAAGAACTTTGCAGCATACTCACGCCCCGTGGAATTCTCTATACACTTTCTAACCACGGAAAACTTCCCCCTAAAAGAGAGGAACAATCTCAGAACAAAGCACAAGATCTACAGTATTTATAGCCACATTATTGTCATGTATAGCCAAAGGTTTTGAGATTGTATAGTTAAAACCCACCTGTTTAGAGTTTATTAATCATCATATTGATGTGTAATGACGGCACTTGACAATTGATGACTGTGTGTTCTACAACTTTGTTTTTTTTGTGTGCATTTTTGTGATGTAAACCACTTTGAACTGCCTTGTTGCTGAAATGTGCTATACAAATAAACTTGATTGATTGATTATTGATTACCGTAACATGTCGGACTTCTCCTTGGTACTAAGAAAATAATTCTGACTGCTACAGTCCCAACAGGACGAGTTTAAAGAGAAGACAAAAATAAAAACTAAATAAAATGGGTCCACTGGTAACACTGGTTTTGGGTAAACTTTAACACTCACTGACTGACTCCACCCAAAGGTGTTCTGGTTTATACAATAGAAAGAGAAAATTTGTCAAGCAGCAGCTAAGAATTCAGTATAGTATGAAAAAGTAGTTGAAAGGAATCTGGTAAACAGTGTTTGAAGAATGTTGGAAGTGTTTCTATTAGTTTGCCATTTGCTATGACCTAAATAAGGTTGGCACAGTGAAGGTGGCCTCATGTGGAACAATGTCCCACATACCGCCGCAGGCACAGCCTCTGAAATGAAATGATGGGACATGATGGGTCTGTATGGTGCCAGACTTCTGGTCAATACTGGCAGTCGGCAGCATCAGCCTGGCTAAAGTACTGACCCAAAAACAGAACACACTGCACATGCTTGTATGCCACCAGCTACAACCCACAGTGAGCCATGAATACACTTTGATATATTTCAGAATCTGAAAAATACAAACTGAAGAAATATAATGAACTACCTTTGGGTTTGCTAACAAAACATCTGAAAATCACTCAGGAAGAAAGAACAGTTTAACTTGAAATAACTCCAGAATTTGTATGTCTTACTTTAATGTGTATTACCCTATCTTTCTATAATTTGACAATTTGCTTCTGTTTCAATGCTTATGTATTTTAAGCAGTTTGCTTTGCCTTCAAAAAGTTTTGCCCTTATAGGTTTTTGATCTGTTTCAGATCATGAAACAAATGTTACTATCAGACAACACGAGTATGATGTAATTTTCAAATTTTAATTTTATTCATTAGGAGAAAAAAACTAACCAAACTTACCTGACCTTATAAAGAAAATATAAATTCATTGTGTGTAACAGCACTTAGTTATTACCAGTGCTTGTAATATTACAAGTGTAAGTGTATTACAAGTTGACCTCAGTCCTAAAGAAGAAAGCAATTGCTTCAATAGAACCTGTCTAAAAGCATGAAATAGGCTACAGGATCTCAAATAGCAACATTTAAGAGCCGGTAAGAAACAAAGTTTTAGTCGAGCCAAGAGTTGCTGGCTGACTGAAATTACTCCAAGAGCACACCAACGACTCAACCAGGAGATGACATAGGAAATAAGAACATCTAAAATCAATGTCCTGTCATTCAATGTCGGTCATTTAAATCTAACCTCAAAACTCACTTTTTCAGACTTCTTTGTTCATTTTAATGTCATTATTTATTGTAACCATTTATTGTGTTTGATTATATTGTTATCTTTTTATTGTTTTGTAGTTTCAGTGTTCGGTGACCTTTAATGACCTGAAAAGCATGTTCTCATAAAATGTATTATTGTTACCCACCATGGGCTTTGTGCAGTGCCGTGGGCTGCTGCAGCAGCTTCATGTGAGAGTCAGGAGGATCCTGCTGCCTAGAAGCATCACATCCCATCACACGAAGAGTATCGAAATAGATTAATTCATTTAAATACTCAAAATATCTTAGATCTACCCATCAATCTTAATAAAAAGAAAAACATTTTAAAATTGGTATTACATCATTTTAAGTTGCAATAACAGCTCACAAAAAGTGCAACTGTGTTCGATTGACAGGCAAAAATTTCTGGTCAAATTTTTAATAGTTTTTAAATAATGCAATATTTGCTCAGTTAAAAACAAAACGTGTTTTAAATTGCAATCCATTTGCTTCTAGAAATCATCAAAGATAAATTACAGTGAACATAAAAGTATACACAAACCTGTTAAAATGTCAAATGAATGTAATATAAAAAAAAAACAAAGTTACAAGCCCTTTCAGAAAGATACACATGTCCAGGTGCACCACACCTCCTGCCCAATGACTGCTGGAGATAGGCACCAGTTCCCCTGGCGAACCTTCAAGGATAAGCATGTTGGATAATGGTTGGATGGATGGATGGATATAATAACCATAGTAATGTTTGTGCATAAGTGCAGCCTCTAATTCGCAAAAAATTTACCACCTGACATATTAAACAGAGTAGGGCTGTTGTAAACTAATATTTTACTAATTGAGTATTGTAAAGATTATTCTTACGATTAATCGAGTAATTGTTTTTAAAAAAAATTTTATGAAATAAAATATTGGTAAATCTCTCCTTGGGCCGTCACCTCATCGTGGTGGAGGGGTTTGAGTGCCCCAATGATCCTAGGAGCTATGCTGTCTGGGGCTTTATGCCCCTGGTAGGGTCACTAAAGGCAGACAGGTCCTAGGTGAGGGACCAGCCAAAGCACAGCCTGAAGACCCCGATGATGAGAAACAACTTTGGACTTGGTGTTCCCTCGCCCGGACGCGGGTCACCAGGGCCCCACTCTGGAGCCAGGCCTGGAGGGGGGGCACGATGGCGAGTGCCTGGTGGCCGGGCTTTTACCCATGGAGCCTGGCCGGACTCAGCCCGAAGAGGAGACATGGGTCCCCCCTCCCATGGACCCACCACCTATGAGAGGGGCCAACGGGATGGGGTGCAATGTGAGATGGGTGGCGGCCGAGGGAGGGGGCCCTGGCGGTCCAATCCTCAGTTGCAGAAGCTGGCTCTTGGGATGTGGAATGTCACCTCTCTGGTGGGGAAGAATGACAGTGAGACCTGGAGGGGCGTGGTTGGGATCTGAACTTGAGTGCTGTTCTGTTGTTGGACTTCAGTACTCGTCACAGATTGTCCATAACGAACACCTTGTTCAGACATAAGGGTGTCCATATGTGCACTTGGCACCAGGACACCCTAGGCCACAGTTTGATGATTGACTTTGCTGTTGTTTCATCAGATCTGCAACTGTATGTCTTGGAAACTCGGGTGAAGAGAGGTGCGGAGCGGTCCACTGACCACTACCTGGTGGTGAGTTGGCTCCAGTGGTGGGGGAGGAAGCCGGTCAGACCTGGCAGGCCCAAACGTGTTGTGAGGGTCTGCTGGGAACGTCTGGCGGAATCCCCTGTGAGACGGAGCTTTAACTCCCATCTTCGGCAGAACTTTGAACACGTTCCAGGGGAGGTGGGAGACATCGAGTCTGAGTGAACCATGTTCCGTGCCTCCATTGTCAAGGCAGCTTATCGGAGCTGTGGCCGCAAAGTTGTCGGTGCCTGTGGCGCCATCAACCCTCGAACCCGTTGATGGAGACCGTCGGTGAGGGATGCTGTCAGGTTCAAGAAGGAGTCCTATCAGGCCTTTTTGGCCTGTGGGACTCCGGAAGCAGCTGATGGGTACCGGCAGGCAAAGCGGCATGCGGCTCAGGTGGTTGCTGAGACAAAAACTGGGGTGTGGGACGAGTTTGGAGAGGCCACGGAGAAGGACTTCCACACGGCATCGATGTGATTCTGGTCCACCATCCGGTGTCTCAAGAGGGGGAAGCAGTACAGCACCAACACTGTTTATAGTGGGGATGGTGTGCTGCTGACCTCAACTCGGGACGTTGTGGATGGAATACTTCGAAGACCTCCTCAATCCCACCAACATGCCATCCATTGAGGAAACTCAGCCTGGGGACTCTGGGTTGGGCTCTCCAATCTCTGGAGACGAGGTTGCCGAGGTGGTTAAAAAGGTCCTCGTGGTGGATGAGATTCGCCCGGAGTATCTTAAAGCTCTGGATGTTGTAGGGTTGTGTTGGCTGACGCGACTCTGCAACATTGCATGGACATCGGGGGCTGCTCCCCTAGATTGGCAGACTGGGGTGGTGGTCCCCCTGTTCAAAAAGGGGGAATGGAGGGTGTGCTCCAATTACAGTGGGGGTCACACTTTTAAGGTCAGGGTCTATCCAGAGGTCCTGGAGAGGAGGGTCCGTCGGATAGTCAAATCTGGGATTCAGGAAGAGCAGTGTGGTTTTCGTCCTGGTCGTGGAACACTGGACCAGCTCTACACCCTCAGCACGGTCCTGGAGGGTGCATGGGAGTTCGCCCAACTGGTCTACATGTGTTTTGTGAACTTAGAGAAGGCGTTCGACTGTGTCCCTCAGGGAGCCCTGTGGGGGGTTCTCCAAGAGTATGGGGTACCGGGCCTTTTGATACAGGCTGTCAGGTCCCTGTATGACCAGTGTCAGAGTCTGGTCCGCATTGCTGGCAGTAAGTCAGGCTCGTTTCTGGTGAGAGTTGGACTCCGCCAGGGCTGCCCTTTGTCACCGATTCTGTTCATTACTTTCATGGACAGAATTTCTAGGTGCAGCCAAGGTGTTGAGCGGATCGGTTTTGGTAGCCTTAGGATCGCATCTCTGCTCTTTGCGGATGATGTGTTCCTATTGGCTTCATCAGCTCGTGATCTGCAGCTCTCGCTGGAGCGGTTCGCAGCCGAGTGTGAAGCGGCCAGGATGAGGATGTGCCTCCAAATCCGAGGCCATGGTCTTGAGCCGGAAAAGGGTAGAGTACCTTCTTCAGGTCGGGGAGGAGGGGGTGTCCTGCCCCAAGTGGAGGAGTTCAAGTATCTCGGGATCTTCTTCATGAATGAGGGAAGAAGGGAGCGGGAGTTCGAAAGGCAGATTGGCGTAGCGTCTACCGTGAAGTGGGCGCTGTACCGGTCTGTCGTGGTGAAGAGAGAGCTGAGTCAAAAAAGCAAAGCTCTTGATTTACAGGTCGATCTACGTTCCCACCCTCAAGTATGGTCATGAGCTTTGGGTCAGTACCGAAAGAACAAGATCGCGGATACAAGCGGCCGAAATGGGTTTTCTCTGTAAGGTGTCTGGGCTCTCCCTTTAGAGTTGGGTGAGAAGCTCAGTCATCCGGGAGGGACTCAGAGTAGAGCCGCTGCTTGTTCATGTCGAGAGGAGCCAGTTGGGGTGGCTTGGGCATCTGGTCAGGATGCCTCTTGGACACCTCCCTGGTGAGGTGTTCTGGGCACGTCCCACCGGGAGAAGGCCCTGGGGAAGACCCAGAACACGCTGGAGGGACTATGTTTCTTGGCTGGCCTGGGAGCTTGGGACTCTCCCGGAGGAGCTGGAACAAGTGGCTGGGGAGAGGGAAGTCTGGGCCTCCATTCTGAAGCTGCTACCCCGGCGAACCGACCCCGGATGAAGCGGAAGAAAATGGATGGATGGATGGAATATCGGTAAATTGGTAAATCTAACAGCAGTTTTGCTATTGGATATCAACATCAGTCCAATTTTTCATATTTGAGCATTTCTAACAATCACTTTTCTGTAGTTTAGAAAATGAACAATAATAGCTCACTTTCTAAGTTAACCTGAAGAAAAGTTATACAAAAATCTGAAATTATATTCAATTTGAAAATAAAGATGCAGGCCCACAAATACGCTTGTAAAAAATGTCAATACTCCAGCTTTTAGCTTATGTATTCATCTTCAGCCAATTTAACAGATTAACTCTCACCTTGCCCAGCTATTTATAGCTCTTGTGTCCATTTTAGCAACAGGATTTGACACCTTCATTCGTCACACACAGAAACACATCTACCAGCGATGTGCCACCGCCATGTGTTCCGCCACCATTTTGTTGAGACCGGGATGATATGAAATTTATTTTGCGGTTCATCCGTAAAGCTAACATTAAGCATTAACTACAGTGCAGCTGCCCGCAGTGTCCACTCACCTGAGTGTTACTATAATCAATGTGTTTCTTCCGTCTCAAACATAAAACTAACAAATGACAACAATGAAGACAGGAGCCTTTCTGAATGAAAAGCAAATATGGATTTAGTGGCATATCAGCTCATTTCTAAAGTCCTTGGAGAAGAAGTTGGATGTTAGAGCAGGATGGATTCAGCAATGAACAGCATAGTTTGCAGTTTAACAACCACCACACTGTGCCACACAGCCATTGGCAAAGCAGCATCAGCACATTTCCAAAACCTGCAGCTTCATTCACAGACTACACCCTGAAAAAAAACCTTTCACATGCGTAAACGGAGAGTGTGTGTGCCTGTTTGGTGTGAGTGTGCAAACAGAAAGCAAGTTAGCGGTCATGACGCTGGCCAAAGCAGTTTGATGGATCATATGATCTGTGATTTGTAAAGCCATCTGTGAATATGGCATTACAGGACAATGGAACAAAAATGGAATTACTCATTTGCTGGTGTCCAAAAATTAAGAAATGCACTAAAATATAAATTCTCAAAGCCTCTCCTTTGTGTAGCTCATTAAAATCTTGTTTTTTTAAGAATAAGCAATGAAAAGAAATGTTAAAGTTATCACTCTGCTGTACAGTCATTTTAAAAACACACCCTCAGTGTGTGTGGAGTTTCTCACATTCTAGACAATTTCTGCTTTGTTTTACACATGTAGTCTGTTTCTTTACATCTTACAACACAATGTTTCTGTTAAGCACAGAGGCCTGACAAGATACTGCAGAGAACTGAAGAGAAAGAAATTAAGTTTCATCAATTGGAGGTGAATATCAAGGTCACAGGTTTTGGAAATGAACCAACCTTACTGATCAATTAAAATGACAAACAGAACGCAACCAGCCACCTCAGCAAGCAGTCGCCTGAAACTCACTCCCCCCCCTTTTTGACCTCAGTTATTACAGCTAGAAGCTAGTGACCACGCCCAATAGTGATGGACTCTGATCTGAACCTTCAGAGCCACATAGAGACAGTTACAAAGTTGGTCTTCTATCACCTGAAGAACATTTCCAATCAAATTTTGCTAATCGTGATTGATCTGCTGAAACACTGAGTTTCTTAAATCCAGACTAAAAAGCCACATGTTTGTAGTTGCTTTTGAAACATAATGGATTAAGAACTTAACGATGCCACTTGACTGTAGACTGTAATGTTTCAACTGTTGATTCTATGTTGCATGACTTTGTGTTTTTATTATGTAAAGCACTCTGAAATGCCCTGTTGCTGAAATGTGCTATACAAATAAAATTTTCACTGATTGATTTGTAAAAGCAATTTAAAAAAGGGTCAAATATTTGAAGGGAGAGTACTGTAAATGAAATCATTCTTGAAAATGTTGCCATAATACTAACAATGATGTCTCAGCTGATCTGCCTTCTCTAGTGCTGCACTGCAGACTGTAACCTTTCATGTTGATCGGTGGAAGCTAATGTCAGTCACAATGTCAGGTCATGCGTTGCAAATGACATACACAACACACACTACTTGTTGCCTTCATCTGGGTGTTTATACCTCATAGCTTATGAGGTTTTTTCAGTCAATGTGCTTTATGAAGTGCTTTCTCTGCTTTATACTAACAAGGCTTCATAGCATATACGAGAAGGTTGAGGAAACCTTCAGTTGGCACATGTCGTAGTAGGGTCCACCATTATAGGCACTTTTTTTCAGAGGAAAAATTTAAGATTTAGTCAAACATTTGACTATCTTGCTTGAACATGGGAAAATCACAATTCATCTGATTTGCTTTCTTCCATTTATGGATTAATAATTGTTCAAGTTAGGTTGTTCAACTTCTTTCCTTTAGCCAATTTCTTACAATTTAAAAACTGACTCCTGTTTATGACTATGTGTCTTTTTTTGTTCCTAATTTTTTGTCCTCAAGGCTTTTGAGGTCTGGATGTTTTGATATTTCTATTTGGTTTACCATGGCACTTCCCTTTTCTAATAAATATTTTCAAAGGAGCCACAATCTTTTCCATTGTTTAAGAAAGGGAGGGAACAAATACAGTAAGATGAAATTAAGGATGAATGAAGGAATTAAGAAAAGAACAGAGATAAATGGATGAACATAAACACAATGGGATAAATGATTAAGTTTTGTAAAACAGAGATTGCCCAGAATCTTATTTTTCTTTTTCACATGTATCCAGATCCAAAAATGTAGCAACTCCCTTTTTTATATTTTTTATTTTTACAACAAAATACCAGTGGGAAGTCCATGGTACTCCGCAGATTTGAGATTGATTGTATAGAATCAAAAAATGAAATATTTCCAGGTAAAAACCAATAGGAGAACTAAAACCTTTTAAAATAGAATAGAATATTCAAGCTCATGTTTAAGGTGTATCCTGTATCCGATCCAATATTTCAAGCTCAAAACAGACTTATTTCTGTTTCCAATAACAACAAGCGACAACTAAAGAGCGAATACTTCCAGATAACTGGTACTTACCTGCCCAGTTCTCTGCCGGGGGTGACTGTGTAGTGCACACTGAAAGGTTCCTTCCTAATGGAGGTTTGGATTTCCGAAAGCAAGCCGCTGTCGGGGTGAGCGTGGCTCGGTCCTCTTGCGACAGGAACCGGACTTGGGTTCATCTGGAAGTGGGCTTTGCTTCTCATGTCCCCGGCGCGAGGGCATTCGGGAATCATGGCGCGCTTCGAGAGTCCAACTTTTGCAGAACAAGTAAACTATCTCGTTTACTAAGCGGCTACTGGAAAAGGAAACTTTCGTAAATGTGTCACTGTCCGACAGGCTGGACGGTAGGAAGCTTCGCACTGCGTAGAAACCTGTCACACACCGGCTCTGAGCGCCTCATTGGGGTGAGGTTCTGCCAAACCCCCTTCGTCCTGCTCCACTATGCGACCCTGCTCTGGCTCTGCTCACAGGCACTCCGTGGAGCAAAGGTGCGCTTCTACTGTTACCATGGCAACTCCTGGTGACAGACAGGTGTCCTGGCCAATTAGTAGCAGGAGCAATGATGATCGATTTTTTTTGTCTCAAAACATATATTTATATAACCGTATATTTAATAAATTAGTATTGATTTTAAAAAAGTATCTTCTTCAGATAATATACTAACTTAAATACATTCATTACAGACTGGTACTTGTTTTCAAGTCACTGATGCGTTTCAGGGCTGCACAGTGGCCAAAGTACCGTTGCCTTGCAGCTAGAAAGTCCTGGGTTTGAGTCTCTGTGTTGCCCTGCGATGGATGACCTGTCTAGGCTATACTCTGCCTCTTGCCCCCAAATCAACCTTTCTTTCTGTTTTTTGTGTGAATTGTGACGTTTTCGTGCAATTCCTTTTAGTTTGGCATAATATTTGGCCTAAAACCGTCTCACTGCTAACGATTCTTAGTTGAATTTTCCCACAAGTCTGAACCAGAAGTGATCTGCACCATCTTAGTAGGCAAGTGCAGCACAAAATGTAGATGAATCATGCCTTTGACAAAGAAAGGATATTGACACTCTCAACCAATGTGCAAGAGAAATATCAACAATATTGCTGCTGTTGGGATCAACCCGTATGAAACAGATTATGGAAGCATGTCAGATGATGTATACAACCTGCCTCCGATATTCTATTATGACAAAGTTCACTACTTTGTGAACATAAAGAGTGCACACTATGGCGGAAGTTCATGACCTGAAATCCACTGACACATACAATCAATGTTTCAACGGATTTTTTATTAAGAACATACAAACTCTTTGTGTGAATAAGAAGGTTCTGGTGACTGGCAGTGTAAGTACATGCAGTAACATACACATAGGCTACATGTCCGTCTTGGCTTGAAGATAAAAGCTACATTAGCTAAGCTAATTTAGCTAGTTTGGCAGTAAATACTACTGTAAATATCACTGATATTTATTGAAGTATTACACAGAGGTGAGTAGAGTACTCAAAAGTTGTGATTGAATAATAGTTATAATATACTAGGTAAGAGCAAGTAATAAGCTTGTGGTTTATTTATTGTTGTCATAGCAACTCCATAGCAACTGCATACCAAGATGGCTGTCACCTACAAAGTTCCTGGAAGTGTGATGTCACATGAGAACTATGTATAACCAGCTTACAAGTAAAGTAGTTACATAGTGGCTTAAGGACAACAAGTCCTTGGCAGGCCATTAAAGACTAACTCATTATATTAAGAGTCGTTGAGCAATGCAAACTATAATCCACTTGGTGTCATTGTAACACCAACCACATCTTGGTCTGTTGGTTGCTATGTTCTCTTTTTCATTCTTTTTATGTGAATAGAGAAAAATGTAAACTTAAATAACATTTAAAAAATAACAATATTAGATTATTACTTATGTTCAGTATTAAGTTGTCTACATGTTGATTTTCACAGCTTCACCTGTCTGAAGGGCTGATTATGTTCAGATGAATCTAATAATTTCTGTTTAAAACTACATCTGAACAAGTTTTTTATACAGAAAACTTTCTAGGCTGGTCAACCTCTTCACTTCTGATCTCTCTGCACAATAATGTAAAAACAACTAAAATTTTAACCCATAAACACTGAAGCTACAAAGATTGTAAAACAGCTTTTGGCAAATATGGCTTTGATTCTCCAGCAGAACTTCAAAGAAAATCTAGTGAAATTTCCTCGTAAGGATTCCCCCCACCCCAAAGATTAACATCTTTATATTATATTCCTACTCGACTGTGCATGTAGAATAAATCCCCAGAGCAGCAGCGCAGTAACAAAGTGATAATTTTATTAAGGTTCATAAACAGTTGTATGGCATGGTGGATATTAGTACAGCCTGAGTATTTAGCAACCCGTCATCACTTATTTCAGAACTGCACCTTTCAAAATTCTGCACAGATATATAACAGATAAAACAAGTATAACAAAAGTAAAAACAAAAGCTTCTGCATGCTTCAGTGTCAGCTCACACAACATTTCCATCCATTAAATCATATTTTCTTTACAACTATTTTTATTGAATTCTGACTTTAAAAAGTAAAATTAAAAATAAATTACTAAATGAATGTTGCTACAATTATCCATTCCCATACCTTTCTGTTGAAACCTCAACTGTAATCTAGTTTATTCATTTGACATTTACAGGTCAGTGATAGTGGTACATTATATGAATGAATAAATGTTTATGCATTAATCTAAATTAGAACATAACGTATCAAGAGAGTATTTCTTATGGTTGCCAAAGAGCATCCATCAATCTTCCTCCAAAGCATAGAATATTCCAGCTGGATATGCAGTAGTGAAAGCTATGACAAGTTGAGACATGTTGACATAGGAGATACAACAACTGAGGGTGCCTGCAGTGAAAGGAGTGGACAAAGGCAGTGGGTATCTGTGAAGTGACACAAAAACAACCCCTCCCCCCAACCAATTCAGCCATCATCATCATCATCATCATCATCATCATCAAGTTTCAGTGCCTCCCCCTAATTATATATATCAGAAAGTAGAAAAGTTTGTAAGATATAAAGGTTGAGCAATGCAACGGGATCACAACTTTTTTTTCTTGTGGAGATGCAATAAATATGATTAAGGCTTCAACAGAAGAAAGAGTGTGCAATTTGTAAATTAGTTTCCTCCAATTTCAATAAGTACTTGAGCTCACTTAACAAATGGCTTAGCAAAATATTTTAATCTCTTAATTTTACCGTCCAGTGGTTCTAATTTTAAAATGTCATCACATTTTCTGTTGCAAAAGTAACAAAATAAAAGCAAAACAAAAGTGTAAAAAGCCAAATTCCAGCTGCTCCCAGGGGAATACGACACTTGATAAATTTTTTCACAGATTATCCAGAATTTACACAAATCTTGCTCTATGTGTCTACATTAATACACAGTGACAACAGTGTGGTTTAGGTCAGATAAAATGATTGTCATCATGCTAAGTACAGAGGGAATTGTTGGTTCAGTCTCTGGCAATTGGAAGAGGTTTTTAAATGTCTTAAGAAAACAAAATTGGGCCATCGTGTGGTGCAGTGGTTAGAGTGGAGGTCACAGACCTACACTGCCATCCCAAGTGTGACTCCTTTCCTTGGTTTCCTTGCTGCATGTCTCTCCCCCCTTCCTGTCAGATCACTATTGAATAAAGGCCAGTAGTGCCAAAAACATTCTTAAAAAGAAAACAGAATTAATTGTAAGCTGTGATGGAAGGCAGACTTTCCCTCTAGCACAGCATTTTAGGAAACACAACCTACCAACTCTAGCAGATTGTCCAGGACAACTGAATTACAGTGACTTGAAATTTTGACCGGATACAAAGTTAGCTAAGGTCTGTGTTCTATTTCTATACTAATATGAGTTATACACGTCTTCATATGAACATTAACTCTAACTATTCACAAGGAAGGATAGTTTACATTTGTCTGGATAAAAAGAAGGTCAGCAACAAGATGGGCACCCAGTTGGAACAGTTAAGTTTAGATGTAATTTGGTTCACAGTGACCAAATACTGATGGGCTTGTTCAGGTTTAGATTTTAAAGGAACTTGCAGGTCTCATAATGAGATCACAGCATTCACACTGCTCACTTTGTAACATTTCTGGAGCTGTTTCGATTCATGTTTGTCACACTGGACCAGGTTGTATTTAACAACCAAAGACCTGGTTATCTTTATTTTACCATGAGAGATTTTGCTGATGATAGAGTAAACCCATCTCATTGTGTCTTTGAGGCCTCCTCTTTGTCTAAAGTTATGGGAGATCTTGTAGTTTATTAATCCAAGCCAAAGCGATGATCTATGGATTCCTACATGAGTTGTTGTTCCACATTAGAGCCGTTTGTCTTAAACTACTCATTCTCTTCATGAGTCTCAAACTCACCCAGGACTCAAACTTTTGTCACAGAACTTATTCAGTTCCTGACCTACCTCGGTCTTGTTCATTGTTATGTAACATCTAGAAATGTACTGTGATAGGGAGGAATTAGATTAGATGAGATTAGATTAGGACATGTGTCAAACTTTTTTGTCCCTAAAGACTGTAGCGTTTCACATAAATAGAACCTTAAAGGTAACTCTTGTGTGCTTTAAAAATTATTTTTTATCAAATCTGTTTTAATCTCTGTACTGCCAAATTACATCAATGTGAAAACATTTTTAATTTGAATGCATTTTAAGAATTCCTGAGTTATTTATTAATTTTTTAACAGTTTGTTAATTGGTAGTTGTTGTTTTTTTTCATTTAGCCCTTTTATCATGAATGTCCTTATGATCTTGATAAGACCCAAAATGGAAATAACTCCTGAATTAGGATAATGGAATTGGTCAACTTTCACTTATTCAGCTGTGATCCACAGGTCTAACTCTGAAAATATAATATACTGCCCAAAAAAATCATTTGTTAGTTCTGAATGTGAGGCACAAATAGGGAACATCTTGTAATTTCTGTTTGCTGCGAGATTTTAAATTTCTTCCTTTTTCAGAGAACTTTCTCATTTATTGCCACTTTACCTTTCCTCTGCAGAGAAATAGCCTGCACTTTCCAGAGAGTATTAAAATTTACTTTCTTTGAAAGAATAAGTACTAACAAGGGTATTCTGATTGTCTCTCATGTGATGAGATATCAATACTGCCAGTTTTTCTTTTTATTTCAGGCCCTTAGAAACTTTCTTGCTGTTTTCAGTGACTGTCAGCTGCTCCAGCAACTGTAGGTTACTCAGTTGCTGTAGTTCAGATGTTTTCACTGATGCACTCTGATTGGCCCCTTGTGTACATGCCAGCTCACTCTTAAGCCAATCTTTTGCTTATCTGAATTTGTACCCGATTCTATCTAAAATTAGGTGATGGTGAAAAGATTTCATGTCAGTGTATACTTTACAGCGCAGGTTTCTGATTTGGGTGACGTGGTACAAATGTTCACCACCCACCTCTCCACCCCGGGCCTACAATTGTTTAATAACAGTTTACAATGACAATTATATCTGGGTTAGCTAATTAAAGGGGAATGCACATTGACTGTAACACAGTGCATCTAGTCAATCCATGCCTGTCAGTTTGGGCCTTTATCTCCAGTAAGAACTGTTTGGAGATAGAGAATAATGTTATTACCACAAATTATGATTCTCAAGCAATGGTCCTTCAAAAATCAGCTTTTTCTTCCGAAAAATACTTAGCTATGTTAAAATGGATTCTCTTTGGTAATAAATGCACTACTGCATAAGTTTTATGGAGATCTTTTCAAAATGTAGATTCCAGCGAGTGAATATCATCTATGTAATTTGGACCAATTTACATTTTACAACTTAGAGTAGTATGAAATATATACAGTACAGACCAAAAGTTTGGACACACCTTTTAATTCAATGAGTTTCCTTTATTTTCATGACTATTGACACTGTAGATTCACACTGAAGGCATCAAAACTATAAATAACACATGAGGAAATATGCACTAAACAAAAAAGTGTAAAACAACTGAAAATACCCCTTATATTCTAGTTTCTTCAAAGTAGCAACCTTTTGCTGTGATTACTGATTTGACACACTCTGCATTTTCTTGATGAGCTTCAAGAGGTAGTCACCTGAAATGGTTTTCACTTCATAGGTGTGCCCTGTCAGGTTAATAAGTGGGATTTCTTGCCTTATAAATAGTCATGAAAATAAAGAAAACCCATTGAATGTGTGAAGGTGTGTCCAAACCTTTGGTCTGTACTGTATATTGCCATAATTGTTTGCATAAATCTCTGAATTCAGGTGTTTGAAATTACTTCTATTCTCATATGTAAATAAAGTTCATCACAAAGGCACACTGCTTCTACAAACATAAAAATATGGGTCAGACTCATGGATTCCACTGTGTTAATGTCAAAGGGCAGCTCCTGTGTAATAAGGTCCAGATGAATTTTTGTCACTAAATATTCTGATGTCAACTGTCACTAACATTAGAACAAAATGGAAGTTACTGGGAACCTATGAAGCCGTAGATCAGATAAAATCAGAGCTGGGTCAGCAGATATATTGTGGAGAATTCTCTAACTTTCTATAAAGTCAATATCTATGGATATCCAAATATCATGCAGCCTTTAGATTGACTTGAGAGCAGTGAATATAAAACTTCATAGAATAAGTGACCATAGCTAACATTGTCAACAGCTATGCAAAACATCTGTCAAAAATAGGTGAGACAATTACTTATTCCCATGCATAGACTGATTAAAGAATAAGGTACTATCACTTTATTGAATAAATAAAAGTGGGAAGTAAAAATCATGGATTAGCATTGTTTACTCTTATAGAGGTGTGCAACTATGATTTTGATTACAAATAATTAAAATAATTAATGATTTATGTTTCTTTTAATAGTCTGCATTAAATTAAACTATGATGATGATGATTATAACTTAAGATATAATGGCCCCTTAGTTGTTAAGGGACAAATATGGAATCATTAGAGAAATAATTGCACATTTATTGTATATATCCAAAATGATTAGATTTTGGATGAAAGAAGTTGTGATTTTGACAATGATCTTGAAAACAGAATAACATATGTGTGTATGATTACTACTGCATCAAAGTGATGAGTGAATGACCATGTGATGCTGAAGCAGCAGGTCTCAATAGGAATGGAGCCAAACTACAGTAAGAGAACTCATTAGGTGCCATCTACGTCACCAAGTCAAGGAAAAAAACTTAAACTGTGGACTCTGTCCAAGAAATCTGCAAGTGGTTTTCCAGAAGATCCAGCCTGACTGGGACATCCAAGACACTCAATTTCCATTTAGAATCCTACAATGTCAGCATTAGGGAAAGACAGATTAGGTTAAATTATTATTTTATTTTATTTTTAATCTATGAATATTCTCCGTCGCTAAATGATGAACTTGAGGAAACCCTCCAAGAGGAGTTGCAGCAGTTATTGCTACAAAGGGTTAGCCAAAATGTTGTCATAGAGGAAAACGAGGTGTCACTTCAAGTTCATCTGCGTGAAAAGGCAGAAAAACAAATACTTCTGGCAATATAGTGTATTTAAACAGAAAACAAAATCAACCAAAACAATGAAATTCAACCAATCAAAAACAATGTAAATAACAAAGAAATTGTCTGTGGCAAGAAAAATCTCCTCAATGAAAATGACAGATATTTGCAACCTGAGCAGTTTTTCTTGCAGGCCTTCTTTTTTTTACTATATATAAAAAATGCAACATGATTGTAAAATGGTAAGTTTACTACCTCTTCGTTTCAAAGACCATGAATAAATACTCCTGATATCTTTAGGTTTGTTAAAGCATCAAAATAATATTAATCAGGCATGATGTATAAAACAAGCACTCTCTAGAATGCCAAGTCCACCTGACTGAGAAGACACTCACAAACAAAAATAAGCATACAAATAACTGAACCAAAAATGACGCCAGGTTTGAAACCCAGTAACCCCACACACCACGCCTGAGGCAGTAAGTTACTGAGGCACAGTTTCATTATTCAGAGAAACATGGAAGCAAAAACTAGGGGATGAATGCAGGAGTCTGCAGTGAGTCACCGTCAGAGACAAGATGACTGTGATACATGTTGGAGTCAAAGTCTCTATTATTGCATATATTACACTGGTTTGTCCTGAAGCTCCGGTACATAGTGGTTTAGAAGGTAAATGTGTCCATTAATCTTGAGCCTTTGGACATTTGCATGCTGCTTTGCAACAGTTCAAAACAATTGATATGATGATGAGTGACAAGTTGGAGAGCAACGGCAGTCTGAGATGAAGCAGTCATCTGTGGAAGACTAGAACATGACAGTTCCTGTTCAAACAGCAGAACAAGAGCAGTTCAAAGCTGCAGCATCCCTCAACAGGTTGGTGAGTTTCTGAAATCCCCCAATTACAGCTTGGGACCGGACCATAAACAGCCATCGGCAAACCTTGGAGTGCACGGTTTGCCGATGCACTCCAATGTGTTGTGGGGGAGCACATCACTTATTGGACGATGTGATCCCCCAAGTTTCCATAGAAGGTCTCAGAAGTCCTTAAGTTGGAAATGATGGGAAATGATGACTGATTTAATCACATCATGGTCGTTTAGAAGTGCTTAGAGAGGAGGACTGTTGTGGAGGACAGCTGTCCTTAATGATGCTGTTTTCTCAAAGATGAAGTCTGTCTCCAGCTGATGTTTCTATGTTACACTGAACTTAGAGATCCAGACTGAAAAGCTGCACGTCCAGATATAGAGCATTCTGCATGACACCAGTTCTTTGTAGGGACAGAGGCTAAATAGTTTGTTTTTGTTGAGTTTATAACATCCACTGAAATTAACTGTAACGGGTGATATAATAAAAGCCTCTTATTGTATGAATATTCTTTCCTGTTAAAATACACCGCTATGAGCATGTGTTTGTCTCTCTGTGTGTGTGTGAACTAGAAGACAAATTTTTGAAAGAATTCAAATTTGAGAGCAGAAAAAAAATAAAATCAGAAATTCTCATAGACAGCATTGAATATTCAGATTTTTTTTTAACTGTGAGGGGAGAATTTTGAGTGAGAACTGCACAATGTATCAGAGAAAATAAGAATTCATTCTCCTTAATGAAAACCGGTGCTCTTGCATTTTGACAAATGAACCTCCATGTAGCAGGACTTGGCCATGATGTCATCCTTCCAGAGATGTTGGGTATTTGCATCCAACTTCTTAGTACACCCACAAGACCTAAAACACAAATGTGATTGTTCACTAACAGCAGAACCAGAGAACCCGAGTGAATGGCTTTAACCTATAGGTATGTTAGAATATTCCCAGATTTATTTTAGGTTAAATTTATGTCTATATCTGATTAACTTTTAAGATAAATTAATCTCTACATAGCTTAATAACAACAAATCTCTGTTTGGAAAGATCTAAATAAACTCATGGCATTTTAAATGGGTGCATAATTTTAATTACACTGTTGAGTGGATTATTCCTCTTATGTAACAGTACTGAAATAAAATGAACACTAATTCAGGTGTTCTTTTTATATAAAAATCTGAAGCTCTGAATGTACTGTATGTTGGTCCAAAATTTATAAGATATTGCTAAGGCAGAGTCAAGTTTCAACCTTTCCTTCTCAGATTTTATTTGCCAATTAATTTTCAACAATAAATAACATGAGGTTTTTTCTTGATCCAAGAACTTAGCTATAATTCATCTAAAATGTTAGAATTCATCAGTTTGTGTTTAAAGGAGCAATCTGTTATTTGCGTGTTCACAATTCTGTAATTGCTTCAGTTTTTAGTTTTTGTTAAGTAAAATCTCCTCTCCTTGGGCTGCCACTTATCGTGGTGGAGGGGTTGGAGTGCCCCAATGTTCCTAGGAGCTATGCTGTCTGGGGCTTTATGCCCCTGGTACGGTCACAAAAAGGCAGACAGGCCCTAGGTGTAGGACCAGACAAAGTGCAGCCCGAAGACCCCTATGATGAACAAAAACATTGGACATGGTATTCCCTCCCCCGGACATGGGTCACCGGGGTCCCACTCTGCAGCCAGGCCCGGAGGGGGGGCACGATGGCCGGGCTTTTACCCATGGAGCCTGGCCGGGTTCAGCCCGAAGAGGAGACATGGGTCCCCCCTGCCATGGGTCCACCACCTATGAGAGGGGCAAAAGGGGTCGGGTGCAAAGTGAGGTTAGTGGCGGCCAAGGGAGGGGGCCCTGGCAGGCCCAAACATGTTGTGAGGGTCTGCTGGGAACGTCTGGAGTCCCCTGTGAGATGGAGTTTTAACTCCCATCTCCGGCAGAACTTTGAACACGTTCCGGGGAGGTGGGAGACATCGAGTCTGAGTGGACTATGTTCCGTGCCTCTATTGTCAAGGCGGCTTATCGAAGCTGTGGCCGCAAGGTTGTTGGTGCCTGTCACGGCGGCCACCCTCGAACCCGTTGGTGGAGACTTTTGGTGAGGGATGCTGTCAGGCTGAAGGAGTCCTATCGGGCCTTTTTGGCCTGTGGGACTCTGGAAGCAGCTGATGGGTACCGGCGGGCAAAGCGGCATGCGGCTCAGGTGGTTGATGAGGCAAAAACTCAGGTGGGGGAGGAGTTTGGAGAGGCCATGGAGAAAGACTTCCGCATGGTTTCGAGGCGATTCTGGTCCACCATCCGGCGTCTCAGGGGGGAAAAGCAGTACGGCACCAACACTGTTTATAGTGGGGATGGTGTGCTGCTGACCTCAACTCGGGACGTTGTGGGGTGGTGGTCCCCCTGTTCAAAAAAGGTGACCGGAGGGTGTGCTCCAATTATAGGGGGGGGGCACACTCTTAAGCCTCCCTGGCAAGATCTATTCAGGGGTCCTAGAGAGGAGGGTTGGATAGTTGAACTTCTAATTCAGGAAGAGCAGTGTGGTTTTCGTCCTCAGCAGGGTCCTGGAGGGTGCATGGGAGTTCACCCAACCGGTCTACTTGTGTTTTGTGGACTTGGAGAAGGCGTTTGACCGTGTCCCTCGGAGAGCCCTATGGGGGGTTCTCTGGGAGTATGGGGTACAGGGGCCAGTTGAGGTGGCTCGCGCATCTGACCAGGATGCCTCCTGGACGCCAAGGGATGCCTTCTTGGCGTCCCTTAGTGCCAAGGAGGTGTTCTGGGCACATCAAACTGGGAGGAGGCCCCGGGGAAGACCCAGGACACGCTGGAGGGACTATGTTTCTCGACTGGCCTGGGAGAGCCTTGGGATTCCCCCACAGGAGCTGGAACAAGTGGCTGGGGAGAGAGAAGTCTGGGCCTCCCTTCTGAAGCTGCTATCCCCGTGACGCGACCTGGGTAAAGCGGAAGAAAATGGATGGATGGATGGATGGATGGATGGATGAAAATCTGATGATCTGAAATGTAGCTATGAACAGCAATCTTGCCATTTTTTTGTCCTATTTTTGCTCGCAGTTTCACTATTTTACTACCCTCTAATATATATATATTTCAAACCATACAATTATTAATAATTTATTATAATTTATCATCTTTTTTTATATTAATGGTACATTCAAACACATTGTCAGGCAATGTCAACAATCTTAGATTTGTAGAAGTCTTATTTGAGAACTATTTTGTTGTTTTCCAGTCATATGGAAAACAGGCACTTTATCTGCCTGTTTTCCATTTATTATTTGTTACCATGAGCATTTTGGTATTTTGGAGGGTTGATCCACTTTGGTTCATGCAAATAAGAATTTTGGATTCCCTCATACAGACATAGACATAATGAGTTTTGAAAAGTCATTGTGGTGTTTCACTACCACTAATAAAACTAGATCTGTCGTCATATGGCTGCAGTCAGAAACCTCCTTCTAGTGAACTGATAGATGAACACAGAGAACCCAACCAGGCCAATTCACCAAATGTCTGTTACACTTCACAAATCTTTACAAGACTTGGAGCCAACATGGGCTGCTCTCCTTCCTTCAGCTTCCAGGCCTAGCCAGAGTGAAGCCATTTGATTCCTATGGGTCATTCCAGGCCAAAAGTGCTGGTTTCCTCCACAGCGATGAGCAGCTTCTCATACAGAGTGGTGTATGAGGGGTATGGAGGAAGGTCAAGGCGGTTAAAGCAGGTGTGAGCCCTGAGAGAGAAAGTGAAATACACACAGTGACTGGTGTTGGTGACAGCTAGGGTGAGGCATTTTATTCATTCAGAAGAACATACATGATGTTTCACTGTTCTCAAAATCACCCCTAAGATTTCAAAAAACAAACTGATCAAATAGCTCAGAGTGAAACCAAACAACTGCTTTGTGTTTTTCTCTTGCTGATGCTCTATTCTTCAGTTCCCAGTGGGGACAATGAAAGTGATCAGAAGTCAGCAAGACTCTCTGACTGAGAGGATTTCCTCATCCTGCAAGCAGCAGGGCTTCAGCTGAACCAAAAGCCAGTCCAGCTCAGACATAATAACCAGATGACATTTAGGTAAAGCTGCGGTGTCTAGCTTTATAAAAGATATGTTTTTAAAACAAAATATTTTAAAGATTAATTAAAACTCAAAACAACTCTCTTTTTTGCAGATAAACCAAGATGGTTCTGTGCAAATTTGGATATTTTGGTGTAACTTTTTTTTAAACATTGATATACCTGGGTAGTGATGTGACTTTGCCCCACTTTTCAATGCAGAAACGCCGGAGGCCGTTAGATCCTCTTAGGGATGCAAAGCCTTCGTATGGCACACTGGACGTCCCTGTGACGAACTGCAGCAAGCGGAGACGCTGCTCATTGGTAAACCTCTCCACCGCTGCCCAGAACCATCGCATCACTATGTGGCCATCATGGTAACCTGGCAGGGATAGCACACTAATTGTTAATACAGTGACATGCTGGGCTGTAACTCCTGGAGATATAATTCTCCTTCTCAAACTATCATAGTTATTCCACCTTAACTTGACTCCTCTGTTGAAAACAATAAAGGATGATTTAAACTGATGGATGATAACACCACTTTCAAATAAAGGAAGCATTAACACTATAAAGAAGATAATTTTTTACCAAAATTCAATGATTAATTCAAAATGATCCTTGTTTTGAATATTTTATTAAAATATTTTCTACAGCTCTGAGCAGCATCTCAATGCTGGTGAGTTAAGAAATACACCCACTAGTAGAAACACCAGCAGAGAAGAAAGGAAACCAGATAATAACATCAGGACACATGCTCTAAGTCAGTGGTTCGCAAACTTTTTTCAGTGATGTACCCCCTTAAAAATATATTTTTAGTCAAGTACCCCCTGACACGGGCAAAACATTTTTGGAATAAAAAAGAGGTACAGAGATCGTGGACGTAAATCCCATTAAAACATACTTTTCCATGTACGTTCTGTACTTCGTCAGCTCTGGTTTTGCCTTCTTTTTCACTTTATCTGTACTTTCAGCAGCATTGCTGCTAGGCTTTAGCCACGTCTCCATAGTTACAGTGTAATCATGATAGCGACAGGTCGTTGATGAGTGCCCTGGGTCAAACTAACTTGGTGGGGGGGGGGCAGTTTTATTTTAAAGGATATTGAAACTAAATACTGAATATAAAATTCAGTGCATGAACACACATTTATATTTTATCAAACTTTTTACAAAATAATTTTTCCCAATACTTATTATGAGGAGCCTACTGATTTTTTTAAGATATTTTGAAAAGCTTCACGTACCCCCTGCAGTACCTCCACGTACTTACCGATAAAAGGGGTACGCGTGCCCCCATTTGAGAACCACTGCTCTAAGTTATCCTGTTTCTATTTATATCCTATTCTTATCTTGTTTTCTTCCACTATTTTCCAAAGATATCTATGTGTGATTCCAGATTAAAGGGACAGTATTATGTAGTTTCTACGCACATAGTACAAGCAAGTAACTATGTTAATGTTAAAATTGGCCTTTGTCCCTTTAAGGCAGGGGTGTCAAACTCCAGTCCTCAAGGGCCGCTGTCCTGCAGTTTTTAGATGTGCCACAGCTACAAAACACTGGAATGAAATGACTTAATTACCTCCTGCTTGTGTAGATCAGTTCTCCAGAGCCTTGCTAATGACCTAATTATTCTATTCAGGTGTGGTGCAGCAGAGGCACATCTAAAAATTGCAGGGCAGTGACCCTCCAGGACTGGAGTTTGACACCTGTGCTTTAAGGAGCTCCTGCTCTTTCTAACATGTTGCCTGCAGCATGTCATCACAGTTTTATGAGAGCAAGCGTTTAGGCACCCCAGAATGGTTGCCATGGGAGATTCAAGGATTTCTTAAACATGCATGAAAAAAAATCAAGGCAACACTTTAGGTAGATTTTTAATAAGGGAATGACATAACATGATGTAAATCTCTCAAAACATAAAACCCTGTTTCACTACAACAACAAAAATAAAAAAATAAAAATCTAATCAGAGTGTACAAAAAGAAGTAACACGTTTTAAAACCGATAATTTTTTGTGATGCTGCTCAACTCCATTCCATCTTTGACCTCTGTGTTTCTGTTACAGTTGAACATTTTATTTTTCATACCACTCTGTTGTTCTTGTTTAACTTTATTGTTTTAGTTTAATTATTTTGCTATTTTGTAAACAAGTTCCAGTTTTATTGTTTGTTCATACTGATGGCCTTTACATGCAATAACCGGTGAAAAAAAGAGGATACTGCAAGACATCAATTTCATTTACATATGCATTTGTACTTTTGTTGCATCCCCCAACATTGACAACAGGATTCTTACTTTTTACCACAAAAAACAAAGCAAACAAATGAGTGTGTCTAGGCCTAAATGTCAAGTATGTGACTTGAGTTGCACATATCTTGTCTGGAATCTGGGAGTGAAACTGAACAGATGACACAGACCTCCTCTGTACTCCGTGTTGCTCCTCCAGTCACTGAGATCAATCTCAACCGTCCCAGCAATGACCAGCTCCAACTCCCGCGCATCAAACACCGACACTAGCCTGGAGTCCACCACCTGAGCAGGAGCACAGCGGAGACAGTCGGTGCCGGAAGCCGAGCAGTTTAGGATCAATTTGTCACATTCCTGATCGAAGTTTAGCTGTGAATAATAACCCTTTTGAAATTGTATTTAGTTTTTTTTTAAAAAGTTAATTATTTTGAAATCCAAATCATGTGCACAGACCAACTTTATTTTTCCAGAAAACAAACTACTTGATAAAGGTCAATCTTTTTTCAATATTTAAAAGCTCAAATGGAGTCCCTAACTCTTTCAGAATATTTACTCAATAACTATATTTCTGTTACCATCTGTAGGCATTTGAACTTGAAGTTTCATTTGTGAATCTTTTTTGATCATTTCAGTGTCATTCAGTTACTTAGATCTCCTCATTTTAGTTTATTCCTTTGTGTTTAGGATTGTTTTTTCTTATATTAGTTCCCTTTTGTCTTTGCTTGGTTGATATTTTTCTTCCATTAGCCTGCCAGTTGTTTACCCTTTGCAGCTATTATCCATCACCTCATTCGCCTCTGCCTGGGTTCTTCCTCAGCTGTTCTCATTTATCTCTGATTAGATTCTCTGGTTCCTTTGTCACTCCCTTCACACCCTCAGTATTGAATCTCCCAGTTTTTAAGTTTCACTAACCCGATTTTAATACACAGCGAAGTTATCCGCGCATCATGTGTAAACGTAGCTGGTCCACGTAAACTTAGTTTACACGCATCATGGACCAACTCTTGGACCAACCCTAGTTCCCCACAGAACCTTAATGCCTCAGCAAAAATTCATCAAGTTGAAACCAAATACTTAAATATACTTTATTATAATATACAACACCTTTAAATAGATCTTTTGTTAATTGAAGAGAAAAAACATTCCAACGTTGTCAGAAAGACCAGTCAGAGAGAAAGAAGCAAATCATAATCAGGGCTCTCCTTGATATGCCTAAAATAATTGCTATCTCAATGTTTATACATTTTTGGATTTGAAGACAGACAAAAAAAAAAAGATCTTTTGCAACATTATGACATTTAACAAATAGAAAAAGTATCCTGACATAAAAACAGGAAAAGTTTAATCTATTTTAATGTCTGACAGTTAGGAAAACAATGTTATGGATTGTGCGTTTTTACAGTGTATCCCTTTGGTTTAGAGCAGTGGTGTTTTAGTGAGAACTCATGCTCACCTCATAGAAGCCTCTGACCAGTGCCTCCGTCTGCTGCACCACCCCCCTCTCCACTCTCCACTTCGCCATTCGCTCAATGTAATCCTTCTTGTTCTTCTCCGTCACTTGGAGGTGGGAGCCACCTGACTTCAGCTCCCGCTCTGTCACCTAGCAACACAGCCACAATGTTTCCAAAGGCGAGTTTAGAAAACTGATTTAAACCAGATATAATACCAAAGTGGAAACAATATGTACCCCTCCAGCAGATCCATCTCTTTTTAGGCACTTTTGCATTGAAGAGCTCATTCTACTAGGAGTGTGTTAGAATCAACAGCTGTACTCAACATAAAAGCAGCGTATTTAACATAGTGATTAAATAACATTTCTCATTCACATCAAAGCATTGGGAACACTGCACATTCTATAGCCAACTAAAGCATGAAAAAACCCCAATATAAACTGTTACCATTACACAGAGAGTGAGGACACATGAATGTAATGGCTGTTCAAACTTGTTTTAATTGAAAAGTGCTTAAAGTTTTGTTAAGTTGCACAAAATTCGAGACCAAACTTCAGCTTTAGGAGAGAACAAACACAGCTTTAATTAACATTTGCAAATGGAGAAAACATACAAAGCTCACATCTCAGTGAGAATCGGATGAGTTCTGACTTGGGGTTGAACGTCCCCTCTTCTAGATAGGATACATCACACATTACTTTGTCACACCCCCTGGCTCAAGTGTCAGGCAAAAATCTATAAGTTACTTATCTGTAAGTTTCAGTTGAGCAGGGTTGCATACACATTCACAATTCAACTTTAGGCATTATCCAAAAAAGCCTCTCTGCTGATGGCTAAACAGATACTAGTAACTGAACTTCTACAAAATAGGCTTATCACCTTAGCCATGTCTCACATTTCTAACCGCTGAACACTCTGTTCTTCACTTATTTGAGGAGGGTCAGAAGAGCATATGTCCTGTTGAGCTGCAACTGAGTGCAAACCTTTAATAAAAACATCATAAAGTGTACACTCAAATTTATTTAAACATTATTACTAAATTTTTCCTTTACAGTTTTAGCTTTTGTGGGAATGACTGAACTGAGTTAGTCGTATAAGCACTATTTCAGAGACTGCTTCACTTTTGTGCTGTGTGGTATCAAGACACTTCAGAATGTACCTTTTTACACGCCATTTGCTGCCTTTGTCCTTGAATAAGGAGCAACTGTTCAGAAACTGGTGTTCACACAATTAATGGCAAATTAGTCACAGATTAAACTACATATGCCATTAATTTGAACAAGCTCATTTCAATGAATGATTCAGTGTCACAAAGTTATGGTAGTATATGACAACTAATAGCTAATTATTGGCCATGTATAAATGTATTTTCCACCACAAATAGTGACTGATCTAATTAGATATGCTGAGATGCTATTTCTTTGGAATATTTATAGACAGATAGCAAATTAAGGGGTTATTGTCTTTCCACTCAGCTCTTGTTAGCATTGCAGCCTGCAGCATTGCCATTATTCTTGCAGACAGAGCCATGGGGTGTTTATGTATTTTTTGTCCATCCTTTGCTTAAGGTAAAGGCTCAACCTTTGGAGGGCGTGTTTTTCCCATTGAAACAATCTACTTTGTTGATTCTTGTTTTTTATATTGTAAAAAGATGATTTTGTAATTTACCATTTTATCACTTACTAGTCAACATAAATGGATTCTGTTAGTGTGCAGTTGGTCCTACCCCATGTGTCACCCCATTATGTGCTCTGTTCCTCACTATTGTGGGCGGGACATGAGCAGCAGCAGCTGTGGTCACCTCTCTGCTGATGTTTGCAGACATTCAGTAATGTAGAACCTCGAGGTTCTGGTCCTGATGGACTAAAACAAATCTGGATATTTAATTTTGTCTTATAGAAATTTATTGCTGGCCCAAAGATAATAAAGATAAAGGCTCAGATCAGTTGATTATTTTTACTATGCCTATAATTACGGTCTGGCACTTTATTTTTTAAAATGTGCAACCCTTTGGATTTTGGTAATGCAGTCAAAAGATATAAACCAATAGTCATGCATAAACTTTATTATTATTTTTTAATTCACAAGTTAACATTATGTAGTTCCAGTGTTTCACACTGTTGACGCAAAACAGCAGCAACGTCAGAAAATTGACCACATCTGCAGTGTGTCTCTTCTTTATTACAGTCCATATTAAGAACCGCTTGCCAGATTGTAGCGCTGCTAATTCACAGTCATTCTACTGCAAATGTTATAGTATGTGTTCCTGCTGGTGCTCCCGATTAAACTCATAAATAAACTCCATACTGAGCAGCTCTCTGATAGATGGCATGTCAGTGGTCCACAGTTAAATGCTAAATGTTGTTTGCCGTTTTCAGTGACATAAATCATGAGCCAATCAGTCAATGCAGTCAGCTGTTAATCAAATAGTTTTGGTGCCGTACCCTGCTCAGTGCTGCTAGTTCTACTCCTGAAGTAGGTATAAAATTCGGAGAACAGCCGGGCTGAGCCTCGTCGGATTTGCTAATGAAAAATAAATTGGGCAGCGGCGGACCGAGACCTAACTTGTTAGAGGTGGCCTAGTGGAAAAGTGTCTCAAGTGAGTACAACCTTTCCATGCACACCAAGTTAATCTAAATTCATTAAACTATGAAAATTACGTGATTAGCATGTCAAATTACAGATGTATATCTTTAAGAAGATGGTTTACTTAATACATTTTAATTGATGCTGGCAGATGTGTTCTAACCTGGCCAAAAACTTCCTCGTTCACAGTGAAGGTGAGGTCCAAGATGTCAGTGATGTCATTGTCTTTCATCCACTGGAGAGACTGGTGGAACTCCTCATCCAGGTACTCCAGATCAGACAGGTCTGTGGGCCTGCAAGACACACACAACTCAATTTGACAGTCCACACTGCTGCACTGGGGTCAGGCAGATTATCTGCATTACATACATGTTGTGGTCTTGGAAAGAAGGGAAATTCAAATTAGGCACATTTTTAGCTTTCCATGGCTTCTTTAATAAATCCTTAAGCTCTAATATATCAGTGATTTAAAAAACTGACATGTATCACTTTGTCAAATTCCAAATCTACCATGAGGAATTACTACATCTCCAAAAATGGGAATATTTTCATATGTGGTACATGTTGAATCAAAATGACACATGCATGTTGTACTGACAGTCTGAGCAGAGCCTTGTAGAAGGGTCTGGTGAAGAAGGCATCCAGCAGGTACTGGTGGATCAGAGCCAGGCCGAGAATACGGCCACTGAAACGGAACCTGAACCAGACACACATGCATTAGATGAAATGAAAAAGATTTTGTATCCAGATAATCATAATTAGTGAATTCAATAGAATATAGGTTGAAAAGTATTTGCAAATCATCATATTCTGTTTTTATTTTTACACAATGTTCCAACTTCATAGGAATAGGGTTTGCACAAAGACAGGACACAGTATTAAAACAAGTAGTACAGTTTGAGGTTTATGAATGTTTGTGTAATTTATTCATAATGTTTAAAACCATGTAAGATTTTTATTCTACTTCATAATTATGTACCACTTTGTCTTGTCACATTAAAATCTTGAATGCTTTTGCATAGTCGATTATTGGTGTTAGTCACAGTTAGTGAAAGTTTTTAGTAATCTAAATCCCAATTTGTTAAAGCTCTACTTACCATTCCAGATGGTTCTCAACAAAAGCTGACATGGGGCTGATCTGAACGGTGTATGTGTCATTGGCTGAGTATTCGAACAGACCATAGTATGGATTAAAGAGCTCCTGGGAGAGCAGGAAGAAGAATTCCCTGGATGGACCGCTGTAATCTAATCTATAGATGACAAGATAAAGGCCGTCCTCATATTCAGTTCAGAAACATACACAGAGCTGTACGGAGTGGCGAAGCAACGCTTACCCTTCTTCCCCTAAAAAGGTGACATAGAGTTTGTTCCTCTGCAGCTCTTTGCGTGAATACGCCATCACTTGATTGAAGGTTCCCTCCAGCAGGTGTTCTCTTCGTATCAGCAGTCTGTGAGAACACACCAAACACAGCACTTCCTTTGATCCAATTGCATTTCAGCTTCAGTTTGAGGTCACAACAAGGTGATGAGTGCTTGTTCTTACTTGATCTTGCCCGGTCCCTGGCCATAGCCTTTAGCCTCTAGTTTGCGGTAGAAGTTTCGCAGCTTGGCTTCAAAATCTCTGCGATAAGGAGCTGGGGCCCTGGCTCTCTGCAAACCTGCAGGTGTACACATGAAACAAAACCTCTCTTAAAGAATAACTTATTATTTTCAGTCTTTGATGTAGGTACTACATTCCTCATAACAACACCTCCATGCTGTTCGGGGCTATTTCAGCTCAGCCAGTAATTCTCTGTATTTTGTTTACAGACCTGATGATACCTGATGTAGACATGACTATGATCACTGTGCCTTATTGATACTAACCTGAAGAAATTATTTCCCAGAAGCTCTGAATAACCAAACTTCATCATGCATCAGATATCTGATTGGTCCTAGGCCTGTCATGATAGCAAATTTTGCTCAACGATTAATTGTCTCAAAAATTATTGCGATAAACGATAATATTGTTTGAAGACCTTTTTACACTGATTTAATGGAAATTACGTAATAATGCATGCGATTTCCTGCCAAAGATAGATACACTTTATTTTCAAAAGAACATTTAACACTGGAGCTGATAAACAAAATAAACAAAACAACCAAAAACAGAAATAAAATGGATTCTCAGTCTCCATTAACAAAAAACTCAATTGAAAAAAAAAACAACTAAACAACATAAAGCCAAAGTGGAAATAAATACTGCATTCAACCAAAAGAGTGCAGATTATGAAGTCTGTATACTATGTTGCCCTTCAGTAATAATTAGATTTAAGTAGAGAAAATGGGCACATCCGACTACCTGATGCAATAGTTCACACTACATGATTTTTTGCTCCTATTTTCCCCTTACGACAATCTTAGAACGTTGGTCTTTCTAAGATTGTGTGGTGTGTTACGGTAGATCGTTGTTGCCGCTCCGATCCAAATCAGGAGTTTTCCCACTGGAAGCGTTAACGCAGCCTGTTGAATGTGACAGGTAGCCAATCAGAAAGCGTGGACCCCCTCTGTGCTTTCTGAGGGGAAATTACGGATGGAAATCCCAAACAGCTGACAGACGCAACCCGAAGTCCAGCGGACATTGGAGATAATATGTGGAAACAACATTAATGTCTATTCAACATGCAAAGAATATAGAAATGACAAGAGGAGGAGTTGGAGTGAAATTGCTACCGCAGTTGCAACCCGGTAACGTTTCAGCTGTATTTCGTTAACGTGACGTAAATAGGTCAGTGTTGTATACTGAAATCTCAGAGTCAAGTAAAAGTATAAGTACCTCTCCAAAATATGACTTTGGTAAAAGTCCAAGTCACTGACTGAAATGTTACTTGAGTTAAAGTCTTAAAGTATCTGAAGCTTCTTGTACTTAAGTATGGAAATTACTGTAAAAATGGATGTACTCAAGTAATGTAATGAAAAGTACAAGTAAAAAGTAAAACAAGGCAAATGCAGTTTGAATGACATTTTTTATATTTTGGTAAACTTGTCAAATACACTTAAAATAATGTACCCAACCAAGTGCAGGCAAAATTAAACCTGCTAATAGATATACCTGCAGGCATCATTTAGTTAAGAAAATTAGGTGCTTTACCTATAGCACAAGGTTAACTTAACCTGCTTTACAACTGAACCAGCTTCTTAGTGTACCCTCCAGGACAGAAAATACAAAGTTTTTGTAAGCCTTAAGTTTTCCCTTCAAGTAAGGTCAGTGCTGAAAATGAGAAAAATAAATAGTACAGAAAATGCGGCCAACATGAAGAAAAAGATCTGTTACGATTACTCTACTTCACAAATCAGTGAATCAGTCAATGCTACAGTCAGTAGGTGGTGCACACAACTGGTCATTATGCAAAAGAAAAAAAGAATTGGGAGGGAAATGCAGCTTATTGGCATCTGTAAACCTGGTTTTGAACTTGCATGCCTTTCCTATATTCGTTAAATTTAGTCTAAATTGCTATCACTATGGCTTCTGTCCCCCCTTGAACGGAGGAGTCTAGGTAGCCTGCTACAGTCAACATTAAGCCTAAGCTAAATACACCACGTGTGGAACTGAAACAATGCCAAACAAAGTTCATTTATGGTCAACGTTTCACAATACAGTAGTGTCTAGTGACCAAGCTATAGTTACTGAAAGAGGAGGATTATAACCATTTCATAAGAAGTTACCTCGATGTGTTTCTTCAAGGTGGACGGGGAGTTTTTGTAAGATAGAATTTCCACATCTTCGGGCAGGAATAACATAAACTGCATGCGGTACGACGAATCTTTAACACCCACGAAAGAGTATATTGTGTTTAAATAAGGCCATGGGCTCTCATCACCAGCTGGTGGTTCCCCTTGAGCCGTGTCCGACGTAGTTGCAGTCGTTGTGGTCTCCGTCTCCTCCTCCATGTGACTGCTGCTGATTGCGAGACTTGCTTTGTGTTTAATGGGAGAAGCGAAACAGGTGTATCCTATTGGTGGTGATGAACAAGCCCAGGCAAGTAGGCTACCGACTTTGTTCGGTAGCCTACTTGCTACTTGCTAATCAGTAGGTGGGGTCAAAACACTTGCGTTTCTCTCTCTCGCTTTTTTGTAAGGAGTAACTAAACCACACATTGAAAAGTTCGGAAATATAGTGAAGTAAAAGTGAAAGTCATCAAAAATTTTCATACTCGAGGAAAGTATGAACTACTCCAAAATATACTTAAGTAAAGTAGTGAAGTATTTTTACTTCGTTACTATACAACACTGAAATAGGTCATAATGATTTTCATTCAGTCAGGATTTTACTCTGACACTAGCCACATGCATTGCAGGTAGATTGTAGTAAAGCATTGATTAATGCCTGGTTTTAAAATTAGTTCACTGAACATTTAGTCATTATTTTGTGCCCATTGTTGGAAACCACACGGCAGGAACGAACCGATCGAACCGATATACCTAGGATTTCTGTCGGATAATGTGTGATCTGTCAGGTTTTGAAAATGGGCCCAGCTGTAAGATCGTGTCATGGCGCTAGGCTTTACACTAAGTAAAATGAGGAAGGGGGAGTCAGTGGAGAGCACCGGAGTTGAGCCATTTTTCATTCCGTGTCATCAACAGAAAGAGAAAACGGCCGGAAGAGACGATAATGCCTATAATTAAAATGACGTCGATAGTTTTAATTTATCGTATGATTAATTGATTTACCGTTTGCCACAGGCCTAATTGGTCAATATGTTCCTAACAGCTTTTTGCTCTCATACTGCAGGTTTACTGCTGGTTCCCAGAGCTTCTAAAAGTAGAAGCTGAGTGGGGCAGAAGGATCTGCCTGGGAGGTAGATCCCAGGCAACAACAAGCACAACAACAAGCACATTCATCCCTTTACTGGCACAGGGATGGGAAACAGCCTCCACAAGCCGCTAAGATAGACCATGTTCTACCAGAATCGGGCCTAACCAGTTTTACTAGGAGAACACAACTCCAATGAAAGACAACATTTTAAGATATCTTGGATGCACAGGCTGTCTACCAGTCAGCATTGTAAATCTGTATTTTCAGTCATTTGTCTTTCAGGTCCCATATGAAGCTTTTACGTCTTGTTAGTCTACTGATTAGTGGTTTGCTAATGATCCACATTTGTTCAGTCCTAATCTTTTGAGTTCATTTTTGCATTTTCAATGAGGAAATACTGTCATGTTGGTGTCGAGTTTCCTAACCCACATGCAGAAACACTCCAGAGACAGGAAATACAATAGTGTGATTTATTTACAGTGAATTCAAACAAAAGGAATTAGGATCCCGGTTTGTCTGGCAGATCTCAGGGCAACTAGGGGAGGACAGAGATGATTAGTCAGGACCCAGGAAATTTGTCGTTTGGTGGAGGTTGAGGATATACCTGTTCGGGGGGAAGTATTGGACCGGGAGAGGACCTTGAGGGTCTAGAGGCTGGTCAGTGGGTTGAGGGTCGAAATCAGAGGTGGCGGCAGAGGACGGACAGGTAAGGCTCAAGGCGGTGAGGGTTCCGTCTCGAGGGCGACTGATGACCTGATAGCTCCAGACCAGGGTAGCGTTACAGGCTAACACTCTGGCAGAGAAGTGTCAGCATCCTCCTCCATTTATATGCCTCCAAATGAGTAGATGGAGGACAGGTGTGCAGACGCCGACTCACGCCCTCAGGCTCCCTCTAGTGGAGAAAATCTGACAAACCTCAGGATCCCGACAGTACCCCTCCTTCAACGACCGCCACCCGGCGGTCCAAACGAACAGGAGGGCAGAGACGAACGATAGTCCGAAATCAAGGAAGGATCCAAAAGAAAAGAACCCGGAACCCAAATCCGGTCCTCCGGGCCGTAGCCCTCCCAGTCGACCAGGTACTGCCAGCCCCGGCCCCGACGACGGGAGTCCACGACCCGGCGAACAGTGTAGGCTGGGTGCCCATCTATCTCACGGGGGGGAGTAGGGGAGTCGGAAGGAGGGCACAGTGGACTGGTCAGGACGGGCTTAACCTGGGAGACGTGGAATGTGGGATGAATCCGGAGAGAGGGAGGCAGACGTAAACGTACAGCAGAAGGACTGACAACCGACTCAATCTTATATGGGCCAATGAAATGAGGAGACAGTTTTCGAGACATGGACTTCAATGGAATGTCTCTGGTGGACAGCCAAACCTGCTGTCCCGGCGAGTAGGTGGGGGCTGGGCGTCTTCTTCGATCCGCAAATCGCCGGTTTAGATCAGATGAACGATTCAGAGCTGCTACTGTGTTTTTCCAGATTGAGCGGCAGCGGCGGATGTGATGCTGGATCGAAGTGACCGAAATTTCCTTCTCATTGGCCGGAAACAGTGGAGGTTGGTATCCTAGCGAGACTTCAAAAGGGGACAGACCAGTAGCAGATGAAACGTGAGCATTATGTGCATACTCCACCCAATGCAGAAACTGACTCCAGTCAGAGGGGTTGGTGGAAGTGATGCATCTGAGCGTGGACTCCAGCTCTTGATTCATTCGCTCAGTTTGACCGTTTGACTGGGGGTGGTAGCCAGAAGTTAGACAAACCTTCGCTTCTAGGGCAGCACAAAAATGTTTCCATACCTGGGCGGTGAACTGTGGACCTCTGTCAGAAAGTATCTCCTGTGGGATACCGTGCAGTTTGAAAACGTGCTTCACCAGAAGCTGAGCGGTCTGAAGGGCTGTGGGAAGTTTCCTAAGTGGAATGAGATGACAGGCTTTTGAAAATCGATCAATGACAGTGAGTATGGTGGTCATGCCCTTGGATGCAGGTAACCCCGTCACAAAATCTATAGCGATGTGTGACCATGGGCGTTTGGGAATAGGCAATGGATGAAGCAGACCTGAGGGAGGCTGATGAGATGATTTATTCCGGGCACAAACAGGACAGGCTAGGACAAACTCTTTTATGTCTTTATGAAGTGATGGCCACCAGAACCGACGGGAAATCAGGGCCACAGTTCTACTGACCCCAGGATGAGCTGAAAACTTCGTAGTATGCATCCAATGAATTAATCACTGCAGAAGGAACATATGTCCTATTAGGCAGGCCTGTGCCAGGGTCTGGTTCAGAGGTCTGAGCTTGTTTAATTAGATCTGAAGCCTCTCAGGAGACTGTGGCTACAGTACAACTAGCAGGTAAGATGGCAGCTGGTGTCTCAGGTTCATCAGAGGCGTGAAGACGGGACAGAGCATCTGGTTTTATGTTCTTCGACCCCGGGCGGTATGAAATGGTCAGATTGAATCGGGAGAAGAATAACGACCAGCGGGACTGACGGGGATTTGATCTTTTGGCGGATTGAATGTAGGAGAGGTTTTTGTGATCTGTCCATACCAAAATGGGATGCTCGGCGCCCTCCAGCCAATGCCGCCATTCCTCCAAAGCCAATTTAATGGCGAGGAGCTCTCTATCACCAATGTCGTAGTTCCGTTCAGCTGGGGTGAGTCTGCGGGAGAAAAACGCACAAGGATGAGTTTTCTGGTCAGATTCAGAACTTTGAGAAAGTACGGCTCCCACCCCTGAGTCGGGTGCATCCACCTCCAGGATGAACTGTTTGGAGGGGTCAGGTTGAATGAGGATGGGTGCGCTAGAAAACAGAGTTTTGAGTTTCTTGAATGCCGCTTCAGCCTCAGGTGACCAGTGAAACGCCTTCTTAATAGAAGTTAACGCTGTCAGAGGAAGGGCTGTTTGACTGTAATTTCTGATGAACCTTCAATAGAAATTGGCAAACCCCAGAAACCTTTGGAGTTGTTTCCTGTTTTCTGGAGTGGGCCAGTCCAGAACCGCCTGGATTTTGTCCTCTGATGGTCTCACCTGCCCGCCCTCGAGCACGAATCCCAGAAAGGTAACAGATGAGCGATGAAACTCGCATTTCTCACCTTTGACGAACAGTTTATTTTCCAAAAGTCTCTGAAGGACTAAGCGAACATGTCTCCGATGTTCAGAGATGGTCCTGGAATAGATCAAGATGTCGTCAAGGTAGACGAACACAAACACATTTAAAAAATCCCTCAAAACGTCATTAACTAGCGCCTGGAAACAAGCGGGTGCATTAGACAGACCGAAAGGCATGACTAGATACTCAAAATGTCCCAGGGGTGTTTTGAAAGCTGTTTTCCACTCGTCTCCTTCACGGATTCTGAGGAGGTGGTAAGCGTTTCTTAAGTCTAACTTGGTGAAAACTGTGGCATCCTGAACCGGTTCGAAAGCCGAAGCTAATAGAGGCAACGGGTATTTGTTCTTGATTGTTATTTGATTTAGCCCCCGGTAATCAATACAGGGCCGCAGAGAGTCGTCTTTTTTACTTACAAAGAAAAAACCCGATCCGAGTGGAGAAGATGATGGTCGGATGATTCCTGTCGCAAGAGACTCGTTGATATAATTCTACATGATCTCCCTCTCCGGTTTGGAGATATTATAAAGCCGACTGTTAGGCAGTGGCGCTCCAGGGAGGAGATCGATGGCACAGTCATAAGGGCGGTGCGGAGGGAGAGAAAGAGCACTAGATTTACTGAACACTGGAGCCAAATCATGATAATCAGGTGGAATGGCAGAGAGGTCGGGTGGGTCAACCTCCTGACGGTTTGCCGGTGACTGACTCGGAGGGGCGGCTGAGCAGAGGCAGGGGCAATGACAGGAAATGGACCAGGACTCCACATTTTTCTTAGACCAGTTGATATGGGGATTGTGGAGTTGAAGCCAATCAAAACCCAGAACTACAGGGGAGCTAGCAGCAGGAAAAACAAAAAATGATATCGTTTCCCTATGATTCCCAGAAATTAAAAGGTCTAGGGGTCTGGTCTGGTGAGTTATGTGAGGTAGTTGTTTACCATCCAATGCTGTAACTCTCAGGGGGTTAGTCAACAGAGTAGTTTCGATATCTAATTGTTTGACCAAATCGGAGTCAATTAGATTTCTCTCACAACCTGAGTCAATCATGGCTGACAGAGTGAGAGACTGATTTTTATTAAACAAAGTTGCTGGTAACAGGAGACGAGGAGAATTTTCTGTTTGAAGATGGTCCGCCAGTCTCCTCATTTCCTCTGGCGGACCCCTGCTTTTAATTTAGTGGGACAGGTGGACACAAAATGTCCGGGTTCACCACAGTATAAGCAGAGGTTTTCTTTGAACCTCCTTTGCCTTTCTTCTGGCGTGAGTCGGGTGTGACCGATCTGCATTGGCTCGGCTTCAGTGACAACTGTGGATGAGGAAATGGCATCATTAGATCTTTCAGGTAGCATTGTGACCGGGAAAATGCGGCTCTTGGATTTTGCATTGGATCTGGCCCGCAGCCGGTTATCTAAACGGATAGTCAGTCGTATCAGATCTTCCAAAGTGTTCGGTTCATCTAATGTTGCCAACTCGTCTTTTATAGATTCGTTTAGAGAGTGAAAATAGGCGCTCTTAAGCGCCGTTTGCCCCCAGCCTGAAGCAGCCGCTTTAATCCGGAACTCAATAGCGAAATCAGCCACCGTCCGGTTACCTTGCTTGATTTCTAACAAACCACGGGAATCTGCGGTCTTATCTGTATCTTGGATGAATGCTTGCTTAAACTCCTTTATGAACTCATCAAAAGTACAACCATAATCCACTGTGGAAGAGTATTTGGCTTCTGCCCACTCCAATGCTTTACCAGACAGATGTGATAGGATAAAAGAAATTTTTCTACCATCCTGAGAGAAGCTCTGAGGAGAGTGATTGAAAATTATGGAGCATTGAAACAAAAAACCTTTGAACTTACTTGCTTCACCTGAGAATCTCTCAGGCAGGGATGGGCGGAAATCAGAAACTGTGGAGTGGACTGTATTCTCTGACCTGGAAGGTGGATTTGGATCCGAGGCGGGAGCCGGATCGGCAGCAGGAGCTGCAGCAGCAGCGGATGCCTGAGAACTGGATCTTTGTAAAAAACCGGCGATCTCTTGCAGAGTGCGGTTCGTCTCGGCTTGGCGTTTACTCAGCTCTTGTAAGGCGGCATCATGGTTTTGAATGAGAACATGCTGCTGCTCCAAAGCCCTTCGGAGTGACTCTGCGGGGCTAGGTTGTTGGCCAGAGTGTTCTGTCATGTTGGTGTTGAGTTTCCTAACCCACATGCAGAAACACTCCAGAGACAGGAAATACAATAGTGTGATTTATTTACAGTGATTTCAAACAAAAGGAATTAGGATCCCGGTTCGCCTGGCAGATCTCAGGGCAACTAGGGGAGGACAGAGATGATTAGTCAGGACCCAGGAAATTTGTCGTTTGGTGGAGGTTGAGGATATACCTGTTCGGGGGGAAGTATTGGACCGGGAGAGGACCTTGAGGGTCTAGAGGCTGGTCAGCGGGTTGAGGGTCGAAATCAGAGGCGGCGGCAGAGGACGGACAGGTAAGGCTCAAGGCGGTGAGGGTTCCGTCTCGAGGGCGACTGATGACCTAATAGCTCCAGACCAGGGTAGCGTTACAGGCTAACACTCTGGCAGAGAAGTGTCAGCATCCTCCTCCATTTATATGCCTCCAAATGAGTAGATGGAGGACAGGTGTGCAGACGCCGACTCACGCCCTCAGAAGGTCTCAGGCTCCCTCTAGTGGAGAAAATCTGACAAACCTAAGGATCCCGACAGTACCCCTCCTTCAACGACCGCCACCCGGTGGTCCAAACGAACAGGAGGGCAGAGACGAACGATAGTCCGAAATCAAGGAAGGATCCAAAAGAAAAGAACCCGGAACCCACATCCGGTCCTCCGGGCCGTAGCCCTCCCAGTCGACCAGGTACTGCCAGCCCCGGCCCCGACGACGGGAGTCCACGACCCGGCGAACAGTGTAGGCTGGGTGCCCATCTATCTCACGGGGGGGAGTAGGGGGGTCGGAAGGAGGGCACAGTGGACTGGTCAGGACGGGCTTAAGCTGGGAGACGTGGAATGTGGGATGAATCCGGAGAGAGGGAGGCAGACGTAAACGTACAGCAGAAGGACTGACAACCGACTCAATCTTATATGGGCCAATGAAATGAGGAGACAGTTTTCGAGACATGGACTTCAATGGAATGTCTCTGGTGGACAGCCAAACCTGCTGTCCCGGCGAGTAGGTGGGGGCTGGGCGTCTTCTTCGATCCGCAAATCGCTGGTTTAGATCAGATGAACGATTCAGAGCTGCTACTGTGTTTTTCCAGATTGAGCGGCAGCGGCGGATGTGATGCTGGATTGAAGTGACCGAAATTTCCTTCTCATCGGCCGGAAACAGTGGAGGTTGGTAAGGTTGGTAAGGCTCAAGGCAGTGAGGGTTCCGTCTCGAGGGCGACTGATGACCTGATAGCTCCAGACCAGGGTAGCGTTACAGGCTAACACTCTGGCAGAGAAGTGTCAGCATCCTCCTCCATTTATATGCCTCCAAATGAGTAGATGGAGGACAGGTGTGCAGACGCTGACTCACGCCCTCAGAAGGTCTCAGGCTCCCTCTAGTGGAGAAAAGCTGACAAACCTCAGGATCCTGACAAATACTCTTAATTCCAACATGAGTGTTTTAGAAATAAAATGAGACTACTCATAGCATCAGGGTAAATACAAGGCAGTAGGGACTAAAGATAATCACCCATGCAGTAATTAAACAATAGGTTTGAACCTACAGTATTTGTAAAGTTAAGTCCATGAGGTGGCAGTGCAAATATTTCAGGATTTGTTTGCCTCTTCCCTCGGAGTCAGTAATCTTATGTTGTCAGGCTGTCACTTTAAAATCAGACAGAAAAATATCTTTGCTGTCTTCTGTAGATCTGTGTTGAAAACTATGCGGGCAAAGTCACCAAAATATAAATAAATGTATGTTTGGTGGTTGAATCCCAACTATTTCCAGGTATTTAATTTATCAAAACTCAAGTGTTCATATACTGGAATTGCCCATTTTGCATACATTTGTTAATCCATCCAGGAACTTCAAACATTTTTGTCCCCAAATCTAAACTGGCATGATGCGTTTTCATTCTGTCTTCTCTGTGCCTCTGAAAGAAACAATTATTCAATATTGTGCAGTAGACCTGTTGCTGAGTCAGGACTGTCCACCCAAAATCGATCAGTAAAACTCATTTCGGTTTTCCTTTTCAAGAAAAGGGGGAAAAAAACTTCAACATTGGGTTCAAAGAGTCAGTTTAGCATGAAAACTTTTTCCCTGACAATTGGCTCAGTAGTTTGACATCAAAACCTATATTCATCTTGCCCTGGTGTGTGTTGACAGCTTTTCCACTTTATGTTTTTCCCAAAGACAATAGAACAGCAGAGAAAGAAGAGCAATTATAGACTAAAGTTTGATGCTGTGACCCAACTTCCTTTTTTAGAATCTCCCTTCAGTATATACACATGCGTGCACACCCCCACACGTGCGTTGTGGCCTCCAGTAGATGTGCCAGAGTGCATTAAGAAAGCCCTGATGTCAGAATGATACATGAACAGTTAAAAAAACCAACCAGGAGAGCTCTGTGGGGAGGAAGCGGGTGAACAGCGAGGGGAGAAACTGAACCCAGGGTGGACGGCATGAGGTGGAATGTAAGACATGATTTCCTCTTCATATAAACTGCAAAGACAGAAGCAGAAGAAGATACATTATTACAAAAAGTCGGAACATAATGTTGTGTGGATATGGGTCTAGTTAATAAAAGGTTTTAAAAATTTATTATCACATCATGTCTGATGCAGGTTTTGCTCTGAAATTGATTGACCTTAATAAAACCTGGAACTTCATTAGTTCCAGGCAAGTCTGCCTGCGGGTGTTTTGAGTTATTTATGAATTTATAAAGTGCAGATTCTAAGCTTTCTTAGAATCTAAGAAAGCTTAGATTTCTTAGATCTAAGCTTTCTTAGTGTTTCTATGTCAAAAACATAGAAATTCTAAGATCTAACTTGGGAGTCAAGTTGTGTTTGACCTCTAGTTCCAGAGAAACACTTCTGAAGAGCAAATTACTTTGGGAAAAGTTTGAGCTCCTGATTCTGTGAGAGCACTTTAACCTCCTCCTGTCCTAACCTTAATGTGCAGCAGTTCACAAAAGGTGATAAAAACATGGCTGAGCAAGACCAATATGACAAGCTCATTTAGAAATGAGGGCAGTTTTAAAAACTCTAATGCAGAACTGGATGAACATTCTGGTTCAATTCTGTGAACAGATGATGACTTGTACCAGCTCTGCAAATGTGACCTTCATGAAGTTTTACCTTAGCAGGATTACAAGGTCTGCATCACATGACAGCTTCTCCACACCCTGAGTACCTTCTGTCCGGATGTAGTGCACCTTTTCTCTACATCAAAAAGACATAATGATAAAAAAACATTATTTATACAATAAAGTAGTTCAATTTCACTTATGAAATAGATATTAACTAACATATATTTGGGATACTTCTTCTGCTTAACTACAAAAGACTTTGATAACGTTCAGTTACCATGCAGCCTTCATTGGCGCTATTAACATAATAACAACATGGGATTTTAGGACAGGGTGATCTTAACATCAACAGAACATCAAATCTATGCGTTAAGGGATTTGCCCAACTGCACATATTGTAGCTAAAATCTGTGTAAAAAGATGATGTTGGAGCTAAAAGACTTTTTCTTCACTTCTAGCAACCAAATTTAAAGAAATGTAAAATACTTGGATTTTATACTACAGAAACAACTCACATTTTTCTGGTCATACTTTACAGATGTAGTTCCCTTTTTGTCTATGCTTACCTTAATGCGTGGTTTCTGCTTAGACTGGGCTGGCGCTCCTGCAGCATGTCAAATATGTTTGGCTGTCGTAGGAATGCCACTATCTTGTCATTGTAAGCTATAACAGATACACACAGAAATTACAAACTGCTAACTGGTATACATTGCAGTTAAAAATGTTTACTCCCTGATTTCATATTTCCTCTGTTTTCAAACCTAATTGCACCTATCTCTTGTTTCCCCTGATTGTCTCCCTGTCTATTTAAACCCACCTGTGTTCCTTGTTGAGTCCTTGTCAAATCTGTTGTGTCAAGCTGTCTTGCAGTCAAGTCTTTTGTCAGATGTCTACTGTACCTGTTGCTACCAGTTTTGAGCCTTAGCCTTCCATTCATTCTATGCTGCCTGGACTTTGGATTATTATGCTTTTGTAATTTATTTCATCATTAAACAACCATCATTCACTCCAACCTGGGTTCTCAGCGTCTGCCTCACCACCTCTCTACCGCACTTCATGACAGTTGTCCTTGTCATTATTATTTATTTATTCATTCATTTATATGCCAGATGTAAATGAATACACAAATTTACAACTTTCAAAACGTTCCAGTTTTGTCCCATCAGTCTACAGAAAATTTTTTATAAAGGTTTTGGAGGTCATCAATACAGTGAACCCTCGCTATAACGCGGTTCACCTTTCACTGCTTCGCGGTGTTTTTTTGTGCAGTTTTTTTTCCACAGTGCATTGTGTTGTGTGTCCTGACTGGCTAAACAGTCTCAGCACTTCTTCTCTACCTGTGTGCCAATAACGTTATGGTACTTAAATATACAGCTTGGCAAATTTTGGCAAATATTTTTTCCCAGAAGAAAAAAGAGCAACAACAACTACCAATAACTATGTTCTTCTCTCTAAAAAACACACCTGCACCACCTGCATCAGAAGAAAAAGCCACTAGAGAGCGGAGTCAGGTCGCAGTGTCAGAGGCACAGTGAAATGCGCAAGTCACAATTTGCCCTACTGTACTTCGTATTGATGATTAAAATTATTATTTTACTGTAGTTATTTGTAAGAAAGCATTCTATTTGTTAAAAAAAATGCTTAGGCCTGAAAACAGGTTTTGTTCTTTGGTTTCAATGTAGAGTATTTAATTATGCTGTATAATAATTGTAAAAAAATAAAGATAACTACTTCACAGATTTCGCCTATCACGGGTTCTTTTCGGAATGCAACCCCCGCGAAAAACGAGGGTTCACTGTATATGTTTTGGGTAAATGTGAGATTGAGGGTGAGGGTTGTTGTTTAGATTCTTTAATCCACTCTATGCAGTCAAATAGGTTATTTTAAGAGATTTCTTGATAATACACAGTCAGTAATCAGGACAGGAGTGAAATTGAGGCAAATATGGTTGTTCACATTCAATGTATAAACTAACAAGTTGGAATGATTCTATTTGCAAAGAATTATGTCTTTAAATACATAAAATTATAATTTCAAAACAATGAACTTATCTACTGACATCTGATAATCTGAAACATTTAAGGGTGGGAAAAAGCTAATCCAGAGGAATTTCTACAAAATATGATACAGTACTGTACAGTGGGGGAAACGGATTGAGTCAGCCACTGATTGTACAAGTTCTCCTATTTAGAAATTTGAGAGAGGTCTATAATTTTCATCATAGGTACACTTCAACTATGAGAGACAAAAATTCAGGAAATCACACTGTAGGGTTTTTAAGGAATTTATTTGTAAATTATTGTGGAAAATAAGCATTTGGTCATCCACAAATAAGCAAGACTTCTACCTCTTACATACCTCTTTTCTTCTCCACTCATTACCTGTGTCAATGGCAGCTGTTTGACCTTGTTGTCAGCTTGCACAATCAGTGGCTGGCTAAAACTGGCTAAATACTTTTTGCCCCACTGTATTGTATTCTGTGGTTCCATGTCAAGGACAAGATGCTATTTCAGCCCTTACAGAGAGCAGTCAGCTGCTTTGGGTCAGTTTGACGGTGACTGCGTATGGCTGCTACCAGGCTGTTACCGGGCCGACCCATCAGAGACGCCCCTCGACTCCTGGACACTTCAGAGGCCTGAGTACAAACCAAGACAGGAGACACTGTTCACTGATTGGTGTTCACTGATCGGTAGCAGTTGGAGAGTCACTTCAGGAGCCTCATAGTCTCATTTGTCTTATACTTGTTGGACCAAAAATTGTTTTGGAAATTGAACACATCTTAGTTCTAGCTACATCCAATTCAACTTTCTGTAAATTCAAAACACAGCCTACAAATTAAAAAAACAAACAAAAAAACTGGGTGTTTACAAGAAGTGAGAAAAGGGTAACACTTTATTTGACGGGTTGTGAATAAAACCGTAATGACACCATCATAAACATGACATAACACCTGTCATGAACATGAGTAAGTCTTCATGAATATTTATGACTGTTGTCATAAAGTGTCATTCGGTAAATCATGACACTTTTAATACAAAGTTGACATTATTCAAAATGTGTTGGGTTCTGCAGGGGAGTGGTTTCTCTACATTTACAGGGTGGCAGGCTGACGGGATCCAGCTAGTGCTCATCAAGACCAATCAGCGAAGGCCTTAAATAGGAGCAGCTTCCCTGAGGCAGACGCCAGATGATTTTGCTTCTATAGTGGTACACTCTGGCTCTCTGTGCTGCTGTTACTGTGTTTAACTTGTTCTGATTCCTCTCTCATCTATTCCCTCCTCAGAGAACTAGCTCTGATCACCCCCTAGTGCTCAGACTACCTAATTACCTGATCCTCGCTGCTCCGCTCCTGGTTACGCTGCTGCCTGTCCACCCTCAGTCTCATGCTGGAACTCCTCCACCTGGAAATCCCACACTGCACAGACTGCTGGAAAACCCATGTACCCACCTCCGCTCATCCTAACCCTCAGCCAGTAAGCCATCACCAGGTTACACCATCATTCCCTTCATTTGCTTCCCTCTTTAACCACTCACCTTTCCTCAGTTCCTCCTCTGGCCCGGTTCCTCCCTGCTGCTGCAGATCAACGCCTCTCTATTCTCTCCCCATTTGCACTCATTATTCAATAAATCTGTTAAACTGCGCTTGGTGTCCGTAGTTGTTGCTTGCCTTCAAGTCCTGGTAACCTCTCACTATGACAAAATGTCTTTATGACAACTTGACATTAACCAAGAAATTATGATCTGACATAAATTTGTTATAAAAGTATTACTGATTAAACTTTAGCTTTAATAACATAAAGCTACATAACTTTTAAAATTTAATCAGTAATGAATAATGTCAACTTTGTATTAAAAGTGTCATGATTTACTGAATGACACTTTATGACAACAGTCATAAATATTCATGAAGACTTACTCATGCTCATGTTATGTCAGGTGTTATGTCATGTTTATGACGGTGTCATTACGGTCTTATTCACAACCCATCAAATACAGTGTTACTAAAAAAAATGTGCAAACACAGATGTGAAAAGAACAGCAGAGTCATATAGACTTATCGAGATCGTTTGAGTGTTGGTTATATAGTGTGACGCTAGCACAGAGATGGACTTCCTAATGAACTGTTCTAACTTGATCCTCCTCCTTACCTATAGATAAGCTGCTCCTCCAATATACTACACCCAGCTGGGAGAGATTCCTTCCTGCTTCAAACGCTCTAGTATTATCAAAGTTCTCAAGAAATGATCATGGGGTCTTTGATGACCCTATGATGCAGTCATGTAACCTCAATATGGGGTCATGTGGTCTGTCACCACATGACTGGGTCAAGACATCTTTTTGCTGAACCATCTGAAGGACATGAGAGCAGCAAGGCATGTGGAGTCTGTCTCCAGGTGACCATTACAGATTGGCTGCTTGTGTAAACCTAATTTAGTGAACTAAACTTATATCTTGCACTTTTCATTGGTTAATGCAGACAGAGGAGGAGCTACAGTTCCTTTTTGGATAACTCTGTTTCTCCTAGGGAAGGTGCTGAGATACACAAACAGATAGACGTGTGTTGGCTGTGTACCTCTCCAGCGCTGTAACTACGGAGTCTCTGCAGGTGCTGTTTGTGGGCCAGGTGGCCTGGCAGTCGACCATTCTGCAGTGGGATCCGAGGGTCAATGAAGGTTGTGGCTCGACTGTTGTGATCCACAAAGAAAGACTAGAGAAATAAAAGGCAGAAATCTTACAAGTGAAACTGTTCCTAGATGATGGGTGAAGGTTAACCCTAACCCTGTGGGAGGAAGCCGGTGTACACAGAACATACAAAAGCTATGCAGAAAGACTCAGGCTGGGACTCAAACCTTCTTGCTGCAAGGCAACAGTCCATCTGCACCACTGTACAACCCATCAAACATACTTTTTGTAGTCCATTAATAATTTAACAAAGGAGGCAATTACTGTTTTCTATCATGTAAGGAAAGCTTTTTCCCTTAATAAATGAAATCAATACAAAACAGTGCTTCACATTTGGGCTATGTTTGTTGAATGTTGAAACGTACTTGATGATCCCAAACATTAAAGTGTAACAGTAAGGCAAAAATCTGAAATCTGAGAGGGGGTAGTCTACCTTTCCTTGTGGGTCAGTCTTGATTTCCCAGCCTCTTGGCAGCTCCAGCTGTGTGTCTGCAAACTTGTTAAGGAAGACCACCAGGTCCCTATTATGCTGATAGCGCTCAAAGTTTCTGGCATCACGACGCACCTTCAGGATCATGTGCTTCACACAGCTGCTGCTGGTGAACATACGGTAAGCTGCCTGTGGAGGAAACCAGTAAGAAGTACTAAGAAAGTGACTGTAAGGAAAGTTATATGTTTCCTATTCTATAATTAGTTGTGTGATCACTACTTGTGTTGGATAATTTTTTGCTTTGTAAAATCAGATGTAGATATACAAAAAACCAATGGTGGTCACTGATAACTAGTTATTAGTTAGTTATTGTAACCCTACTATTAGTGACTGTCAAACAAAGTCGCTGAGCAGCTGAATAGGGGAATCCTTGTTGACGCGCCAGCTGATCAAAAAACGCCATTCCAGGATGCAATTAAGATGGTTTTATTCTGTCATATTATCAATATCCAAGAACAGTGTCCAAAAGAGTATTAAAACTGGATCCGCAGGTTTAAACAGTGATCAAGGACAAAAAACCATATTAGCATAAGGCGGTCAGCAAAAAGTAAAACCTCCCCCATCACCCACTCACTAAAGTCACTAGGTCCGCAAGAGGTGATCTACAATCACTAATAACACCACGTGATCCTGCCCCTCACCTATTGACCACCTACTGCACTGGTCATAAACATTAGATCTGCTAACACACTACTGACCTTTTTGCACGTGACGTCGTGCTCTTTGGAACACGGCCCACTCTGCCATGACAGACATAAAAACATCCAACATGCGCTCATATGAGGCTTGTCTAAAACAGACAGTTGGTAGCCTAATATCTCTTTTATTTAGTTGATTTCACTGTAAAAATTGTCATAGTGTGCTGTGCGGTTAGCTACACAAACAGACAATGATGAAAACCAAATTTGTCATTTTAATGAGGAAAGATACTGCGGTAATAGATGGCAGTCTTCAATCATAAAGATTGGTAGCCCTCAGTGTAATTCCATATATGTAGTGAACACTTTTCATAAGCTTGCTATTTCCAACTTTAGTGAAAACCACCATCAATGACCCCAACTAGGTGTGTTGCTTCCACAGACAAATTAGCTCCACTTGAACAAGTAGAAGCCATGACAGTATTAACAAAAACAACTAGGGAAAATGATCTCAGTCCCTCCGTTTCTCACTTAAGAAGACCTGGTGCCTTGCGGGATTAAGTGAAATCATTGTATAGGGTCAATACTAACGTGGGATTTGGCAGAAGATAATGCGAAAGCTCTATATGCACCACAGCAAAGCATTCTGGGTACAAAATTAATATAATTTGCTGCACTAAATCATGGCTGGAGAAAGTGAGGCTTTCAAAACAATTCATGTGAATTTTTGGTTTATTAACAACCCTACTTCATGAACAAACAATATTAATTGTTTGTTCATGTAACTGCATAACTCATTTGTTTCTTGCATACTTGCCACTTACTCATTAAGATTTATTTAAAAAAACATGAGGAGAGGAAACAGACTTGCTGCGTAAACAGACTTCAAAAAAGAGCATGAATATAAACGTCTACTTAAAGAGTTCTAAACAGAGGATAACCAAAACACAGATATCAAACTTTATTCCACTGAATGTTTCAAATAGCCAGGTACATCACTGTTATAAACCTATACTGATCTGGTCTTAATGATTATCTTCTGCTTGTGGAGCAAAATTACCTCAAGACTTAAAGAAAACTAATCCAACGACAAAAAAGTGTGAAGTTACTGATGGAATATTTTTAACTACTAAGTTCAGCTTTAGCTATTCCTAAGGTGCTTTAGCTTTTGTTTTAAGTTTTCTCCAAACATGATGTTGTGAGTTATGGCTGAACATCTCTGTTGATGAGTTCAAAGATGGTGTTCATTTCATTTCCACAAATAGCTGTGTGCGTGTGTGTTCTTGTAAGAAGCACTCACATAGTTGCTGTGCAACACAGTGAAAAATTCAGGGTGTGAGATGAACTTGACAGCCGGTGACTGAAGGAGATATGTGATCTTCTGATGATTGACCGGGGAGGAAGGGGCTGCAAACAAAAAGAGAACTATTATTCTTTAGTAATGATCAAGAATGATGGCTGCACTGTGTTTGGTACATGTTTCTGGTAAGCAATAAGCAAATCAAAATAATCCTAACCCCAAACGGTCTGCTGATTTAGAAGCCAAAACTGACAGTTGCTATAATTCTTCAACACAACTTTCCTTTAGTGACACTTTACTTCTGAACTCAATAGCAAACATTAAACTACTTAAGCTAGTAAAAGCACTAAATGTTGCTTTGGTTTCAACTTCCAATAGGCCAAGGGATTTTAATGTCTATCAGGGTTAGTTAATTCTGAATGAGTTAGCTTTGGCGATTCAAACTTTAAATTTCAAAGGGTTTCATCAGCAGTTAAATTGCTGGTGAAACAGGTTTGTGAAAGAGGTACCTGTCTGAACAGGCTCCAATTCACCATCTGAACTCCGACTCCCACTATCCTCCTCTGTGGCCATGGTCCTCTGGATGTTCTGGTATCTATAAGAAAATCATAGCTTCATGTCAGAAGCAGACAGAATGAAATGTGCACTGCATATGAAGAAGTGGTGAATTACAAGACCAAAAAGCAGGTGGGAAAGGGGGGTCAGGGAAGACATTTTGGGCAGTTCACCTAAAATAAGAAACACCAGAAGATAAGTGGAGTTAGCACTTCAGAAAAAAAATGGTAGCCTTGTAACATAACCATCATGTTTGTTTGTTTTTTCTGAATAAATACATTAAAGAGTAAATGTATCAAACTGTTTTGTAGAACAGTTGTTGTTGTTTCATTGTTAAAATTATATAATTACTGTATTTCCACTGTTTAAAACTGATTTTGGGCAGCATCATGCTGGTTTTAGGTGTGGTTGAAATTAGTAAATAAAAAGGGGGCATGTGCGTTGGTGCAACCGAAGAGGAAGACGCACACCGTCAGATCTGTGCAGCGGAAGATTTCACTTGAATGTTTAAAACAAGTAAAAAATCAAAGAAAAGACATAAAACAGCAATCAAAGTTCGCCCCAGCGCCGCAGATCGTGCATTTAGAAACTGGATTGGAGCTTGCACCCATGAAACGCCGCCCGGTGCAAGAGGACGCCACTGAGTGGGAAGAAAGATGCTCCAGGTGAGATCAGGACTTTACATTTCTTTTTGGGCATTTTTGGTGGTACCACTCTTTTTCAACTGTTTTTTTTTTGGGGGGGGAAGGGTTGACGTTTTGGATTTTTCATTTTGGATTGGGACTTTGGATTAAAACGGAGAAATACTTCCAGGACTTTGTTTTGTTTTTTGAGGATATGGAACTCCTTTGAGGACATTATTCTCCTCAAAAAAGAATGGGAATTTTTGGACATTTAATTATTTAGGTTTTTTTGCTTATATAAACTGAGTGATTTAAATCTAACCTATAATTATTTTTTGAGGGATTTTTGGTTACTGATCTATTTATCAGAAGAACTATTATTATCTCTTAGTATTGTGATTTTTTTTAAATAAATCATTGTTGCTAAAAATCAACAAATTTCATATTGAGTGGTTGGATATTTATTTTCTTATCAAATTCAATGGTGTAACATATTTTAGCTGATTCCTGTGACAGATCCCCCTTGAGTATATTGTGAGTTCAGCTTTAAATCAAGCTGAATTTTACAGCCTCTCACATACAGCAAATCTCACAGCAACAAACTGCTGTGAAAAAAGCTTCAGGCTTATGAAGAGAATACAGCAGGTGGCAGAGCCGTCTCCTGACTAAGGGTTTGCTTCTTAAGTATACAATGTTTCTGTATAAACGATCACTACATTGATTAAACCATTTTTTTCAAAAAATGATTGAGATTTTTTTGGGATGAACAATGATATGAAAATAATATAGCAAGAGAAAAATCCAATCATGTAAAGTTTCAGGTGGGACAAGTTGAAAATAATAGACAAAAAAACTTTACTTTTTGTTCACAGATAATTCTGGCACAACACTGACCTGTTGTGAAGAAGGGTGAAAATGAGGCCACTTTTCTTTTTCTTTTCAAATATTTTTATTAGAATTTTATACTATACAGACATACAAAAAAAGATGAGAATTAAGAAACATTCAGTACAATCCCTCCCACCACCCCCCAAAAAACACACAAGGTAATAGTTTAAACCTTGTGTTAACAGTTTGAGTTTGTGCCAATAGACATAAGTTATTCCATTTATCCTCAGAGATTTCCGTTTGTAGATCAGTTTTCCATGCTTGTAAATATGAGATACTATTTTCTTTTGAGGCTAAAAGTAAAATCTTACAAAATCGGTAAAGTAGGCCTGTACTCTGATTATGGTGAACGGCTATGTCCTCTATGGTAGAAAGCGGAGGTTCGGCAGTAGATTTCTATGAGGCAGTAACAGAGTTTCTAATCTGTAGATAGTTAAAAAATGCTTTTGGGGCAGACTGTATTTATTTACCAGTTGTTCAAAGGACATCAAAACTCCTTCACTATAAAAGTCCCATATTTTATTTAAGCCTTTATTCAGCCATATTCTAAACCCTCTGTCTGCTCTTCCTGGTTTGAATCTATTATTTCCCTAAATAGGTGAACATGACATCTTGGGCACCTCAGCTAAGACCGTATGGGAATGGTGCCAAACTAATATTGTGTTTTTAAGAAAAAACACAATATTATAATAATAAAAACACAAGAAATGTACTTCAAGTTTTTTTTCAAGGAATGCTTTAAAAATATCATACAAAAAAAACTCACAATGAAGCAGCAAAGTTTGTGAAAATTTCTCTCAGGCCTAAAAACCATTTTTTCTTACTTACAGTTTAGGATGTCATCTTATATGTTAACACGCATATCATTTAAGCAGAACAGAGCATGAATTTTGCCCAGTGTACCTCCGGTTGAGTTGCTCCATTTGCTGTGTAGAACCCGAGCGAGGGATGCCATGGTTGCACTTGGCACCATGGCTTGGTCTCTGCCAAGTTGTGGTCCTGTTGACATGATCGACATAGAAGACCCTGCCATGGCTGTCAACACGAGCTTCCCAGTCTGAGGGAACAGAGAAGGCAGAGAAAGTAATTTAAATCCAGTTGTTGGTTCTGGAACCCCTTCTACTAAGCTGGACTGGAATACTGATGTTCCTAAACATCACAAACTTTGAAGACAACCAACCAAAAAAGCTTTGGTTCAATATCATTACTTGACTACTCTGGATTGAGAGCTTTGTAACATTTAGAACTTATTCCTAACTTGGCTTCAAGTAAAACAGATTATGTTAACGGTTGCATTTATTTGAACTTTTGAGGAACAATGTTAATTCAATCTGACATCCTGCCAAATGCAGCTAAAATCTCAAGCTTAAGTTTGAGTTTTCAAAGATTTATTTATTTCCATTAATTCTATAAGATATCATTGTAAATTCAAAAACAATTTGGTTTCTGGTCTTTCTCCCTTTAAAGTTCCAGCTTCTGTTTAAATAAAGGTTTAAATAGTCTATTTGTCTGGTAGAAACTTGATTCAAATGGTTGGCAGGAGAAAGGCTTGCCCCACTGAAACAAACACCGGAGAAAATTTCTTACAAAGACTGGACCTAAATTTAAGTCTTTGGCCATAACATAAATCTACATGTTTACAGCAATAAGCTGAGTTATTCTGTACACAAAGTCACCTCACCACTGAGACGAATTTGAGTGACAAATGCCCTTTTGCATTACAGTTTTGCTTTTTTGGTCACATTTAATTCAGGATCCAGACATTTGCAAACTCCTTAATTAGACAAGTAACTTTTCCAAGCAGTGAGCAGAATGAAGCTGTTTGCAATGTTGTAGGAGAATGTATGATGAGAAGGATAAAGAGTAAAACACAGAGGAAATGGAGGGGCATAAACACACAGGCAGCAGGCACATTTTCCAGCATACTGGGAATTTAGGATAAGACTCCAGAGTAAGAATGGGAGCTCTGGGTTCTTACTTGGAGGTAAGGCTGGGTCAGTGGCAGCAGGAAAATGTTTTGGGTCATGGCTGGGTCGCAGTACTGGAAGATGGCCAACAGGAGGGGAGAGATCTGAGCCTACAGAACATCAGAGAGACACATGGTTGGGGATTACTATTTATAAATTAGTTATTTAAAATATTATATATTTTCTTGTTCAATGTTGTTAATGAAAGGTGGGACAGGTTTATTACAATTATGTAAATGTATCCATTTTTGATCTGCGTTTTTGGTCTGCATCTTCAATTCTGCTCTCAAACACCTGAAGAAAATATGTATTGAAACTGTGAAATGATCCAAAGCTGTAACAAACTGCCCTTCAAAATACCTCTGAGATGCATTTGGATTGGGTCTGTATTTTGGAAGTCATGAAGATCTTAACTCAAGAAACTCCTTCCTCCATTATCACTGAATATGGTGACAAAATAGCCACTGAAACTATTAGCTTTCCCAAGCGCCCCTATAATATTATTTCTAGCAGAATATGTGATCTGGGGTAGGGTTAGGGGTTAGGTTAACCCTAACCCTACGGGAATGAGAGTACTCAGACTGGGGGAAAATGGGACAATTAAGCAAGCTGATGGAAATGTAATTCATACAATCTGATGATTATAGCACTCAAGAAGCCTTCCAATAATGATGAGAAGATGCATGACCACAAGCAGAAACACAGTAGTTTTCCTGCAGAACAAGAGCTCTTAAACCACAAACTTAGAGGTACAGTGAGGTTAACAGCCCCACTTTTAACCCACACGAAAAAACTGAACAGTTAGTGTTACTAACAGAATCCTTTACTCTCAGACTGCAGGTTTACTAATGAAGAAGTTACAAAAGTGGAATGTGAACAGATCCTTTATCAGGCTCCTCTCCAGTGGAACCAGTTCCCAGACTTAGAATGTGAGGCAGCCTTTTGATAATGCTAATAGTTAGACTGGCTTAGCCATCCTGAACTATCTTTGCATTGACTTAGGCTGCTGGAGGATATAATGACCACTCTACTTTTCCTCACTCTGCAACATTCTCCTACTACTCTCCAGTTTTGTTAATATTTCAACTGCAATGTTGTAGGAGAATGTATGATGAGTAGAATAAAGAGTGAAACACAGAGGAAATGGAGGGGCATAAACACACAGGCAGCAGGCACATGTTCCTGCTGCTACAAGCAGCAGGAAAATGTGTAGAGTATAATGTGGTCATATAATGACCACTCTACCCTTCCTCACTCTGCAACATTCTCCTACTACTCTCCAGTTTTGTTAATATTTCAACTTTCTGCAGAGGATACGCTTGAAAACTACATAGTAAAATAAATAAATAAATAAAATGTACGCTTAAAAGTGTAAAATACCAACAATTACAGACTGTAAAAAATTATATTACCACGGAAGATTCAATGAATTACCATAACTCAAGAAACATAAATTTGAAATTATTTTTACAGTTATGGAATGTAGAAAACAGAGAAATTTATTGTAAAAATCTTAAAAATGGCAAAATCCATAGAAAAATGCCTTTAATATTGCCAGCAGCCAAAGTCAACAAAAGTTACAAATTTACAGATTTTCCTGATCTACAGTGTAAAACCGTAAACCACACTACAAAAATATTTTTTTCTAGAGAACAGAAAGTTAATATGATATTTTGGTTTGATACAATTTTTCTTTTGCTGCTGCTGTTCACTACAATCTGCAGGGAAACAGCCACTATAAAATCTCTCACTTGCCCCCTCTGTTTAATTCTAATTCAGATTCAGACAGCTTCATCAACTTCTAAGGGCAATTCAATACAGCCCAGCAGTCCATACATTCACCTGTAACATAAGTCAACTGACCAAGATCGTTCATCAGTTGAAACAAAATACAATATAAACACAAAATGTGCAAATGCAAAACAGATTTCTTTTATTGTGTTTTATAATGAATTAGACAATGGAAAAGTTAAATAATTTTAACACGATATCATCTACCATGGGGGATGGCTCCTGACATAGTTAGCAATAACAATATAAAATAAATAAATAAATGGGTTGATAAAGCAATGTGTCAAATATTGCATCAGAAAACCTTTCCCAACTTATTCGATTATACAGTCGGGCTGTCTAATCATATAAATTAAACTGTTTTGCTTTCAGCAAAATTTATTTAACATTATCACCATTATTAAATTTTTCATTTTATTTCCAATCTTATTGTTTTATCAGTTTCCTTTTTTTCTTATTTATTCTTTATCAAAGCTTTTCATATTGTTTATTTATTTAAAAATTATTATTTTATTAACTCACAATTCATTTCATTTATTAATTTATTCTAAATTGGGTTTTTATGTCCTGGTTTGCTTTTTATTTGCAGATTCTTTTTCCATTTTGCAAACACACAAATGTCATTTTCTGCAAGCAATCTCAGAGTAAGCACAGTTTGAATATTTTCAACTTACTGTATATAATTTTCTATGATCTGCATGAGGGAAATATGCAGATTGCAAGATATGAAAAACTTTAAAAGCTATGGTGGTAAAATTTTTATTAAAGGCTGATATTGTATTACTTAATCTAATGCTAATGATCTTTCACAGGATGAACTAAAAAGCTGAAAGTCATTGTCATGGAGATGTTTAGCGGTATCATTTCCAGAGAGTGATGCTGCACTCTGGGCTCTGAATAAAGCAGAGAAAGGTGACAGGAAGCTCATGTTTAGTCTCACCGATGCAGTTCTTATCACCGGGTCCGGCCTCTGCTGGCTCTCCCTGCTCCCTTCTTCTAGCCTCGTTCCATCTTCCAGTCCTCCTCTCTCCCCCGTCCCCACCTGGATCCTGAGAGTTATTCTGGACCGGGTTGGGAACAGACTCAAAGGCGCTCTCCTCATCTTCCTCTTCATCCTGGGAGGAGAAGACGGTGCTGCCGGAGAGCCGGTTGCTGTCCACTGATGACAGGCGGTTGTGGCTGCAAAAGCGGCCCTGCTCCTCGTAACCTGAGTTGCTGTAGCAGGAGGTGCTGTAGCAGGAGGTGCTGTAGCAGGAGGTGCTGTAACAGGACGTGTCACAGAACTCGCACTCATTCTCGCCCGGAGGTCTATGGGTCCTGCTACACATCCTGGGCCCTCCTTCAAAGTTAGAATCCCCCTCTTCACTATCTAAGTAGGATGGAGAGATCCTTCTTGTTACTGCATGTCCTCCTCGTCCTCCTTCACCTTCCAGCAGCTGGTTCAACTCAGACAGGCGCTCAATGGAAAGGCTACGGGGCAGAGAGCGCCGGCAGAATGAGCCTGGACACTCTGGGACCTACAAGAACAGAAATATAGCCTGAAGGAATTTCACAGTATAAGAAAACACTGTGAAGATAGGTGTACTGCTTGAACAATTCCATGTTATCACGTTACTTACACTACTGTATATGTAAGCAACGTGCTCTTGGAGACACTTTTTTCTGTACTCTCTACCTCCCCCGTCTGCCCTGTTTTGGCTCTGTGTTCTGTGCTGTCTTTCTTTTGGAGCCTCTCTTTGCATACCTTTAAAATTGCAAATTATGGATCTGGACAGCTGATCTCTCAATGCAATTGATCTAATTTTCTCGACAAGAAGAGTGGGCAAAGGAGAGCCCTCTTGCCCCAACGTGACACATGCTGTTGGATACATTAAGGATTCCTGGGGGAAGTGCAAGACCATCTGTCCATATTGTCATCCAAGGATGTTGGAGATGGCTATATAATTGGATTTCTGCTCTTTGGATTTTATAGTTAGCTAGCATATCGAGAAGTGTCATGTCGGCAACTATTGGGACCATTGATAAGCTGCCAGGTTACAAACTCAGACTCGGACACTGTCAGCAGAATTGCAAACTGGAAGCAATTCTTGCTGAGTCTCAGACCAGCTGTGGTACCTGAAACTCGCTGGCAGGAAGGAACGCACCTTGGTGAGGTTACAAGCTTGGCTCGGCTGGACTAACTACAAATTTGGCTGTTTGAGAGTCACCACTGAGATACATCAGTGAAACTTTAAGGCAGATGGAAAATTAATGTAGCCAGTCTGACCCAAAATAATTGTTATCTGAACTGGCTCCCCCTGTGTAAGCCTTGAATGGATGGCTATCTCAAATTCTGCATGATATTATGTAAACAAGACGCTCTGCTCCCATTACCGTTCCTTTTCCCATGACATCTATGGGCCTGCATCAGAGCTCTACTGAGGCTGTTGATAAACGCTCTATCACCTATCAAGAACCATGGCCGAGGAGGTGGGGTGGGGGGGTGGGGGGGGGGCTACTTACAAATGCATACATGCACACACATATGAATAGCTATAAACATCCCCTTACCCTCAACTAGGACCTCCTACCCTTTGCCCCCCAGTATGGTAGCCTAGGCTGATGCAATCCCCCACGTGGCAGCATCGTTCACTTGGGCGGCCCCTCCCTGCCATCTACTACTCCACCCTCTCAACATAACAACACATGCTGTTCTTCTGCTCAGCCTGGGCCCAGCACTGAAGTCCAATAGGGGTTTTTGAGTGTTGCTTTCCTGAGCTCTCCTTTAAATATAACTTCATCCAAATTCACCTGAGATGGGGACTGTGTTGTGTCCTCCTCTTCTTCCTCCTCTTCCACCTCTTCCTCCTCTTTGGAGCTCTTCAGGGTTGGGGAGGTTGTAGCGTTGGAGTCCACAGTGGAGTTGGTGACCTCCCCCTCCTCTTCCTGGCTGGGAGGTCTGGCTGATGGGAGGCTGTGCAGGAGGTGGTGAATCCGGATGTAGTGGGATCTTGGCGTCTCTAGCTCCCCGCACGCCGAGGCGATCACCGTCTCCAGCTCTGACACAGGCAGGGAGCAGGGCCGTGCTTTACGCCGTGACGAAGCTTGGAAGTTGCAGTTGGAGAACAGAGACTGGCAGGAGCAGGGTTCACAGCTGCTTTCTCCTTTCTCATTGGGCTCCTGTGAAGCTCCTGGGGTAGAGTCTACACATTCTTCCTGTGTTGGGGCCGCCTCCACAGATGGAGCCAATACAGCAGCACCAGTGGCCCCTCCATTTGTCTCTGCCTCTATATGGCAGTCTGAGTCTGACTCAGGGTGGGCTGCACCCTCAGCCTCTTTGCTCTCCTCTCCAGTTTCCCCTCCCTGCTCCTCTTCTCCATTGCCCTCCTGCCGTTCAGGTGAGGCCCCATCCCCTGGCTCTCCCTCAGGCTGTGAAGCTGAGGTCTCATTCCTAACTGTGCTCTGCTGCTCCACTCTTCCTGGTTCCACCTCTGCAGCACTGTTGTCTTCTTGCCTAACAGTAAAAGGGAGGTCCTGGCTCTGTGCTCCTGCCATTGAGGTGTTGGTGTCCAGAGGAGCATCCAGAGGGAGATCCGGCATATCGAGGCTCACACTCAGTGTGTCGTCATCTGGTGCATCAGCTGCATGGTTCCCTTCAGCAGGAGTTTCCACCTCATTGCAAGCTGGCTCCATGACCAGAGAAACCTCCTCATCATCTGCAGCCAGAATACAACAGTTAATTAAATGTACATTTAGACGTTGATTAATCAGAGCTGCATCGATATACTGACTTGCATATCCTCATCACACACTGTTTTACTTTGAGGTGTTCAGAGACACATGATCTCTTTTATAAGTGGCAGGGACATCTTCTGTGTTGGTGACAGCATAACTGATTGAATTGGTGATTTATTTCCAATCAACATGCGGTTGAAATTGCAGTTTTAAAATCTCTCAGCAAATTTCATTTTAGCGTCCAAGACTAGAGAAGGGGCTTCTTTATTATAGAGTGGGCATCTATGGAGTGAAAATAGTCTCAAAATACTTGTGCGTGTGTAATCATGGACTTGTAACTCGTATTGTGTGTAACTTTGGATAGTTGTATCTGTGAAACATGATTTGTAAATCGTAAAAAGAATATTTGTGCTTAACTCCATGTACTTGTAAATATGGGGTCACAAATATGAAGAAATTACAAATACAAAATAAAAGTACACATACACAACTACGATTTCTACAAACATTAAATTTCTACATACAAACTTTTTAATGTCAATGTCAATGTCAAATTTATTTATATAGCACTTTAAAAACAGGCATAAAACTGCACCAAAGTGCTGTACAAGAATGACAATAAACAAATGAATAAAAACAGAGTATCAAAACACTAGTTTAATTAAATGCTAAGGAATAAAAATAAGTTTTAAGAAGCGATTTAAAATGATCCAGGCTGTGGGCAGATCTAATTTGGAAAGGAAGATTGTTCCATAGAAGAGACCAACTACAGAAACAGCCCGATCTCCTTTCCTCTTAAGTCGGGTCCGAGGAACTGTCAGTAAAAGCTGATTATTTGAACGTAGGGTTCTGGACACAGACTGAAATTTTAAAAGGTCCCAAAGATAAGGGGGAGCTAATCCATTTAAAACTTTATAAGTTAATAAAAGAATCTTAAAATCTATTTGATAAAAAACAGGCAGCCAGTGTAAAGAGGCCAGTATGGGCCTTATATGGTCACGCTTCCTGGTTCCTGTAAGAAGTCGTGCTGCTGCGTTCTGGATGATTTGAAGTCGCTGCATCTGTGATTTATCCATGCCTCTATATAAGGAATTGCAATAATCCAAACGAGATGTAATGAAGGCATGGATAAGTCCTTCAAAGTCCTTAAAATCAAAATAAGATTTAACTTTTGCTAAAATCCGCAGGTGATAAAAGCTTGATTTAATGACAGAGCTAACTTGTTATAACTACACCCTCACAAACCACACTGCTCTTCCTGAATCCGATGTTCGACTATCCGACGGACCCTCCTCTCCAGGACCTCTGAATAGACCTTTCCAGGGAGGCTTAAGAGTGTGACCGCCCTATAATTGGGGGGTCACACTCCCCCAATTATAGGGGGAGTGTGACCACCCTTTTTGGGAAGGGTGGTTCCCTTTTTGAACAGTGGAACCACCACCCTAGTCTGCCAATCCAGGGGAACTGCCCCCAATATCCATGCGATATTGCAGAGCCTCGTCAGCCAACACAACCCTACAATATCCAGAGATTTAAGGAACTCCGGGCGGATCTCATCCACCCTCGGGGCCCTGCCAGGAGCTTTTTAACCACCTCTGCGACCTCGTCCCCAGAGATTGGGGAGCCCAACCAAGAGTCCTCAGACTCAGCTTCCTCGATGGAAGGCATGTTGGTGGGATTGAGGAGGTCTTCAAAGTATTCTGCCCACCGGCCCACAACATCCCGAGTAGAGGTCAGCAGCACACCATCCCCACTATAAACAGTGTTGGTGCTGCGCTGTTTCCCCCTCCTGAGATGCCGGATGGTCGACCAGAATCGCCTCGAAGCCGTACAAAAGTCTTTCTCCATGGCCTCTCCAAACTCCTCCCACGCCTGAGTTTTTGCCTCAGCAACCACCCGAGCCACATGCCATTTCGCCCACCGGTACCCATCAGCTGCTTCTGGAGTCCCTCAGGCCAAAAAGGCCCGATAGGACTCCTTCTTCAGCCTGACAGCATCCCTCACCGAAGATGTCAACCAACTGGTTCGAGGGTTGCCGCCACGACAGGCACCGACAACCTTGCGGCCACAGCTTAGATGAGCCGCCTTGACAATGGAGGCACGGAACATGGTCCACTCAGACTCAATGTCCCCCACCTCCCCTGGAACGTGTTTGAAATTCTGCCGGATATGGGAGTTAAAGCTCCGTTAAATGTGCGGCAAACTAGCGGTATTGTAGAGGGCCGCACTGGGTTAACGCGGTGAATTTCAAACTGTCCGACTCGTGCTTCATTATACTCCAAGTCGCTTCAGGTTGTTGCAATCATCAATTTATTCCACTGCGACAGCCATACTTCAGACCTTTCAAGGACTGACACATACTGACCAGGCTAAACCATACAATGTGGCTAACAATAAACGACATTACAACATGGTCAACAGAAATTATGACCACCACCGGCGCACCCGCTTCCTCCTACATACAAATCAGCGTGCCAGTATGGCTCCCATTCATACCTTAGTGACAGTCACGCCCACCTCGACACACCCACCACCCAAGTGTCAAAGCCGTGTGCTCCTGCCACATAAGTAATTGCTTATTTCAATCATAAGGCTCTTACATTCGTCTCACAGGGGATTCTGCCAGACGTTCCCAGCAGACCCTCACAACATGTTTGGGCCTGCCAGGTCTGACCGGCATCCTCCCCCACCACCGAAGCCAACTCACCCGAGTGTCCAAGACATACGGCCGCAGATCCGATGAAACGATGACAATCATCGAACTGCTGCCTAGGGTGTCCTGGTGCCAAGTGCACGTGTGGACACCTTTATGCTTGAACATGGTGTTCGTTATGGACAATCTGTGACGAGCACAGAAGTCCAACAACAGAACAGTACTCGAGCTCAGATCGGGGAGGCCGTTCCTCCCAACCACGCCCCTCCAGGTCTCACTGTCATTGCCCACGTGAGCGTTGAAGTCCCCCGGCAGAACAAGGGAGTCCCCTGGAGGGGCACTCTCCAGTAACTCCTCTAGGGACTCGAAGAAGGGTGGGTAATCTGAACTGCTGTTCGGCCCGTAAGCACAAACGACAGTCAGTACCCGTCCCCCCACCCGTAGGCGGAGGGAGGCTACCCTCTCCTCTCATTCACCAGGGTAAACCCCAACGTACAGGCGTCGAGATGGGGAGCAACAAGTATGCCCACTCCTGCCCGACGCCTTTCACCTTGGGCAACTCCAGAGTGGAAGTATGTCCAGCCCCTCTCAAGGAGACTAGTTCCAGAACCAGAGCCATGCGTCGAGGTGAGACCGACTATTTCTAGCCAGAACCTCTCAACCTCACACACTAGCTCCGGCTAGCTCCCCACCAAAGAGGTGACATTCCACGTCCCAAGAGCCAGCTTCTGCAGCCGAGGATTAGACCGCCAGGGTCCCCTCCCTCGACCACCACCCATCTCACAATGTACCCAACCCCTTTGGCTCCTCTCACAGGTGGTGGGCCCATGGGAGGGGGGACCCATGTTTCCTCTTCGGGCTAAGCCCGGCCGGGCTCCATGGGAAAAAGCCCAGCCACCAGATGCTCGCCGTCGTGCCCCCCCTCTAGGCCTGGCTCCAGAGTGTGGCCCCGGTGACCCACTTCTGGGTAAGGGAACACGAAGTCCAATGTTTTTACCCATCAATGGGGTCTTAGGGCTGCGCTTTGTCTGGTCCCTTGTGCTTAAGTGGTGCGTTTAAATGCTGGTGGAAAGCTGGGTCATATGATTTTTGTTAAGAGTACAGTGTTTTCATTCTCTGAACGTTTGTCACTGTGCTTGTCCCAAAGTGGCAAAGAAGTTATTTCGTTGGAAAACAGAATATTTCAGTACTTATTTATAATACTCCAAAATTGTTTATAGACATATTGTGCATTTTTGAGCGCTACAGATGAGATTATGTGGTCTGAGAAACGACCAGTGGGTGGAGGAATGGTTCGCTGGCTGGAAAAACAGACTGTCAAACAAGACGGAGCTTCCCGGTGGTCTGCCCTCAGAAATAAGTTAAATCTGCACGCTTTGTTCGCCGATTATAATGAGACATCGAGCAATTATAAATCATTTTAGATTACTTTTTATATATCTGGTAGTTTGATACTCTGTCCTCCTCATATTTTTCTGTTAGTGGGAGCTAATGTTTATGTGAGCTATACTACTTTAGCTGTTGGTAGCTAAGTCCATGCATCTTCAGTGTCAACACTTAAGTGAAGTTTAAGAGAGTATATTTGATCCATTAAAATTATCTCTACAGGGCGTGCCAAGGTGGCATAGGGGACAGTGCAACACATGTTTGAAGGCCTTGAGTCCTTGACGCAGTCATCGCAGGTTTTACTCCCGGACCCGACAATATTTGCCGCATGTCTTCCCCCCTCTACTTCCCCCTTTCCTGTCAGCCTACTTTCATATAAGGGACACTCGAGCCCACAAAAGACTCCCTGGAGGGCTAAAAAAAAAAAAAAATCTCTATGGTGGTTCTTACAGTATTTGTTCTGCCTAACAGGTTCCAATCAAATTCCTAAGTCACGTTGCTGATTGATAATATTTGTGTAGTGTGTGAAATACTCTGATTTGCCTTTTACTTTATTCACCAAGTGAATATATTCATCCATCCATTTTCTTCCGCTTCATCCGGGGTCGGGTCGCGGGGGTAGCAACTTCAGAAGGGAGGCCCAGACTTCCCTCTCCCCAGTCACTTGTTCCAGCTCCTCCTGGGGAATCCCAAGGCATTCCCAGGCCAGCCAAGAAACATAGTCCCTCCAGCATGTCCTGGGTCTTCCCCGAGGCCTCCTCCTGGTGGGAAGTGCCCGGAACACCTCACCAGGGAGGCGTCCAGGAGGCATCCTAACCAGATGCCTGAGCCACCTCAACTGGCTCCTCTCGACAAGAAGGAGCAGCAGCTCTACTCTGAGTCCCTCCCGGATGACCGAATTTCTCACCCTATCTCTAAGGGAGAGCACAGACACCCTACGGGAGAAAACCCATTTCGGCCGCTTGTATCCGTGATCTTGTTCTTTCAGTCATGTCCCATAACTCATGACCGTAGATGAGGGTAGATCTGCCTGTCGATCTCCCTTCTTCCCCCATTCGTGAACAAGATCTCGAGATACTTAAATTTCTCCACTTGCGGCAGGACACCTCACCCCAACCTGGAGAAGGCACTCTACCCTTTTCCGGCTCAAGACCATGGCCTCGGATTTGGAGGCACTGATCTTCATCCTGGCCGCTTCACACTCGGCTGTGAACCGCTCCAGCAAGAGCTGCAGATCACGACCTGATGAAGCCAACAACACCACATCATCTGCAAAAAGCAGAGATGCGATCCTAAGGCCACCAAAATGGATCCCCTCAACATATTGGCTGCACCTAGAAATTCTGTCCATGAAAGTAATGAGCAGAATCGGTGACAAAGGGCAGCCCTGGCGGAGTCCAACTATCTCTGGAAATGAGCCCGACTTACTGCCAACAATGCGGACCAGACTCTGACACCAGTCATACAGGGACTTGACAGCCCGTATCAAAGGACCCGGTACCCCATATTCCTGGAGAACCCCCCACAGGGCTCCCCAAGGGACATGGTATATGGGGCATGAATATAATTAAGTGAAATAAATTGGCTTTAAATTCTAATTGATTGAATTTCTATATGTATAAGTAACATCTTTATTTACCTCTACACAGGACAAAGTGGCTGATTGATGGATCAGGTCTCGTGTTATTTTCCTTATTGGAGGATCAGGGTCTTTCAAATCTCATCAACCCTCGGATCCAATGGAGCAGTGGCACGAACACACTGGCCCTCTAATAAGGATCCTCAGATCCAGGCATCAATGTCTGGTGTCCTGCAACATTTATCGTATTATAAAGAAATACTGAAATATTCTGTTTTCCAACGTAATATCGTCTTTGTCACTTCGGCACAAGCACAGTGACAAATGTTCAGAGGATGAAAACACTGTACTCCGAACAAAAATCATATGACCCAGCTTTCCACCAGCATTTAAACACACCATTTAACCACAAATCTGGATTGTTAGGCAAGGTTGTTGGTCACTTTAAAGTCTCAATGAAATCCAACACTGTATTATAAACAATATTAAAAGATGCTGCCTGCTGCTGGATGATGTGTACCTGGATGAATCGAAGAGGTCAGCTCAAAGCGGAACAACAGCTGGCCGCAAACATGATCTGTTGGCAACCTGCGACCCAGAGAGTAACTCACCACACGATCTCTGTGCACAGACAAATATTAGAAGAGTATTGGAGATAAACAAAGATGAACTGAAATAAACAATAATGCGCAAGCCGCGACAGCTATCTTCAGATTAAAAAGCATTAAACAGAGCGAAGTGTTGTATGTTACCCGATGGCGTGTTTTTCCAGCAGCCTCTGGACAGGGACAGAAAGCTTCCCCAGAAAGCGCTTGATGATTGGCCGACTCTTGGCAAACTTGTCTTTTACCTCAATTTCCAGGACATCCGTGGGCAGAGACACAAAGTTGAATCTCTGTTTGGAACAATGAGAGTGTTGGTGGACTGCCTACAACATGGTCTTTCTGTTGGATAAATTGTATTTTTAGTAATTATCAAATATTCGTTGTATCATGTAGCTTTGTAGTAACATTTAGATAATGTTTAATTATATGCTTTTTCTCTTTTTCCTCTATTCTAAGTAATGTCTCTGTGTGTTGAATAATTATGATTCCTTCCTGTGACCTCTTTGAGAAAGAGAGCAGTGAAGCCTTCGTGGAGATAGCGGAGACAACTCTGTCTGCTCTCCTGTGGTACTCGACGCCGTGTCTGGTACTCGACTGGAGCAGAAAGATTTAGAGTGTAGATAACATGTGTCTAAATAGTAAATGTCATTAGCGCTGCAACAATGTGATAAATTGTTTTCCCCCTCCCTTTGAGAGTTAAAGCGCTCAGTGTAAGAGGGTCCCCTAAAAAAGCAATAAAATAGAGGGAGCGGGAGATGTGTTTTCAGAGCGGTTGGAGATTTGTAACTGAAAGCATCTCTCTGTCTGCTCTCCTCGCGAGTACAAAAAGAATTTAACTCTCTTGTCTTTCCTGTGTTTTGTTTAATAGGTATTTAGACCTGACACTTTCAAATGTGTTTTAAGTTAGATTTTTATTATTGCAAAAAGAGTCACAATTATGCACAAGTTAGTTACAATCTATTACAAAAAATTCTCAACAAATACTGTTTGTGGATGGCAAAATATTTTGAACTTCCAAAATATATGAATATTTTTGCAAGGCAGTGAAGGTTACCAGGACAAAAGAGGCTAGAGGTTTGGTTTAAATGTATATACCAATATAGATGTGTAGATGTGGAGTTCTTAGCTGCTCAACAGTTCAGAGACAGAAAAATACCAAAGAAAATCCCTTTATGAAGTGTGAGACAGTAGTCATGTTTACATGCACAAAATTCCTTGATTGATTGGTTGATTGTGCTTTGAAAGATAACAGCGAAATGATCTGACAGGGCAGCATCAGTTACTAAGACATCGGAAATATTCACACCCTTCCTGATAACCAGGTCTAGTGTGTGACCTCAATTGTTTGGGCTTGGTTGATATTCTTGATAATTTTGGTCTAATTCAACATATTACACAGCTTTTTCCCCTGTGTCTTGATTGATCATATTGATCTACACACCTTCATCACCTTAAAATAATCAAACCTGTTTGGAGTTAATCTGCTGATCCAACCCTGTTTTTGTTTTTTTTTTGTGAAAATGAAATTATCCCACAGATGCATTTCATGCGCACAGACCGATGCGTTACATCTTTATGAGACAAAAAGTGAGAAAAAGTACCATTTACATTAGAGCGAGGTTTTCACACCCTTTTATTTTTATTTTCTTTATTTTGTGTGTGTTGTTGAGGATAAATAATTCTGTGTTTTCCTTCTATCTCTTTTAGCTAGTTGCTAAGCTAAAGCTAAGCTAAACCTAAGGGAAATCACGTTAGAAAATGTAAATGAGAGCTGTGGTAAGGGATGACACACTAGGTAATGCCCTCTTTGGGGCGTAGCTCAGAGAGACAAAGGGAATGGGAAACTCTTGTGGGATGCTATTTTGACTGTTAGCTCATAAAGGGAGCAGGTCATAATGGGCCAGCTGTATTTTTGGTATTAATAAATGGAATTCATGAATTCAACTCACTGACTCTTCTTTGACTTCATACATCAAGAACTCAGCATGGAGAACGGATAATTCTCCAACAATGTGTTATGTTATTGTCTGAGGATTGTTATGTTGTTGTTCAGTTTCATCGTTTACGTTTAAACAATAAAATATAAAAATAATGAAAAGAAACATCGGGTTTGATGCTTCTTGGTCTAAATAACTGAATGGAGTCAAATTTTAGTGTATTAAGATGAGGGTTGACACTTTGTAGTTTGATATTGTTCACAGAAAAAGTTTGCGTGGCTGCCACACATTTTCAATCCAGGAAAAAAGTGTGAGTATATTTTTCCTTTGACACAAGGTAAATTTTTATACCTGGCGGCTTGTGTGTAAAATGTGGCGCCGCACATTTTTTGTGCATACGCACGCTTTATACATTGTTAAGGAAAAATGATTATTTTTAGTGCTTAATACAGTTAATCTTACGACATGTGTAACAGTTATATTCAATACTCTTATTTGGAACAGGTTTCGTCTGAGATGCGGTAAGGAGCTGAATAGCAGGCATTCAGACAAGCAGGGGCCCCCCCGCTGAAGACAGAGCAATAAAAGTAACATTCCGATGGGGGAAGAGACTTCAGAGGTATCTGCGAAATCTCATCTCAGGATTTTCGGCACCAGGGATTCCCCGTACTAGACAGGGAGTAGCACTAAGTGGTCCGCCCTTTTACTTAGACAAAAAACAGACATCTTTGCCGTAAATCAGGGAGGTTCTTAAGTTTCTCTGAGTCCCTACGGAGTTTCTAATTGGTCAAAGAACGGAACGCCTTGACTGCATATATTAAATTGAAGAAACACCCACTCAGTATAAAATTTCGGGTCAGCGCTAAAATTCAGAGAGAGCGGCCACTATTTTTTGCCTTTTTTCTTTGTCTTTGTTTTGTGTTTTGTCTGTCTTCCCCGTGTCTGTCTTTATTTTTAGGAGAAAAATGCATATCTCTGTACCTCTGCAGCTTTGTTAATTGATTCATGCGTTGCTTTGTATGGGATTAAACTCTGTGATCTGTGACGTCAACACGCTTTGTTGTTGTTTCGTTTTAGCAGCACGCCGCCACTCATCGAGGATCCCGGGAAAATTAAAGAGGAAAGAGCCAAACGTTTTGTCCAAAGTTAACGTTAAATTATCCTCTTTTTTAATAACATGAAGCCCCTGCTGTTGTTGTATCAACCTTCCAGACCTCCCAGGTCTTCTAGTTCTGGTTCTGGTTCTGCTCTGCGACACCAGAACCAACTGTGGAGAAGCAGCATTCAGCTTCTATGCACCACAAATCCTCAAACAAACTTCCAGAAACAGCTGAAACACTGACCTCCTTTAAATCTGGACTAAGACCCCACCTGTTTAGAGTTGCTTTTGAATCTTAATAAGTAAAACATTCATCAATCTATTTGATGTATATTTATGATTTTGGTGATGGCATTCATCAAAATGTAATGTTTACTGGTTTTCTCAACTGCAGACAGGATGGCGTTTACTATGACTATGTATTCTTGCGTTTCTATGATGTAAAACACTTTGAACTCCCTTGTTGCTGAAATGGGCTGTACAGATAAATTTGATTGATTGATGCATTATGATTTAATCCTTATCCCAGTTAGCCATTGGTTGACATAGTCATAACATTTTTAAAAAGTTACTGTTTAAACACCTTTTATTTACACATAAGTTAAGCACTGTCAGAGATGAGGGCGTGTGCATGTGTGTGAAAACCTCTGAGCTCCACTGTGGGTTGACTGTGTTGCACACCACTTTAGAACGTTTTTCCTGGCCGTGGTGTGGTAGTGAGGGGAATATACTGTGCTTCCCAGGCTGGATGGAGAGTTTCAGGTACGGGTCAGGATTGAAGAACATTCCTTTCTTCAGTCCAACAGCCTGAACATCTGACACATTGGACACAGACAGACAGAGAAACAAAGAGGGGTAATTTCTTGATATAATAATATAATAAAAAAGAAGGATCAGACTGTGTTCAGCCATAAACTGACCAGAAACCAGCCAACTAGGCTCTTATGAACTTACTGGTATGAACTAACCTGCAATTTAAATATTAACACTTAATATGGTTTCAATAAGGTTTAGTGTGATTCTGCTCAAGAGTTCAATTTAAGATTTCTGTCTAAGTATTTATGGTATAGAATACACAACTGGGTCACACACTAGAATTTAGAGTGTATAGTTTCTAAGAAAAGTATGTATACACCTAATGTTTTGCACAAACTATATTATAAAAGTGTATCCAACTGTAATGTCTGATACACTATGGCCATGTTTACTACAGTAAAATACTGGCAACCACAGCTGCTGGTAAAAGACATTTTCTTTTACAGTGTATATAACCACACACATTTTGGGGAACCTTTTCACATTTTCAACTGTTCAAAAATATACATGCTGTAGAGAAAAGAAAAGGCCTGATGAGGATGTTGTGTTGAGAAAAACAGGCATTAAACAACATTAGCAGTGTACCTGACAGAGAAAAGTTAATGAGTCTCCTATTGCCCAGTCCATGGTTCACCTCAGGGCTAACCACAGGCTTTAATACCTTAAGACACACAAAATGGGAAGAGTTAAGATATGTTCCTGTATGTGAAGAACAAGAAAATACACACAGTTCTTGCCGCTCCACTGAACCTGCTCTGTCTTTTCATACCTGATGTATAAATCTTTAATAGTGGTGAAAGTGGGACACAGCAAGAAAATAACAATTCCTGCTAAAGCCAGCAAAAAAACAAAACAAAAACACATCAACACTATAGGTCAGGGGTGTCAAACTCAATTTCACCAAGGGCCACTTCAGCATATTTGCCACCCTCAACGGGCCACATTGACGGTATAAATCAGGAATGCCCAAGTGCAGTCCTCCAGACTGCAACTTTTAGATGCGTCCCTGTTAAAACGTACCCCAGACAAAAAGTTGACTTCCCTCATTAGCAGCAACTCAGTTCTGTAGAGGCCTATGAATGAGTCAATGATCCAGGTATGTTAGAGAAGGAAGGCATCTAAAGTTGCAGACTGATAGGTCTGGAAAACTAGACTTGGGCAACCCTAGCATAAATGTATGAAAATACAATGTTAAAATAAATTAAACAACACCTCATATTGTTAAATAACTGATTTTATGTATTCAAGTTTTAAATATTACATTTGAGTTTGCATGGATGTAAAATTACAGCTCAGTTTAAAAATTACAATATTTTTAAACTGAGCAGTTTAAAAATATGCTCAGTATTTTTAAACTGTTCAGCTAAACTTCGCTCTTTAGCTTGTTAGCTTGTCGATGTTTCAGTTTTATTCGCTGGGAAAATTAATCTTTGTCTGCTTTAAAGATAAGCAGACAAAGAATAAAAACAAGTTTTGATATTAACTCTCAACTTCATTCACAAAACTTTTTCGTTATTTATTACACAACGAGCATGTATTTCACATAAGAACAAAACAATGAGGTGATGTTGCCTGTCCTTGAACACAACGCTGATCCTCTTCACCCTGTCACCAACTCACACACATCCTCATTGTGTTGTGTTCTGTAAATAAACAAAACACAAGCAAAATCAATAAACTATATGCATATTCCAGTATACTGAGTTTTGGTTTTACATTCATTGTATTTTAATTTAGTTTGTTTGTGCTTACCAATGTTTTCTGGCCGGATGTCTGGCACCGTTTTCCCCTGGTCAGTTCGTCCATGTCTGGTTTTAGTTCTATTCTGTGGCAATCCACAAAACGGCGTGTAGGTTTTCGTCAGTAATGCGCGATCTGGTCTTGGTCTTGTTTAAATTCATTATTGAAAACATCTGTTCGTACAGATAGGTGCTTCCAAACATGGACAAAAAACACGAGCTGCGTGGAGTCGAAGCTGTGGCATCAAATCAGGGGGCAGGAGACGGTAAAAGTCCTCGATTGAAACATCACGGGACTTCGCTCTTTAGCTTGTTAGCTTGTCGATGTTTTAGTTTTATTCGCTGGGAAAATTAATAATCAGCTTGAGGTGACTCTGCTGCACTCTAGTGGCGAGAAGCCGTAATGTTGGCTGGTAGCAATCGGACGGCATTATGGGAGATGTAGTTTGTAGTCAATTCGTGCTCAAAACCTATTTTAAGTCATTCAATGGGGCTGTAAAACGGTGGTGGGGGAGAGGGCCACATAAAATGACGTAGCGGGCCACATGTGGCCCGCGGGCCTTGAGTCTGACACATGTGCTATAGGTAGATGCTTAGATTTATCACAGTAGGTCTTCCACGTGCTGAAGCAGCAAAACAGCTCTGGACCATTGCACGACTACCACCGTGTTTTACTGCTGGTATGACGTTCTTCTGAAATGTGGATGTAACAGGACACACCTTATCAAGAGTTCAGCTTTACTCTCATCAGTCCACAGAAAGTTTTGCCAAAACGCTTTTGGATAATCAAGATGTGTTCTGGAAAAACTGCTTTAGTGTCATTTTTGCTCAGCAGTGTTTTTTTTCTTGGAACTTTGCCATGTAGTCATTTTTCCCAGTCTCTTTCTTATGGTGGAGACATGACCTCTGACCTTAACTGAAGCAAGTGAAGTCTGCAGTACTTTAGGTGCAGTGACGTGCGGTCAGGGGAGGCAGGTGAGGCAGTGCCTCACCAGCCATCATGGAAAGAAAGAAAATATATAATCATAAAGTAATTTAAATTGTTATATTCATCCGGTGGTTTGTACTAAAAAATATTTATTTTTCATGTAGCTTCACCAATTTCGATTTTTATTTGTTCAAAATCGCTGAATTTTCTTATTTTCCCATTCAAATGCTTGGAAGCGATGCCGGTGAGGCAGCAGCGAGCTCTGCCTCACCTTGGATTGCGCAACCCCTGGCTCTGCGCTGGCTGCTAAGCGGAGAGAGCATGTTGCTGTATGGCGTCAATAAAATGGTTTAAACAAATTTAATATGTGAACTTATTTCCAATAATTTAGCTTATGTATATAATGTACAGTGCTTTTTGTCACCAACTGTGTTTGTGTAACGTGTTTCGTGTAATGAGCGATTATAAACGGCAGAGAACAGGTTCGAGGTGAGGCAGGCAGTTCTCTTGCCTCATGGCAGGGGGCGCTCAAGATCCCAGACGTTCGTCTTGTTCTCTCCTCAACTGCCGAGTAAGTGACAGCGAGCTAGGCTAAACGATTCGGGAAGCAAGTCAAGTGCAGCGATAGATTTTGTGAGCTACAGTTTGTATGTGTAAGGATGCAGAAGTGAAACATAACCTGTAAACTGCTGTCAATCTATGCATCTATTTGCAAATCTGATTCTGATGACGTCAGTGCCTCACCAGCTATGAACCTCACCGCACGTCACTGTTTAGGTGTTGTTTTGGGTTCTTTTGTCACCTCTTTGATGAGTAGTCACTGAGCTCTTGAGACAGTTCTGGTTGGCCAACTACTCTTAAGAAGGTTTGCCACTGTTCCATGTTTTGGCCATTTGTCAAAACATTACTACAGTGATAATGACTCACTGTAGTCCACTGGAGTCCCAAAACTTTAGAAATGGCCTTGTAGACCTTTCCAGACTGATAGATCTCAATGACTTCCTGAATTTCTTAACAAGACATTGGATTTGTTATGTGCAAATATCAAGGATTCATATATCTTGAAAGTAAGACATCCTCTGGGAAATCGGGTCTTGTTATTCTGTGCTCAAAATATAAACCCATTGTTCAGAGACAACTTGTAATGAAAAGGACCTGTACTGAAAAAATAATCACACAAAGCCAGAGAAGCCGTACAGGGTTGTTTTGAGGCAACAGACTCTATGTGACTGGACTCTGCCAGTCACATAGAGACGACAATGGGCTGATGAATGCTTTATTCGCATAGGTCTAATTTGGACTAATTTCCAAGTTCTTTGTGTTAGTAAACTCTTGTATATTGAAGAGAAATTGTTTGTGTTTATTTCATACATGTGTAGTGTCTTGCTGTTTGAAGAATGCCATCTATTATTATAATACCAAAACCTCACCAGTCAGGAATTCTTAAACAATAACTGAGACTGAACTATGCGGCTATTATTTTTCTGATAATCAGGTGGTACGCTAACATGATAATTATGAACTAAATTACTAGTTTTGTTAATAATTATACAAAAATGACACCAGCAATTATTTTGTGTTTGTTTTTGTGGCTGCAATCTATAAGCTTACCACCATCAGTGTGTGAATGCATAAATGACTGAATTTAGTGTCAAGCAGTTTGCGGTCCTCTGGCCTAGATAAAGTGCTTTACAAGTACAGACCTTTTACCATTTGTAGTTATTTATAGTTAATCCAGAACCTATTGATGCACAACAACAGCCATTAGACACCAGGTCTCTGTTTCAGAAAGCAGGATAAGTGAAAATTCTGAGTAAGTTCTGTAGTAACTATGAGCATATCCTGGGTTTTCATCCATTTTCTTCCGCTTATCTGGGGTCGGGTGGTGGGGGTAGGAGCTTAAGAAGGAGGTCCTTCTTAAGCAGGGCAAGTGGCTTCTCCCTAGCCACTTGTTCCAGCTCTTCCGGGGGAATCCCAAGGCATTCCCAGGCCAGACGAGAAACATAGTCCCTCCCGGGTGTCCTGGGTCTTCCCCGCAGCCTCCTCCCGGGGGGACGTGCCTGGAACACCTCACAGGGAAGTGTCCAGGAGGCATCCTAACCAGATGCCCGAGCCACCTCAATGGGCTCCTCTTGACGTGAAGGAGCAGCGGCTCTACTCTGAGTCCCTCCCGAATAACCGAGCTTCTCACCCTATCTCTAAGGGACAGTCCAGACACCCTACGGAGAAAACCCATTTCGACCGCTTGTATCCGTGATCTCGTTCTTTTGGTCATGACCCAAAGCTCATGACCGTAGATGAGGGTAGGAACGTAAATCGAGAGCTTCGCTTTTTGACTCAGCTCTCTCTTAACGACGAAGGACCGGTACAGCGCACGCTTCATTGAAGACGCTGCGCCAATCCGCCTGTCGATCTCCTGCTCCGTTCTTCCCCCATTTGTGAACAAGATCCCGAGATATTTAAACTCCTTCACTTGGGGCAGGACACCCTCCCTCCACCCCGACCCGGTGAAGGCAGTCTCCCCTTTTCCGGCTCAAGACCATGGCCTTGGATTTGGAGGCATCCTGGCCGCTTCACACTTGGCTGCGAACCACTCCAGCGAGAGCTGCAGATCACGATCTGATGAAGTAAACAGGACCACATCATCCACAAAAAGCAGAGATGTGATCCTAAGGCCACCAAAACGGATCCCCACAACACCTTGGCTGTGCCTAGAAATTCTGTCCATTCTGTCCTTTTTGAACAGGGGGACCACCACCCCAGTCTGCCTATCCAGGGGAACTGCCCCCTATGTTCATGCAATATTTTAGAGTTGCATCAGCCAACACAAACCTACAACATCCAGATCCTTAAGGAACTCAGGATGTATCTCATCCACTCCCGGGGACCTGCCACAGACGATCTTTTTAACCACCTCGGTGACCTCGTCCCCAGAGATCGGGGAGCCCGACCCAGTCCCCAGGCTCAGCTTCCTCAATGGAAGGCATGTTGGTGGGATTGAGGAGGTCTTTGAAGTATTCTGCTCACCAGCCTACAACGTCCTGAGTCGAGGTCAGCGGCACACCATCCCCACTATAAACAGTGTTGTTGCTGCACTGCTTCCCCCTCCTGAGATGCCGAATGGTGGACAAGAATCACCTCAAAACCATGCGTAAGTCTTTCTCCATGGCCTCCCTAAACTCCTACCACACTCGAGTTTTTGCCTCAGCAACCACCCGAGCCACATGCCGCTACGACTGCCAGTACCCATCTGCTGCTTCTGGAGTCCCACAGGCCAAAAAGGCCCGATAGGACTCCTTCTTCAGCCTGACAGCATCCCTCACCTAAGGTGTCTAACAACGGGTTTGAGGATTTCCGCCGCAATAGCCAATGACAACCTTGTGGCCACAGCTCCGATATGCCGCCTTGACAATGGATGCACGGAACATGGTCCACTCAGACTCCCCTACCTCCCCCAGAACGTTTTCAAAGTTCTGCCGGAGTTAAAGCTCCGTCTCACAGGAGATTCTGCAAGACGTTTTCCTAGGTTTTCAGTTTCAAAACGTTCAAATCTACTCCTTGAACCAATCCTGCTCGGTAGCAGGATTGTTTGAGCAAATCCTGAGTTTGTGGTACTTTGTAGCTGTGAGCTGGCACAAAAAGTGTGCACACCTGCAGATGTTGGAGAGAAAATACTCTGCAGAAATCTCCCTTTACACAGGGCGATCAAACCGCGATTAGATGTGTTGTCATTTCCAAATATATATATTTTTGACCGTTACTTTTTTTCACTAGCCATTTTAGCTCTGTGAAATTTCAGTCTCACATCACTCATGTGACACAATGAGGACCTTCTTTGTGCTGCACTTGGTTTTAATACTGTCAAGAATACAGGAATACTGTTTAAATACAGCAAATGTGTAAATGTAGTGCGTGTCTCCAGCTGTCGTGGGAGGCCGGAATTCAATCCCCGACTCGTCATTAAAGATATTATTTTTATGTTTGTGCACAAATAACTTAGTTTTAGGTCAATTTTATAAAAGAGCTTTTCAGACAAAACCCCTCTCACTGTTGATCATTGTGACTTGAATGATCAACAGTCATTCAAGTCACAATGTTATAAATAACTCACTATCTGTTGGGAATCTATGTCATCATCTGCAAGTCCCTTCCTTCCCTCACTAGATGTCCTCAGGGAGCAGGATGGGAGTAGATTCCCCTGAGGTTGCCCCAAACACCTGCGATTCATTGTCTTTCATTAGGTGGAGCATAAGAAGAGCCGGCTGCTGATCCTCCAACGCCAGATTGTTTGCCTATGTGGTATCTCCAGCCCCTCAGAGCCTCAGGTCATTGTCTGAAGTCTTTTGAGTTTTGAGCTCACCTACGTTTGTGTTTTGCCCTACTAGGTACGCAGCACTTAGGATTCCATCCAGATTGTGGATTCCTTCTTCTGGTTCGCCGCGATCCCCAGCGGTCCCGCCCTCACGGCTGCCCCGGCTGGTCCCAGCTCCACCGTTCTTCCTCTTAATCCCACATTGCCCCTCCCTAGCGGATCCCCCTACCAGCACCAGTAAGTGCCTCCTGCACTATACTGCTCCAGCATCTCATTTGGACTCACGTATCTCTTTCGTCCCCGGAGTTCTGAGCCAGCCTCCCGATGTGGGTTTTGTTTCAGTACTGGGCACCTGCATTTACATGCTGTAGCAACTTGTTGTAAATAAAGCAAAATTACTGTTCTGATCTCTAGATGGTGTTTCTGCATGTGGGTTAAACAGATTTCCAAAACCATGACACTATCTGAAAACTGTGGACATCCCTACTGTATAGTGGGGTTCTTTACACTGGAAACAGCAGTCAAAATTGGTCAAGCCAGTGAGATGGCAGGAGAATATGCGAAGACATTCGCCGAAAGAGAGCAAGGCGCGGCAGCGGCCAGTCAGCTATGCGAGGCAGTGGACGCGGTCTCCATCAGAGAGAAGCGCACAGCTAAGTTCAAGAATAGGAACAAGAATGATGGCATATTCAGCTGCAAAAGATGTGGAAGTGATCATAAACCGAGGCAATGTCCACCTTTTGGAAATGCATGCTCAAAATGCAGAGGTTTACATCATTTTGCCAGAATGTGTATGTCCAAAGATAAAAAAAAGTCCATACTGTTCAGGATGACAATGATAGTGGTGACCAAAGTGATGATAGTGGTTCACTTTTTATCAGTATGGTAAACAAGGAAGATGGAAAGGGTCCATCAACAAAGAATACTGATGTACATCAAGCTAGGAACACAGACAAAAGAGATAAATGGGTGGCACCACTTGTGGTAAATGGGACACTGATTTCATTTCAGCTTGATACTGGGGCAAAGGCGAATATTATAAATGTTAATGATCTTAGAGAGCTTAAAGAGAAACCTAAGATAAGAAAAAATACAGTTGCACTCAGGGCATATAACCAGCAAAGCATAGAAACAGAGGGTGTGTGCAGACTTAAAGTGAATATAAAGGGTAATGTGCACAATATAATGTTTGTAGTCGTTCCTAAAGGACAGTCACTCCTGGGAGACAAGACCTGTGAGGATCTGGGTTTGGTCAGGAGAATATATCAGCTCAACAAAGACACTGTAGACGTGACTGAACAAGGTGCAGGGGTGTATAACATTGTAGATAGCTTCCCAGGCATCTTCAAAGCACAGGGCACCCTGCCATTCACATACAAAATACAACTTAAGAGCAGGGGTGGGCACTCCTGGTCCTCGAGGGCCGGTGTCCTGCAACTTTTAGATGCATCTCTACTTCAACACACCTGAGTCAAATAATGAGGTCGTTAACAGGACTCTGGAGAACTTGACTGCACTTAGGAGGAGATTCAGCTGTTGGATTCAGGTGTGTTGGACCAGGGAGACATCTAAGAGTTGCAGGACACCGGCCCTCGAGGACCAGGAGTGCCCACCCCTGACTTAAGAGTGACGCTAAGCCCGTTGTGCATGCCCCAAGGAGAGTGCCAGTTGCACTGTACGCCAGCCTGAAAAAAGAGCTGGACAGGATGACACAACTGGGGGTCATTGAGCGAGTTGAACAACCCACAGACTGGGTAAATTCAATCACCTGTGTCAAAAAGCCAAATGGAAAGTTACGAGTTTGTTTAGACCCCAAAGATCTAAATGAAAATATTAAGAGAGAACATTATCAGATTCCTAAGAGAGAGGAGATCACCAGCGAGATGGCAGGCGCTCAGTATTTTAACAAACTAGATGCCTCGCAGGGTTTTTGGCAAATAAAGTTAGATGCTGAAAGCAACAAACTATGCACCTTTAACACCCCGTTTGGAAGGTACTGTTTTCTCAGGGTGCCATTTGGCATTAAAACAGCACCTTAGATTTTTTAAGAGGCAGTTGAGCGAATAACAGAGGGCCTGGTAGGCACAAGAGTCTACATGGGTGACATAGTGGTGTGGGGAAAAACACGACAGGAACACGATGAAAGACTTACTAGGCTTTTACAGAGGATCCGGGAGAGCAGGCTGAAGCTTAATAAAGAGAAGTGCCAGTTTGGGGTCAGGGAGGTTGTCTTCTTGGGCGACAAGATATCAGGAGAGGGTGTGGAGCCTCTGTACTCAAAAGTGCAACCCATCCAGGAGATGCCACACCCCACAGATAAGAGAGGTGTATTGAGAGCTCTAGGGATGATCAATTTTTTGAGCAAATTCATTCCAAATCTGTCATCCAAAACAACATGCATGAGAGAATTGCTAACAAAAGAAACCGTGTTTGAGTGGACAGAGAAACATAACAGAGTGGAAAATGCTAAAGCACACGATATCTACCGAGCCAGTCCTTACCTTCTTCAATCCTGCAAGAAAGACAAAAATCTCAACAGATGCCTCAAAGGAGGGCTTAGGTGCCATATTACTGCAATCAGTTGGTGACACCTGGCAACCTGTGGCCTATGGCTCTAGAACAATGAGGGACACCGAGCAACGATATGCTCAGATAGAGAAAGAGACTCTGGGGCTGGTTTATGGGTGTGAAAAGTTTCACTGCTACGTATATGGATTACCTACCTTTACTATGGAGACAGATCACAAACCGCTGATTTCAATTTAAAAAAAAATCTGAATGAGATGTCTCCTCGAATCCAACGACTTATGATGAAGTTGCAAACATATGATTTTGACCTCGTTTACACGCCAGGAAAATACATAGTTGTGGCTGACACACTGTCCAGGGCCTCCTTACCTGACACTGATGCCAAAGTTTCGTCCAGTGCTGCAGATGTTACAGTACATGTGGACACAGTGATGTCAGGTCTGCCAGTGTCTGATGTCATGCTGCAAAAGATAATACAGAAAACAGGAAAAGACACTACTCTGAAAAGAGTGATGGACAACCTAAAAAATGGCTGGAAGAAGGGCAGCTGTCCACAATATTATCCAGTCAGAGCTGACCTGAGTGTGGTAAAGGGCCTGGTGCTCCGACACAATAGAATGGTGATCCCACAGTCAATGAGACAAGGCATGCTGTGCCGCATTCATGAGGGACACCTCGGGGTTGAGAAATGTAGGAGAAGAGCCAGAGAGGCAATGTACTGGCCAGGAATCAATAATGAAATAGATAATATGATGTCCACATGTCCACATCCTCTCCTTGGGCTGCCACCTTATCGTGGTGGAGGGGTTTGAGTGTCCCAATGATCCTAGGAGCTATGCTGTCTGGGGCTTCATGCCCCTGGTAGGGTCACCCAAGGCAGACAGGTCCTAGGTGAGGGACCAGACAAAGCACAGCCCAAAGACCCCAATGATGAATGAAAATCTTGGACTTGGTGTTCCCTCGGCCGGACGCAGGTCACCGGGGCCCCACTCTGGAGCCAGGCCTGGAGGGGGGGCAAGATGGCGAGCGCCTGGTAGCCGGGCTTTTACCCATGGGGCCCGGCTGGGCTCAGCCCGAAGAGGAAACATGGGTCCCCCCTCCCATGGGTGGGGCCAAAGGGGTCGGGTGCATTGTGTGATGGGTGGCGGCCAAGGGAGAAGACCCTGGCAGTCCGATCCTCGGTTGCAGAAGCTGGCTCTTGGGACGTGGAATGTTACCTCTCTGGTGGGGAAGGAGCCGGAGCTAGTGTGTGGGGTCGAGAGGTTCTGGCTAGAAATAGTCGGTCTCATCTCGACGCATGGCTCTGGTTCTGGAACCAGTCTCCTTGAGAGGGGCTGAACATACTTCCACTCTGGAGTTGCCCAAGGTGAGAGGCGTCGTGCAGGAGTGGGCATACTTGTTGCTCCCCATCTCGGCGCCTGTACGTTGGGGTTTACCCTGGTGAACGAGAGGGTAGCCTCCCTCTGCCTACGGGTGGGGGGACGGGTCCTGACTGTCGTTTGTGCTTACGGGCTGAACGACAGTTCAGATTACCCACCCTTTTTGGAGTCCTTAGAGGGGGTACTGGAGAGTGCTCCTCCTGGGGACTCCCTTGTTCTGCTGGGGGACTTCAACGCTCACGTGGGCAATGACAGTGAGACCTGGAGGGACGTGGTTGGGAGGAACGGCCCGCCCGATCTGAACTCGAGCGGTGTCCTGTTGTTGGACTTCTGTGCTCATCATGGATTGTCCATAACGAACACCATGTTCAAGCATAAGGGCACCAGGCCTTGTGCGCTTGGCACCAGGACACCCTAGGCCGCAGTTCGATGATCAACTTTGTCATCGTTTCATCGGATCTGCGGCCGTATGTCTTGGACACTCGGGTGAAGAGAGGTGCGGAGCTGTCCACTGACCACTACCTGGTGGTGAGTTGGCTCCGGTGGTGGCGGAGGAAGCCGGTCAGACCTGGTAGGCCCAAACGAGTTGTGAGGGTCTGCTGGGAATGTCTGGCGGAATCCCCTGTGAGACGGAGCTTTAACTCCCATCTCCGGCAAAGCTTCGAACACGTCCCGGGGGAGGTGGGGGACATGGAGTCTGAGTGGACCGTGTTCCGTGCCTCCATTGTCGAGGCGGCCAATCGGAGCTGTGGCCGCAAGGTTGTCGGTGCCTGTCGCAGCGGCAACCCCCGAACCCGTTGGTGGACACCTTCGGTGAGGGATGCCGTCAGGCTGAAGAAGGAGTCCTATCGGGCCTTTTTGGCCTGTGGGACTCCGGAAGCAGCTGATGGGTACCGGCGGGCGAAGCGGCATGTGGCTCGGGTGGTTGCTGAGGCAAAAACTCGGGCGTGGGAGGAGTTTGGAGAGGCCATGGAGAAAGACTTCCGTACGGCGTCGAGGAGATTCTGGTCCATCATCCAGCGTCTCAGGGGGGGGAAGCAGTGCAGCACCAACACTGTTTATAGTGGGGATGGTGTGCTGCTGACCTCTACTCGGGACGTTGTGGGCCGGTGGGCAGAGTACTTCGAAGACCTCCTCAATCCAACCAACATGCCTTCCATTGGGGAAGCTGAGCCTGGGGACTCTGGGTTGGGCTCCCCAATCTCTGGGGACGAGGTCGCCGAGGTAGTTAAAAAGCTCCTCGGTGGCAAGGCTCCAGGGGTGGATGAGATCCACCCGGAGTTCATGAAGGCTCTGGATGTTGTAGGGTTGTGTTGGCTGACGCGACTCTGCAATATCGCATGGACATCGGGGGCTGTTCCCCTGGATTGGCAGACTGGGGTGGTGGTCCCCCTGTTCAAAAAGGGAGACCGGAGGGTGTGCTCCAATTATAGAGGGGTAACACTCTTAAGCCTCCCTAGCAAGGTCTATTCAGGGGTCCTGGAGAGGAGGGTCCGTCGGATAGTCGAACCTCGGATTCAGGAAGAGCAGTGTGGTTTTCGTCCTTGTCGTGGAACACTGGACCAGCTCTACACCCTCGGCAGGGTCCTGGAGGGTGCATTGGAGAGTTCGCCCAACCAGTCTACATGTGTTTTGTGGACTTGGAGAAGGCATTCGACCGTGTCCCTCGGGGAGCCCTGTGGAGGGTTCTCCGGGAGTATGGGGTACCGGGCCCTTTGATATGGGCTGTCAGGTCCCTGTATGACCGGTGTCAGAGTCTGGTCCGCATTGCCGGCAGTAAGTCGGGCTCGTTTCTGGTGAGAGTTGGACTCTGCCAGGGCTGCCCTTTGTCACCGATTCTGTTCATCACTTTCATGGACAGAATTTCTAGGCGCAGCCAAGGTGTTGAGGGGATCCAATTTGGTGGCCTTAGGATCTCATCTCTGGTTTTTGCAGACAATGTGGTCCTTTTGGCTTCATCAGGTCGTGATCTGCAGGTCTTGCTGGAGCGGTTCGCAGCCGAGTGTGAAGCGGCTGGGATGAGGATCAGTGCCTCCAAATCCGAAGGCCATGGTCTTGAGCCGGAAAAGGGTAGAGTGCCTTCTCCGGGTCAGGGGGGGTGTCCTGCCCCAAGTGGAGGAGTTCAAGTATCTCGGGATCTTGTTCACGAATGGGGGAAGGAGGGAGCGGGAGGTCGACAGGTGGATTGGCGCAGCGTCTGCCATCAAGCGGGCGCTGTACCGGTCCGTTGTGGTGAAGAGAGAGCTGAGCCAAAAAGCAAAGCTCTCGATTTACCGGTCGATCTACGTTCCCACCCTCATCTATGGTCATGAGCTTTGGGTCAACGAGATTGCGGATACAAGTGGCCGAAATGGGTTTTGTCCGTAGGGTGGCTGGGCTCTCCCTTAGAGATAGGGTGAGAAGCTCAGTCATCCGGGAGGGACTCAGAGTAGAGCCGCTGCTCCTTCACATCGAGAGGAGCCAGTTGACGTTGCTCGGGCATCTGGTCAGGATGCCTCCTGGACGCCTCCCTGGTGAGGTGTTCCGGGCACGTCCCACCGGGAAGAGGCCCCGGGGAAGACCCAGGACACGCTGGAGGGACTATGTCTCTCGGCTGGCCTGGGAATGCCTCAGGATTCCCCCGGAAGAGCTGGAAGAAGTGGCCGGGGAGAGGGAAGTCTGGGCCTCCCTTCTGAAGCTGCTATCCCCGCAACCCGACCCCGGATAAGCGGAAGAAGATGGATGGATGGATGGATGGATGGATGGATGGATGGATGGATGGATGGATGGATGGATGGATGGATGGATGGATGGATGGATATCCACATGTGCCACGTGCCTTAAACATCAATATAAACAGACTAAAGAAGAGAAACACATCTCTGTCCGTTCTCCTCGCGAGTACAAAAGAATCTAACTCTCTTGTCTTTTCTGTGTTGTTCAACTTGTCTTTAATAGGTGTCAAACCTGACACTAACTATCCAGAAATAGCCCAGCTTTCTAACACATCAGCTGCTGGAGTAATTACTCATATGAAAAGTGTTTTCTCCCGGCATGGGATTCCCTTATTTAGAATAGAATAGGATAGAATAGAATTACTTTATTCATCCCAGCAGGGAAATTATTTCGCAGTTACAGCAGCATAGAGACAAGACACACAACAACAACCACTGAGTAGCAATATAGACAAGATAAAATATGACATGCTGCCAATATAAAAAGCAGCTTAGAGCAGTCCTTGCAAGGATTCAAAATGCAGAACAGAATGTATATGTAAATATATGTACAGCAAGTGTGCCACAGTGCATTGTGCGAAATTGGACTGATTAGTGCAGAACAGTGATTTAGCTTTTATTGTACAGTGAGATGGCATGTGGCAGGAAGGATATCCTGTATCTGTCCCTACGACAGCGGAGCTGGAGCAGCCTATGTGAGAAGGTGCTCCGCTGTCTGTCCACTATGTTGTGGAGAGGGTGCTGTTTATTGTCCATAACAGACAGAACCTTCTTCAATATCCTCCTCTCCACCACAGTTTTCAGGGACTCCAGCCTTAATCCCAGTACAGAGCTAGCTTTCCTGATGATTTTGTCTAGTCTATTAGAGTTGCCGGCTCTGACGCAACACACAGCAGCAAAGAAGATGGCACCGGCAACAACACTGTGATAGAAGGTCTCCAGCATCTTGTTGCACACATTGAAGGATCTCAGCTTCCTTAAAAAATAGAGTCTGCTCATCCCCTTCCTGCACACAGCGTCAGTGTTAGATGCCCAGTCCAATCTGTTGCTGCTTACAACTCCCAGGTATTTGTAATCCTCCACCTCCTCCACCACTTCCCCTTTGATCTTTAGTGGCCGTGAAGGTATCTTCTTCCTTCTGAAGTCAATCACCATCTCTCTGGTCTTACTAATGTTGAGCCTCAGGTGATTCTGCTCAGACCACTCCACAAAGCTGTCCACCATTGTCCTGTACTCCCCCTCCCCTCCATCCCCTATACACCCGACAACCGCTGAGTCATCAGAAAACTTCTGTAGGTGACATGACTCAGAGTTGTACTGGAAATCAGTGGTGTACAAGGTGAAGAGAAAGGGAGAAAGCACAGTTCCCTGTGGAGCTCCTACGTCACTGACCACCACATCAGACAGGACACTGCCCAGACGGACAAACTGTGGCCTGCCTGTCAAGTAGTCAGTCACCCAGGAGATCACTGAGTCGTTGACACCCATCCTCCGCAGCTTCTCACCCAGCAGCAGAGGCTGGATGGTGTTGAAGGCACTGGAGAAATCAAAGAATGTGATTCTCACAGTGTCTCCTCCACCATCCAGGTGCGACAGTGCTCGTTGCAGCAGGAAGATGACAGCATCGTCAACTCCTAAGTGGGGCTGGTAGGCAAATTGCAGGGGGTCTAGAAACGTCCTCACCCGAGGCCTCAGCAGGGCCAGGACCAGTCTCTCCATGACCTTCATCACATGAGATGTGAGAGCGACTGGTCTGTAGTCCTCTGGGTCGGCTGGCCTTGGCTTCTTGGGAACAGGAACCACATGTGATGTCTTCCACCGCAGCGGGACTCTCTCCAGCCTCAAGCTGAGGTTGTACATGTGTGCTAGTACCGGGGCTAGCTGGATGGAGCAGGTCTTCAAGATCTGTGGTGTAATGCCATCAGGTCCTACAGCCTTCCCGTGGTTTAATCGCTCCAACTGTCTCTCAACCTGGCCTGTAGTCACCGTTAGCTGGGGGTGGGTGTTGTTGTCTGCAGTGGAGATGGGGGAGGAGGGGGGGTGGGGGGGACTGAAGGAGAGGTGGTGTGCTGGAGAATGCCGGTAGGTGGATTGAACGACTTGGGGCAGTGTGGATGTGTGGGGGGCTGGTGGTGGTATGGGAGTAGCAGGAGGTGAGCTGAACCTGTTGAAAAACTGGTTGAACTGGTTTGCTCTATCCCGGCCCCCAGACATCTGTGTGTCCTTCCCCTTCATTCCAGCGATGTTCTTCATTCCTTTCCACACATCTCTCACACTGTTCTGCTCGAGTTTGGACTCAAGCTTCCTCCTGTAGTTGTCCTTGCATGTCCTCAGTGTCTCTCTGAGTTCACGCTGGACTCTCCTCTGCTCCTCCTTATCTCCAGACATGAAAGCCATCTTTTTGTTTAAAAGTGGCTTCAGGTCGCAGGTAATCCAGGGTTTATTGTTGGAGAAGCAGCGAACGGTCCGGGCTGGCATGACAGTGTCCTCACAGAATCTGATGTATTCTGTGATGCAGTCAGACATGTTGTCGATGTCCTCCCCATGAGGCCAACAGAGCACATCCCAGTCTGTCAACCCGAAGTAGTCCTGCAGTGCCTCAGCTGCCTCCTGTGTCCACCTCCTCACCGTCCTGATGCGCACAGGCTGCCTACTCACTAAGGGGACATTCTTGGGAGTCATCCTTACCAAGATGTGGTCCGACCTGCCAGGGGGAGGCAGGGCTGTGGCGCTGTATGCATCTTTGGCATTAGCATACAGGAGATCCAGCATTTTGTTTTCCCTGGTGGGACAGTCAACATACTGCTGGAAGTTGTTTAGAGTTTTGTCCAATGAGGCATGGTTAAAGTCACCTGTGATGACCATGAAGGCGTCCGGGTTTTTAGTCTGTATTTTGGCTGTAGTAGCGCTGATGACGTCACAGGCCACCGCTGCATCAGCTGATGGGGGAATGTAAACAGCAATCAAAATGGCGGACGTAAACTCCCTCGGTAAATAATACGGCCGCATTCCCACAGCCAGAAATCCAATGTCCGGGCTACAAATCTGTTCTTTCACGTTAACATGACCGGGATTACACCACCTCTCACTCACATAAAGTGCAATCCCGCCGCCCTTCTTCTTCCGACTCTTGGAAAAGTCCCTGTCCCCCGCACCAAGGAAAATCCAGGAACCTCCACGCTGCAGTCCGGAATAAGCGAGTGTAGCCAGGTTTCCGTGAAGCAGAAGGTACTGCACTCCCTGTACTCCTTCTGGGTCCTAACCAGCGCCGTGATTTCATCTGTCTTATTCCCCAAAGACCTCACGTTCCCCACAATAATCGCCAGTATCACCGGTTTGTGCCGCCTCCTCTTACGCCTCCATTTAGCTCCAGCCCTGCAGCCCCGTCGTCTCCTCCGTAGCTCCTTTGGGACCACCGGCCTGTCTCTGGGCCGCAGCAGAGGCTTACGCAGCGCAATCAGCTGTTCACGCGTGTAAACAATGCCCCTGCTCCGTTCGGCGAGGTTCTCCGTAGCAATCATGCCTCTACTCCGTGAACAACAGCAACAGAACCGACAGAACCACATCCAGCCCTTGTGGGAGCTTAACTGATGATCTATGGGTTCTTTAAGCACGGATCCTTAATCGGTTACAGCAAATATACACAGGTTAACACACATACGACGGGAGCTGCAACTGCAAGCAGCCAGCTAAACCGGCGCCATTTTGTTTTTATTTGTCATTAGTGACAATGGACCACAGTACAACTGCAGAGAATTCAGGAAGTTTTCACAGGACTATGGGTTTCAACACATCACGTCCAGCCCACTGCATCCACAAGGGAACGGGAAAGCTGAAAAGGGTGTCCAGATCATTAAGAGACTGTTAAAGAAGTCAAGTGACAGTGGCTCTGACCCTTACCTTGCATTGCTGAGCTACCGCACTGCACCACTGGCATGCGGGTTCTCCCCAGCTGAGCTCCTCATGGGTCGCAAGCTGCGTACAACGCTGCCACACCTATCACTAAAGACTAACACAAAACAGCTGACAGGAAAGCAAACAGCGCTCAAACAGAAACAAAAAGAGAACTATGATAAAACAGCCAGGAGCCTGAGGGCTCTGGCACAAAATGACACAGTGAGAGTCGAGGATCGAGGCACGTGGGAGCGAAAGGCCACATTCCTCAAGGAAGTGAGCCCCAGGTCATACGAGATACAGACGGATGATGGACAAGTACTCAGGAGAAACCGGAGGAGTTTACTCAAGACTCAGGAACAAGACTCACAGAAACAGGGTCAGGACGAGAGCGATGCAGGTCATCAGGCCAGAGAGACGACTGACCCACACGTTGTGGGTAAGGATGCTTTACCAAACAACACTAGTTCAACACATGTCTTAAGAAGGTCAACTGGGACACAAAGGCCACCAGAGAGACTGATTGAACAAGGTTAAGGAAGTGGAAACAGTGTTAGACTGTTCAGGGTGGAGTTCTGTTATTATGAAGTTCTGTTAACTCCTGAGTCTGTATGGTGACTCTGTTGTTACTGTTGATGTTGTTACTGGTGACTCTGTTAGTGAAAGCAGTTGACACGTTAACAAACAAGCTTGAAACGGGGATGTAATGATATGCAGCACCAGTAGGTGGTGATGCAAGAAGATTAAAGAAAAGGCGACACGAGGAAGCCAGAGAAGGGAGCGGGTAAAAACCAGAGGGTATAATGACTGATGCTGTTAGTTAATAAACCAGATAACTTTAAAAAAAACTTGGCTTCCTTTATGTACTGCAGTACAAACATTACATCTACTAAATCACACTCATGCATTAACTTAGTGTGTTGCTAACTTTTGCCATTTTGTAGCATCAACATTGCTGCTGGGGTTTTTTGTTTTATATATTTTTTGATAAATATGATTTGATATTCCCCTTGTGCTCTCGTCTTGCCCTCTGGCAAGACATGCACACTTTCAGGGTTTTTTATTTCTCCTGTGGTCAATCGCATTATCTGCTTCCCATTGAAGAGGGATTCTTCTATACTCGTGCTCAGGCGTAACTTGACTCGGAATTGAGTTACCTAATTAACATCTCCTGTTCTGAAACAGAAAACCCTGAGTGTCACAGAGCTGGTAGGTTTATTCAGAGTATCTACCTTCTACTCAGAGCTTGTTAACCCTGCCTTCTGAAATGGGGTCCAGACAGCTCATCCTGACTAACAATTAGTTCCAGTTTTATATCAGACAGGCTATAGTCTAAAACAAGATTAAGGCAACAACATATGCGTTGCACACGTAAATGAGTTTACCTAAAGATCTTCTGTACATCAGTGACTTTAAAGCTGCTGCAGGAAAAAAGTCTAGATATAACTTAGGAAACTTGGGAACACATAATGAACCATTGAAGTTACCCAGGTTATCCAGCTGAGCCTTGTCCTCTTCCCAGGCTGACTTGGGAACAATATTCCCAGCTGGAGACACAGGCTGTCCATAACACAGACTCAGATAAGGAGGAGATCTTCTTTGACTGCACCACCTGACAGGTTCTGACCAACCACAATAAGCATCAAGCAGACTGGATCAATGTTCCTCAACCTCCGTTACATTTCACCAAATCTTCCTTCACCTTTTGATGAGGAAGAGACAGTGCTGTCTGCCCCTGGACTCCAAACAACTGGCAGACTTACATTGACGGGACTAATTGGTGCTATCTGTGCTTGCTTGCTCCCTGTCTTTTCTGCCTCCTTGGCTGCAGTTATTTATATTTCTCTGTTCCCAGGAAGAAAGAAGATATCAGGTTTTGGATTAATCAGCATTTTTCAGAGGCACACAGCAGCACAATGCCAAGGCTACCATGGAAATTCAATCGTCTGCTAAACACTCTCAATGACTGGCAGGCTTTTGATGGACAACAGGACAACAAGAATTTACCGTAAAAATTTCTAAAATCAGTTACTAATTAGCCTCTCTGTGAAATACATGCATAAAATACATTTAGAAGAAATCATTTATTCCCAATGCAATAACCATTTTTAACCAAGCTTAATTACATCTAACTACAGTACGCAAAGTAACATGGTTAGATGTATTCAAACATATTGATCAAATTACAACTGGAGTTGTAATTTTTTATTCTTTGGCTTGTTTGGAAAGCCAAAGAAAATGTTCAACGTCAGTGGACAATAAAGTTCTGTCTTATTTATTCACCAAACCAAATAACTGCATTCAGGTGTTCCAATCACTTCCACATCCATTGGTCAATTTGCATTTGACATTGCAGTACATTTGATGTGGTCTACTTTCAGATGGAATACTTTTGATAATATGGTGTAAATGTCTATAGTTTAAAATGAAAAACCAAACCAATCTCTTATTTTTATGAAAAGCCTGAGTCTGTAATCTAAAGAACAGTTAGTTCAAAGCCATCAATAGATGCTCAATCATCAACTAAATACTATGGGTTTTAGTCAAATCTATTCTCTGATTTCCAAGGACATTTCTGAAAGTTTCTCTTAAGCATCTAAGCTGATGACAGTCCTAAAGTGTAGTTAAAGCTGCAGTAAGTAACTTTTCATAAAAATGCTTCATTTACATATTTATTAAAACTGCCACTATGTCCTGACAGTACAATATGAGAAAAATAACCTGTGACCAAATTAATCTCTCCTGTCACCTCCCTGTGGTCTGCCACCTGCAGAAATACTTCGCTCCTGGTCAGAAAGAGCCAATCAGAGATGGGAGGAGGGTCTGTCAATCATGCATTTGTGACACACCTCCCCTTTGCTTTCTGCAGTGCTAATTTTATAAATATTACCTACTTTAGCTTTAACAGTTTCACTCTGCTGATTTTAGGTCAAATAAAATTCTTTAAAGATGTGTCTGACTGTTTTATTGTAGTATTTATAGGGAGCTTAGCTTCTATCCAATTTGGACATGCATAGCTTTATGAAAAGGAATGAGGTGAAAAAGTCTCACAGGTGGGCAGCCCTTCTTGATGGTCACACTGGGTGTAGTGGCTCTCAGAGCTCCAGTGACACCGTGGTAGTACCTGAAGCAGACCTGGGTCTCAGCTGTGTGAGAAAAACATGACAAGACATTAAAGTTTCTGAACTGGTCTCTGCTAGATATTGTCTGTATATGTGACAAAAAAAGACAGAAGAAACACAAAAATGATCAACAGAAATAAATGAGCTAAACAGAAATAAATGAGTCAAAACTGTATATCTAAGTTAAAATGTAGTGATTGCGCTATTGTAATTACTTTAAAGATATTTCCAAACTGTGTGCAAATGTTAAAACCCAGCTCTGTGGGAAACATGGGGAGATTAGGGTCATAGTAAAGCTTTATGGTTTTTTTTGTCTGTTTTCACTTCACCAGACACACTCTGACAGGAGATGCCCCAACAGCACTGCATGAGCTATGAAAAAGCTTCAGTGATCCTCTGTTTATCAAGGTTAATGAGCAGTAAACACAAACATTATAATTTCGGTGGTAGCATTTACCAGAAGTTAAACATAGGTATTAGCTTAGCATAATCAGCCTAAAAATTAAATACTTCTATGATGTCTGATAATTTCACCAAGTGGAACCGAAAGACCTAATCAGAGCATTAATTTTAATAAATTATACACCACCATGGTGTCTAGGCTGAAGTACACCGGATGCCACCTGAATTGAAGCAGCTAGCAGAGAGTGTGTTTCTTGTCACTGTAGAGCTTAGTCTCACAGAGAAGTCACTTTTGGGTTTAATTACACTGTTTTGACACAAACAAACTCAGAACTCCAAACAGACAGGCAACAGCAAATGCAGTCATCTGTGTATGTCTCTCTGTTAGATTGTATTTGTACTTCGGGTACTATCTGGGCATCAAATTGAGCCCAAATTGACACCCAGAAATGATCTGTTTTTATCATTACCTTATCATTTATTTGCTTAGATATGGCCTTAGTTCCTCTGCATGGGTTCTTATTTGTGCCTTTAGATTTAGCTGTGTTCTTTTAAGGATTTTCCCTTTGTTTAGTTCTATTCTTCTGCTCTGTTTATTTTTCTCCGTCCTTCTATCTGCTAGCTTGCTTTAGTTGTGTTGTGTTCTGTCACCTCATAGCTCCCTCAGTTATTCTCATTTTCATTTCGTTAGACTCACTGGTTTTCAAGTCATTTCTCCACTTCTTTCTCAGTATACATACAGGATAGCCTATTGATTTAATTGTTCTCCATTGGCTCCTTCCACAATATTTCTCCATGATTACCCAGTCTCCTCTCCACATTCTATGCTAATCAGTTATTTTTTGCTGTAAGTCATCTTTTGTTATTTTTTTTTATTAAAAAGACATCTCTCTTGTATGGCTGCATGCAGGTCCTCCATAATAAACAACCATGAATATTAAACCTGCTGTTTGAGGATCATAGATAGAGTTTGGATTTTTTATTGTTTCTTTCAATCTTCTGGTTGCTGCTGTTGTTTTGAGATACTTACAGTTTCTAAAGTTGGAGCTGGAATCAATTTTCCAAACTATTTGTCCCTTGTGAGATCCACTGATGCCTCGGTTCTTGTAATCAAGAAAGTTATCTGAAAGATTCTCATCTAGAAAGAGAAATAAAACCGATTATTACACACTGAGCGGCCACTAACATAGTTCACTTTTATTTTCCCTCTTGTCATTTATTTTACTGTCATAATAAGATATGAACGGTTTTATGAGCTTTAACATTGTTTTATTTAGAATTTTGGAACAATTTCCTACACAAAACAAAACAGTTTAACCATGGTATTGTTTGAGAAATATTTATATAAGAAAAAAAATAAATGTTCAATAAAACATGAAAATAGTGGAAATAAAAATAAGTCATGTCTAATTTACCAACAAGATACATTCCAATCCAGTCTCCAGCATCCACTTCCTCCTTGATGTCCCATTTGATGAGCAGATCTTCAGACTGGCCAATGGTGTAGTGGGCAGAGCTGATGGTGAGTGTGGAGCGGGTGTCGGGTGAGACCAAGTCGGTGTCACTGGTGGAGCGCTGTAACCCCAGCATAAAGGCCTCCTGGTTCAAACCGATGACTGCATACGTGTCTGGACCACAGCTGTGACGCACTGCACCTTTGCAGCGCTGGCGGGGCTGCCCACTGCGGGTCGGGGAGGCCATGGCAGCCAGGCTCAGGAGCCGGTTCTGGTACAGGTTCTGCATAAACATACGCAGCAGAAAATATAGTGACTGGATCTCTTGTTGGTATTTTAGTGCATGAACTCTTATTGACTAACTACAGCTGCTGGCATCAGTTTAATACCCCTTAAACTCAATCACTTTTTGTCAAGTTTTAGCATAAAACATCCCTTCATTTCATTTGAATTTTATCTAATGGAAGTCTGAGTGCAACAAAAACGTTTAATAGTTTTTTCCAAATAAATGAAGCAAATGAAAAAAGCAGCGTTCATTGGTATTCATTCCAGTTTTCATTGGTATTCTTTACTGTTACTGGGAAATTAAATCCTTTTTAGCTGTCAGAAGGAATTAAATTAGTCAATAGAATCATGCCTGCAGTTAACTCAGTATAATCATGTGACTCACTAGAATCTGTTACCAGGACAACTCTTCATTGTGAGGCTCAGGTCTCATGAAACTGAAATTGCAGCTTGATCGTTAGATTTCAGAAAGGGTAACATTGCACATCACCCTGAACATTCCAACCATATTGTTAGACATTGATGACAGAAAACCTTGTCAGAGTAGATGTAAAGATGGACAAACTTTACAATGGAAGTAAAAAGTATTCACCCCCTGTAACCTTTTACCCTTTGTATTGCTTTCACTTATCAATTATAATACCAGGATTTGTCTGAATTTTGCTGCATTCATTTCACCTTCTATCTTTACAAGACTTCCAGGTTCTGCTGCCGAGAAGCTTCCCCACAGTGTTATGCTTCCACTACCATGCTACCATGCACTGTAAACAGTGGAGATGGAGTGTTTGTGGTGACATACAGTGTTTGGTGTCCGCCAAGCGCACCATCTTATTTGATGGCCAAAATACTAAATTTTGGTGTCATCATACCAAAGAACTCTCTCCCTCTTCTACATGGAGACTCCCACATGCCTTGCACCCCCTGTTGTATCCCATAGTTTCCATTTCATTTTGGTCCCCAGCTCTTACATTTTTACATTTCGATCATAAACATATGACAATACCCCTGTCTGCCTGTTGGTCCTGCTTCAGACACACCACTCATTACACTATATTCTCTCTGAGTTGCTGAAACCTGCTGAGAGAAAGAGGCACTCAGCCTCGTCCTATTATTCCTCTTATTCCTATTAATTATTTTTTATAAGCAATACTAGTCACACTGTAATGGCAATAGTGACATTATTACATGCTAGTATTAAATAAAGGATCTGCATGCAATACAAATTAGCCTCTCCTGCATGATCAAATTTTGGAATCCAGGCATAGTGTTGAAGTTTGTGATAGCCAAAACATCTCCAATGTGTGAAGATAAATGATTCAGCAGCTTAAGCGTGAGCAAAGCAAGCTGCTAAATCAGTGTTAATTCAGTCTGTTAGTCATCCACAGCTAGCTGTACTTCTATTGTTTTTGTTATTTGGAGAGTGGCAATGTCATCTAGAACAGCCTTCAATTCCCCCATGAATAAAGTGGAGCAAGCCAATGAGATGCCTTTTATTTGGTAATATTCCCGAGTGGAAAACATTTAAAATTTCAAAATATAGATGTTATCCAGCTGTTTTGGCCTGCTTTTTATAGCTATGCATTTTATATGAAAACTTTCACATTAATAATACATATTACATGTGCTGATAGATGCTAAAAGCTAATAATGCACATGGTTGTTGTATCAGGTCAGCTGGGTTTTCATCTGAAGCATCCAATATTGGAAGGTAGTTTAATTTACAGTCATCCACAGTAAGATGAGCAGCTGATAGCTGATTTTTGAAGAGTAACCCTAACCAACAATGAAATTAGAAGGTTAAGAATGTGTTTACGGATCTGAGGAACAAATAATTTCTAATAATAATAATAAATGTGGATGTGACTTATAGAAATATGCATTTCACCTCATCTACTTTAATTATCTTGTTAATTTATCAATGATGTCAATAATTTAATCTGTATGCAAATGTGTTTAGACTGTGTATCATGTTGGGATCTACTTTCCTTGCCCACATGCAGAACACCACAGGAGAACAGAAAATCAGTTAAGGGTTGTTTATTGAAATACAAAGACAAGGTGGGTGGTGAAGGTATGGTCCCTGGGGAAGGCTCACAGAGTTGTCGGCACACTATGGGACAGTAAAAACAGATGGTGAATTTTAGGTAATCAGAAATGGGAGCTGTGAGACAAATTAGACTGATCTTACTTGTTGGAATGATGATCTCGGTCTGGGAGGGGTCGACAGCGGGTTCAGGGCTTTGGTCTCTTTGTGTATATCTTTGAGTCGGTCCAGGTTCCAGAGGGGAAGCTTGGCTGAGCAGGATCCGGATGAAGATGCGGAGGGTGGGGTGGACGGTGGACAGGTAAGTTCAGGCGTGATGGGAGAACAGAGGAGCGGTCCGACTGATAGCTGGAGAATCCAGGAAATGCTTGTGATCAGATTGAAGAGGTGATAGTGGAACTCGGGAAACCAGTGGGTAATATTCACGGCGTCACAAGGAAAGGGAATCCAAATAACCAGGACAAGATCTTCTCTAGGAGAATCCACGGCATCACGAAGAAACACCTGAAGAAGGAGGACACTAGAAGGATTACTCAGAAGGTTTCTCTAGGAAATCACAGAGAGCTAGCTCCGGGGGGCTCAGAGTACCATTGCTGGCAAAACACTCAGGCGTAGAAGTACTGGCAGTCAGCTCTTCTTGAACTCCAGGAGTAATGAGATGATCGGACACAGGTGCGCTGAACCATGGGCACGCCCCTCCAGGAAAAGGCAGCCTCTGATGCTATCTGGTGGATGAATGGTGAAGCAGCAGGAGAAAAAACCCACAAGGAAAACCAAAACCCCGGTTCCCAACACTGTGGGTGGTAATTACAGGAAATCCATAGAAAATGCAAGACAATACGACAGAATTCATCCCAGAAGATGTACTCAATCCATTACTCTGATGGAACATGTCTGTGTGTCACCAATAATCACTGCCAATACAAACAGTTTTTAAATTATACACTGGTCATTTATGTTATTTCCAATGTGCCTCAAATGACAAGTAACAGTTCTGGACTCATAGAGCCGCACTGATATTTCAATAGATGTCAGCTAAATTTCCACAGAACTGCAGAGCTGTCTGCATGTTTGTTTCTCATCATCCAGCCAGGAACCAAGTGTTATCATTAACACAAAAAGAGAGAGACTTCATATGGTGGAAAAATGTAAATATATTGAAATTATGCCAGTATACTAAAACCCATCATGTCTCTCTTCAAGAGGACAATTAAAACCATTGACAAGAAACCATCCCATTTTCACTACTGTAAAAATCATAAACCAGAAGAGACTGCAACATGCTGAGGTGCAAAACACAGTTCAGCCAGAATGTGGCATCTATCAGAGGCAGACATTAATAGAACGGACACGGTTAGCGTATTATCACAGAAAGTGATAACTGTATCATTTTTAAAAAGAAACTCAAGCATTGGTCAAAAGCAAACCAGTTATGTATTCATTCACAGTGATTTCCACTGCTTGTTGTTGAGGGTCTTGTACTCTAGAGCAGTGGTCCCCAACCACCGGGCCGCGCAAGAAATAATGAACTATTTTCGGATCTTTTATTTTGAAAATCCTAAACCGGATTTTACCGGTTACGTCTTGAATTGAGCCAACTTGCAGCAGAATGAGTAACAAAACAACATCTGAGTACAGTGAACCCTCCCTATTTCGCGGTTCACCTTTCACGTTCTCGCTGCTTCGCGGATTTGCATCGTGCATTGTGTTCTGCATTCTGATTCGCTAAACAGTCTCTCGCTTCTTCACCTGTGTGTCAACAACGTTGCGGTATAATATGTACAAGTACGTAAAACAGCTTGCCATATTTAACATAATCGATGGTGGCATGTCGGTTTATAAGAATCATTTTGGCCAGAAGAAAAAAGAGCGACAACAACTACCGATAACTATATTCTTCTCTCGAAAAAACACACCTGCACCGCGGGTTTTAGAAGAAAAAAGAAAAAAAAAACGCTACAGAGCGGAGTCAGGATGCAGCGGCTCAGTCAGAAGTGCAATGAAATACACCACGTGAGTCACTATTTGTCCTACTGTACTTTGTTTTTTCATAATATTTTTTTATTTTCTCCCGTTCTAATCCAATAACTCAGGTCGCGGTGGGGCGGCGCTGATCTCCGCAATTCGGGCACTGGAATCCGCTTTCAGTTCATATTAAAATTATTATTTTACAGTACAGTAGTAAAGAGGTTTTGTTCTTTGGTTTCAATATATTATGAAATATTTCATTGTATAATAAAGTTTCCTAATTCGCGGATTTCGCCTATCACAGGTTCTTTTTGGAACGTAATCTCCGAGAAAAACGAAGGGTCCCCCCCCGCCGCACCTCCCCCACCGGTCCGCAGCAAAATTACTAAGGGCTGACCGGTCCCCGCGACTAACAAGGTTGGGGGCCACCGCTCTAGAGGGTCTTATTCTAGATTGCTTAAGTCTGTTATTTCTTGTGTAAACAGAACTACTGTCTTCTGTCCTATGAATTATACAGTGAGGTGTTAAGTAGATTTTTGTTTGTGAATATTATTGATCAATGAGCACTGTCCTATTCAAATAAACAATTAAATTAAATTAAATTAAATGCTTTGATCCTAGTATAAAGCCATTACCAGATCATCCATGTATAAAATGGTCAGAACAAGCGAGATAGCTCACTATGATGGAAGCCCAGATGAGGTGAGAGGCTGCTCCAGTTAGAAAGCAGCTTCAGGGCACAGCTCTGCCAGCCTTGACTGATTGGTCAAAATGGACGAGGATTGCAGCTCAACATCAAGAAAAACTGTCTAAACACAAAGTGTACCTTTGTACACTTTGTGTACAAAGAAACTAAAAGTTTCTGGTGTCCTGCAACTTTTAGATGCCCTCCTGGTCCACACACCTGAATCAAATAACTGAATTAGCTCCTCACTATGCCATCAAGTTCTCCAGAGTCCTGATGATGATAATAATAATAATAATAATAATAATAATAATAATAATAATAATAATAATAACAATAATTCATCCATTTTCTGTACACCCTTGTCCCTTAGAGTGGTTGGGAGGGGTGCTGGTGCCTATCTTCAGCTAACGTTCCAGGCGAGAGGCAGGGTACCCTGGACAGGTCGCCAGTCTGTCGCAGGGCAACACAGAAACAGACGGGACACACAACCATGCACACACACTCACACCTAGGGAGAATTTAGAGAGACCAATTAATCTGATGTTTTTGGACTGTAGGAGGAAGCCGGAGTGCCCGGAGAGAACCCATGCATGCACAGGGAGAACATGCAAACTCCGTACAGAAAGACCCTGGGCTGGGAATCGAACTCAAGACCTTCTTGCTGCAGGACAACAGCTCTACCAACTGCATCACTGTGCAGCCCAATAATAATAATAATAATAATAATAATATGTTTTATTTATAATGTTCTTGATATCTTTCTTTAGGTCTCAAAGGGAAATAACATTATTCGACTCAGGTGTGCAGAAGCAGGACAGTAGGGACAATGTTCTAGCATGTCCTGGGGCCCCTAAACATCTCACCAGGGAGGCTCCCAGGAGGCATCCAACTGGCTCCTCTCAATCTGGAGGTTTCCATGTATCAAGTGATTACAGCCTGAATTCGACCTTATTGTTACCTCATTGTTACTTCTATATATTTAGTTCAGAAAGGCTACATTCACACAACAGGTTAATACTTCAAATTTTTGCCCAAATGTGACCTACATCTGGCTTTTTTACCACAGTCTGAACAGCCCGATTCCAATCGTTTCACCCAAAACAAAATCGAATGTGTTCCACCTCCATAATAGGAAATTAATCGCATAGTGCCTGCAGTCTGAATGGTCATGTCGCATTTTATCTGATCTTCATGTCATTGAAGTGAGTCGTGTCATAATTCTGCACCAGAAAAGGCCAGACACTGTAAATCTTAACATAAACAATGACTTTCATCATTATGAAATGATGAAAGAAATCTGTGACACTGAAGCACATCACATCACAATCAGACCACTCCTTGTTTTGACTTCACATCCAACCAGACTTCTCTATAGAAGCTGCAGCAAATGCTACAATAAGGGCTGTTCTTGTTAGCTGAGCTTTCTTTTTATCAGCTTCCTTCATGTTGTTGTGAGTGATCTTGTGACAATGCCGTTGGCTCGCATTGCTGAATAAACTATAAAATCGAAAATGGCTCCATCCATTGTTACTTCTATAAACAGTGCACTGCTGTGTGACACAAATGTTCTTCTTCAGCTCAAGCGGGGTGCTTTGGGGACATAAACCATTCACACATAAGTCTGAGTGCAGTCGGATTTAATTAGTACAATGAAAGATCGGGCAAAAAATAAATAAATCAGATTAATTGAGCATCAAGTCTTGTTGTGTGAACATAACCAAAGACTTTATAGAAGTAAAAGCTACCATATGCTATTTTTAAGACAGTGTATAAATAGGATAAGAGGTTTTTTTTTATTTGGTCCACATAATTGATTGGTTATTTCCAGTGGGTAGCGGTAATGGTCTATTAATTTATTTGCCAATCACAACAAAAGTAGAAGAAGAAGAGGAACCAGTTACAGTGCCTGGGAAAAGGACAACCACACCTAGCAATAGGGTCAACCACCTCTGCTCACTAATATGGGAATTTCTGTCATGTCCTGGCTCAGTCACTTTCAGCAGCAAAAAATAATCTCTCTGAAGCTAGGTCTGTTTAGGGCTATGATGGGAACATCCTGTAAGGACACTGAGAATATAGCCCCATGTTTTAGCAAGTCTTTATCATGAAGTTTCACTGTCTCACAACGCTGTAAAGAAACTAGGCCTGTGTGGATGCAAAAAGAAAACAGGTGGTAAGAGGGAAGGTCAAAGGGGGACACTGACCTTGAAACTACCAAGCTGCATCAGCATAACGACCAGGTAACCCAAAGCAGACCAAAACCTAAAGGGAAGCGGGAGGAGAACGGTGGTGTGTTACAAAACACAGGAACACATAGCAGTGACAGCAGAAGGTGAGAGTCAAGTATGAGACACCTGTGCTTTCTCATGTTGGAGCAAAGAGGAAACATCCCTGTCATAATCATTTCAGATTTCATCTGGTTCAGATGAAAATATAAATTACCAAAAATGAGTGGAAACACAGGTGGGCAAGCAGAACAACAAAGAAGAGACAAAGACATAGAGAACAAAGAGACAGAAACTTACATTTACAATAAAACATCTGCTCAAAACTTAAAACATCACACACATGGTTTCATGCACATTGATGAGAGTTCACGTGCTCTGTGTCCCCCCAAAAAACAATTATTAGGAGTACATCTGCTCTGAGAACAGCTATGTTTGATTTATTTCCTAAAGGATCATAATATTTATTTCTAAGTACAATAGATATCCTCAAATCATCTTGGAACTAAGATGGCATTTATGGAGTCCTGCAAAACTTTAAACACCCGCGGACCTTTTCTACATGGCCTCTGCGATTCCAATAGTCTCACTCTTCACGTTAGTCTCCCGTTCCACTTGGTGCTGCACTTTATAAAAATTGACTTTTAAATTATTTATTTCAATAATTTAACTTTTGTTAGGTTGATAATTTAGGGACTAGACAGCTGCTGTCTTCAACACATTGCCTTTGTGCAAATACTTTACCTCCTGTCTTTTCCATTACTAGTCATTTACTGTTATTCTTTTCAAATATATGTAGTCTCCTACTAGTCTTCTAAACACATTTTTACATTCACTCCAACTTATTCTTCTGCCATAAGTTCAAACCAACACCACCAAACAACTTTGCCAAAAATGCTGTTGGTCTGGCCCAATCCAGCTCTAAAGTTGTGAAAATAGTTACTCACCAGTCCACAAACTGCTTCAGCTACCAGTTCTACTATGATGGGTTCTGCACACTGTTTCACAACAGTTACCTGAATAACAGCAAAGCTCCATAGACCATCTGGTTGGAGGTTTTCATGTTGAGGTTGATTGAGTCTGCATCTACGTCTTAAGTTCCTTTTGGTCTAACTTTATGTGGCTCTGATTTCATTATGGAAGGACCGTGGAGGATTTTTTCCTTCCAACACTGTTTCATTTCATTGATGTTTTCTGGTATTGGTCCCATCTAAACATTTCACTCAATTTAGGGACTGAACATTGACTGGGGCATTCTTTCCTATTTAAGCTATTCTTTTGTGAATCTCCTGTTTTTTTTTGTAATTTTTTTTTCTGTTTTTATAAGGACAGACATAGTCTACATAAAGTTTAATCTATCAAAAATATGTCCCCAAATTTGGTATACAGACAAGCTGGGTGTCTCAGTGACTGCAAGAAGCACATGTCACATGGTCCAGTTTCTCTGTAAGCAATGTAAACTCTGGTCTTATCATGGATTTTCTGAAAATTCCAGTACTGGGAAGATTGGCAAATGCTTTTGGTGATTGTTCTGAAAATAATTTCCCCTGCCTGCAGATTGAAAGACTTTAAGGTCAGGAAATGGCCTTGTTATTCTTCCCAGACTGATGTGCAGCAATTTTGCTGATGTCTTTTGTCAAGCATTGCTTTTATAGAAATATTTATGTCCCATCTTAGTAAACTGCAATTTCTTCTGCTTTGATGGTCACAGGTCATGATTTTTTATTTGTTTGACTTTATGTATTTGACAGGAAAATGTAGGCAAACGCATAAAACAGTCTGCAGGATGCTATGCAAAACATTTATACCTAAAGCTAACTTACAGTCCTATTACATATATGTATATGTGTGTATAAATAAACATAGAGGATCACACATCAGTAATATACTGAAGCTAAATACAAACAACTCAGTGCAACTTACAAATGAGTACGTATTTGGTTACTGTTAAGCCAAGTGCTTTTCATACAGCTGAACATTTTAAATTCAGATATTGTCTCAGGCTAGTATGCAAAAATGTTTACAAAATTCTGCAGAAAATTGATTGAAAAAGCAGACTGAAAAATCAAAGTGCTGCAGAGTGGAGCTTTACAGCTTCATAGCATTTTGCTTTTTTGCTTAATAAATGTGTGTAAGCAATTAAATGTTAATTATAAATTACTAAAGCTGTCAAAGATTAGCAATTGATGATTCTAAAGAATGTGGTAGTGACTGAATCAGATTCTCTTTTGTCCACAACTTTTATTGTTTGATATTACGGTGAAGCCAAATACTTTGTGGCTGAGGTCTGAGCTCATGTTGTCATGTTGTAATTATGATATGTGAGAAAGTAACATAACATGCAGGAGGGCAGCCTGTTTTGGAATGTAATATGTAGGGTCTAATTTAAAACAACTTTGTTTTCTCTTAATTGTTTTAACTGTTTTAGAAATTTTATTGATTATGAAATTAGCTGATTAGCTTCCAAATGATCAGACAACTGTGTACCAAATATTTTCTCAATAACTTTTGGTAATGTAGGCAGAAGTGATGTGGGCCAGTAACTGTCTTCCTGTCTTCCTTCTTGAATTATTGGTACAAAACATGTACATCCTGAGGACAATTTAGAAGTACTAATGGACAAATTGACAAGATGTGTCAATAGCTTAGAACATTAATATACTTGTTTAGAAAGATGCAATTCAGATCATAAGTACAATTCGCGTTCGAGTTAGACAAATTTGTGATTATTTGCACATTGGTCTCTTCAATCGCTTTAATTGAAAAAATAGATTACTTGTGCCTTCTGGTCAGGATAATTGATATGTTCAGGTGATACCATGTCTACTTAGTTCTTCAACTGACCATAAAAAATAAGAAATGACATTCATTTGCCATGACAGCACTATTTGTAAAATGTATGCCATGTATGGAAATTTCCCAATGCCTCTTAATATAGTTGTGTTTTATTAAATTGCTTGCAAAGTAAAGCATTGTTGCCCTTTGCATTTTCAATACTTTTAAGTTACTTCTGCTTCACTCATTTGTTGTAACACTTTATTCTTAGACTTTTGTAGGTTAGTATATCATTGGTAAGTCAGGACCTTAACAATTTCTTTATCTATGTCTTGCATCTTCATTAGCTTATTCATTTTAGGATTTAGTCAAGGCAGGGTTAAAAAAACAATTTATTAAAAGTGTATTTAACTAACGGCACCTCTTTGCTGTTAAAGTTTACCTGAGAACAGATAGTGGACTTACTTTTCACATAAGGCTTTTTCCCTTTGGCTTTGTGTTTGTTTCAACGATAGTAACATGCTGGTGTATGACTCTGGTGTATGTTTCTGTACACTTAAGGTTAAATTGAAATTATTTTAGTACTTGTTAAAAATTCAGATTTTCTTTAATATGGCCTGATATGAAAAAGAGACAGTAGAACTAAAAGAAATTTACTTTCCACATTAACAAAAGCTGCACACGTTGAAGTGTAATGCATAAACATGACACTAATTACTACTAACAATGTATCAGGACACAATGAACAATGAAGAAACTATTGCTATTGATAAACTATAGCGCAGGATTTTGACAATGGGAATCCCCACACAAAGAGGGAAGGGGAAGCCTCTCCCCAGACTCCTTGTAAGTCTCAAATCAGGAGAAACTAGGGCAGCATCTCCAACGTGAAAAACATGACGCCATTCACAACCTGAACTGAGCTGTGCGCCTGCGTTCAGCCACATCTGAACAATTCACACACAACATGACTTCGTATGTTCTCAGCCTCACACCCTACAAGACTGGTATTAGATCTAGAGACTTCAATTACATTGTGCGGTTTGATATAATGCGAACTAATGTATAATACTGAACCATAAGCATCAGGAAAACCATATTTGGCTTGTGATAAGTAGTCTGATTATAATATATAATTTTGTTTACTTGTCGAATTGTCTATATGTCAAACATGCTGCTATAGAAAAATGTCCTGTTGCATATCCTGATAACGACAGTTTACAAAGCATCCTTCGCACAGTACAGAACGGCTGTATGCGGATAGCGGAGAGCAGGCCCGCTGCTGCTGAACGCTGAGACATGATAGGCTGACATGATGCTACAGCATCAACATTACACAGCAACAATGGAGACCGCCTACCTGGGATAACAGAATCTGCCGGTGGATCATCCTCCTCTGGTTAGGAGAAGGGCTCGATGAGAGGAGACTCGCGTTAATTTACACCAGCTTCCATATCGAAAGTAGAACACAAACACCGTCGCTTCTGGGCCGATGGGGCATGCGATCGAGGCTCGAGTCACATCCTTTCCTCTTTCTGAGGACCAACAGTGAAGCTAGGCACAGTGCAACGCTCAGTTTCCGTTTACTGGGAAAATTGCCATCAAAACACAAGTAACTTTACTAATTGTTCGTATTATGCAGGAAATAA